>NC_086321.1:237202209-237523459 GCF_036172605.1 Pelobates fuscus | reverse complement strand
CAACGGGGGGGATGCTGGCGATGTGGCTGCCCGGGAGCTAAAATTGTTGGATGAAGGGCGCAAAGAGGAGCGGGATAGTGGCCTGAAGCAGGTGCATCTCTACTAAAATATAGCCCAGGAGGAAAATCCCCACTGGAACCCCAAGGAGAAAATCCCCATTGGACCCCAGGAAGAGGATCCACACTAGCACTCTCAAAGGTAGGGAGGCTGGATGGGCCTCAAAAAATAAAACCACAATAAATACAATTAATTTGTGAGTCTGCAAGAATGTGTAAATGTGTGAGGTGTCTATCAGTATATGTGTGTGTCAGTGAGAGTGTTTTAAACAAGTGAGAGTGTCCGTGAAAGTGTGTGTCATTGTGTCTGTCAGTGAGTGTGCTTCAAATCAGATGACTCTCTACAGCAGTGGTTCTCAAACAAGTCCTCATGGCCCACCAACAGTCCAGGATTTATGTATTTCCATGTTTTATTCCAATGGAGATACTAACAAAACCTGGACTGTTGGTGGGTATTGAGGACTGGTTTGAGAACCACTGCTCTACATAAAGTGTTTAGGAAGGCTGTGTAAGTCATATATATATAGGGAGGTGTGACTATGACTGCATTAACAAAGTGATTAACTCCTAAATGGCAGATAATTTAGCAGTGAGACTGCAGGGTCAAAATCTATACACCAAAACTGCTTATTAAGCAAAAAATATTTTTGTGACCATAGTGTCCCTTTAACACCCTGACATGTCAAGGCCTAGAAAGGGGGTAAGGAGGGAGGAAGAAGGAGCATATTTCTTCTCCTTTGCCCTCTGCAGCCAAACAGGGAGTAACCTTTTGCCTCCAAGACTTTCTGAGAGAAGAAGAGAATGAAAGATGGATCTATTCTTTTATACTAAATCTGACTCACAGCAAGCCCAGAGCACTTGCTGACGGAATTTTAAACCCTCTAAGTTACAAGATTGTTTCAAGGGGACTAACACCTGGACTGTGGCATGCCGGAGGGGGATCCATGGCAAAACTCCCATGGAAAATTACACAGTTGATGCAGAGTCTAGTTTTAATCCATAAAGGGCATAAATCACCTAACATTCCTAAATCACAATGGATATGGATTGACACCTGACATATGACATATTGACACCTTGACATATGGATTGACACCTGTCCTCAGAGACGCTGATACACACTGACACAGAGCAGAATAGGGACTGTTCCCTCTACATAGTGTCACTTGGCAGATATGGATTGACACCTGTCCTCAGGGACCCTGATACACACTGACACAGAGCAGAATAGGGACTGTTCCCCCTACATAGGGTAGCTTGGCAGATATGGATTGACACCTGTCCTCATGGACCCTAATACACATTGACACAGAGCAGAATAGGGACTGTTCCCCCTACATAGGGTCACTTGGCAGATATGGATTGACACCTGTCCTCAGGGACCCTGATACACACTGACACTGAGCAGAATAGGGACTGTTCCTCCTACATAGGGTCACCATTTTTAGCCCAAGGCAGCTCATCTCATCAGGCCTTTTTATGTATCGCCCACTGTCAGTCCCTTCGGTATCCATCCCTCATTCATCTTAATAAAGGTGAGGTCATCTAGACTTTTTTGACCTAGGCGACTTCTCAGTGACATTACCTCCTGCTGCACGGAAGGTCCTTTCTGACAGGACACTTGAAGCGGGGCAGGCCAGAAGTTCTATCACAAATTGGGATAGCTCAGGCCACAGGTCAAGCCTGCACACCCAGTAGTCAAGGGGTTCATCACTCCTCAGAGTGTCGATATCTGCAGTTAAGGTGAGGTAGTCTGCTACCTGTCGGTCAAGTCGTTCTCTGAGGGTGGATCCCGAAGGGCTGTGGTGATGCGTAGGAAAAAGCTCTGCATGTCCTCCATCAACAACACGTCTTTAAAGTGTCCTGTCCTTGCCGGCGTGGTCGTGGGAGGAGGAGGATTAATTTCACCTCTTCCCCTGTTAGATTACCGTTGTGTTGTGACATCACCCTTATACGCTGTGTAAAGCATACTTTTGAATTTATTTTGCAAATGCTGCATCCTTTCCGACTTGTTGTAATTTGGTAACATTTCAGCCACTTTTTGCTTATACCGGGGGTCTAGTAGCGTGGACACCCGGTACAGGTCGTTCTCCTTCAGCCTTTTTATACGAGGGTCCCTCAACAGGCACAACAGTATGAAAGACCCCATTTGCACAAGGTTGGATGCTGAGCTACTCATTTCCCGTTCCTCCTCCTCAGTGATCTCAATGAAGGTATGTTCTTCCCCTCAGCCACGTACAACACCACGGGTACCAGATAGGTGACAACGAGCACGCTGGGATGCCTGTTGTGGTTGGTCTTCCTCCTCCTCCTCAAAGCCACATTCCTCCTCTGACTCCTCTTCCTCACAATTCTCTTCCAGCGTTGCCGCAGGTCCAGCAAGCAATGCTGATAAGGCTGTTTCTGGTGGTGATGGTGACCACAACTCTTCCTCTTCCTCTTCACGCTCATCTATGGCCTGATCCAGCACTCTTTGCAGGGCATGCTCCTGGAAGAAAACAAATGGTATGATGTCGCTGATGGTGCCTTCGGTGCGACTGACTAGGTTTGTCACCTCCTCAAAAGGACGCATGAGCCTACAGGCATTGCGCATGAGTAACGTGGCAAAAAAAATTCCCAGCTCCCCAGAGGCTGTCCTAGCACCCCGGTCATACAAATATTCATTAACAGCTTTTTCTTGTTGGAGCAGGCGGTCGAACATTAGGAGTGTTGAATTCCAACGTGTCGGGCTGTCACAAATCAAGCGCCTCACTGGCATGTTGTTTCGCCGCTGCACGGCACATGTGTCAACTTGCCCAACTTCAATGCCGCCAACAAATTTCTTCCGTTGTCACAAACCACTTTGCCGATATCCAGTTGCTGCGGAGTCAGCCACTTTTCCACCTGTGCATTCAGGGCGGACAGGAGTGCTTCTCCGGTGTGACTCTCTGCTTTCAAGCAAGTCAAACCCAAGATGGCGTGGCACTGCCATATCCAGGATGTGGAATAGTACCTGGGGAGCTGGGGGGGTGCCGTTGATGTGGAGCAAGACGCAGCAGCAGAAGAGGACTCAGCCGAGGAGGTTATGGAAGAGGATGGAGTAGGAGGAGTAGAGGAGGTGGCAGCAGGCCTGCCTGCAAGTCGTGGCGGTGTCACCAACTCCTCTGCAGAGCCACGCATTCTCTGCTTGGCAGCCGTCAGCAGGTTTACCCAATGCGCAGTGTAGGTGACCATGCTTTGCAGACCAGGTATCAGTGGTCAGATGGACCCTTGCCCCAACACTGTGTGCCAGACATGCCATTACTTCCTTTTGCACAATCATCGAGTACATGTTGGGGATTGCCTTTTGTGCAAAGAAATTTCGTCCGGGTACCTTCCACTGCGGTATCCCAATAGCCACAATTTTTTTGAACGCCTCAGACTCCACCAGCTTGTATGGTAAAAGCTGGCGGGCTAATAGTTCAGACAAGCCAGCTGTCAGACGCTGGGCAAGGGGGTGACTTTCTGACATTGGCTTCTTACGCTCAAACATGTCCTTGACAGACACCTGACTGTGGGCAGATGAGCGGGAACTGCTCAAGGCGAGAGACGGAGTGGCGGATGGTTGAGAGGGGGCAAGGAGGACAGCAGTGGTTGACGTGGCTGAAGATGCTGGACCAGGAGGAGGATGGCAGCTTTGAGTTTGTGTGCTGCTTGTACTCGTGTTGATCCCATAGGCGTTTGTGATGTGCGATCATGTGCCTACGCAAAGCAGTTGTTCCTAGGTGGGTGTTGGACTTCCCACGACTCAGTTTCTTTTGGCACAGGTTGCAAATGGCATCGCTGTTGTCAGAGTCAGACACAAAAAAAATGCCACACTGCTGAGCTCTGCAATGACGGCATTCTGGTGGTGGACACAGCATGCGTTGATTGGCGTGCTGTCGGGCTGACCCCGGGTGCCGATGCATGCTGTCTGACTGTGCCACTAGCTCCTTGCGACGACCTCCCCCTGCTTCCAACTCGTCTCCTCCTCCTCCTCTCTGTCTCTCCATCTGAACTTTCGCCCTGTTCTTCTTCTTGCCGAGCGGGCACCCACGTGGCATCCATGGACGCATCATCATCATCAACCGCTTCACTTGTATCTGACAACTCAGCAAAGGAAGCAGCAGTGGGTACAACATCATCATCATCACACCGTATGTCCATGTGTGTAATACTGCCTGCCTGAGACATATCCCTGTTATCTACATCCTCTGGCAATAATGGTTGCGCATCACTCATTTCTTCAAACGGATGTGTAAATAACTCCTCTGACATACCAAGTGAAGCGGCTGTGGTGCTAGTGTTGGTGGTGGCGGCCGGCGCGTGAGTGGTATCTTGAGAGGTGCCCGAAGCTAAGCTGGAGGAGGATGGTGCGTCAAGGTTCCGAGCGGAAGCTGTAGAAGATTGGGTGTCCTGTGTTAGCCAGTCAACTATGTCCTCAGAACTTTTCAAGTTCAGTGTACGTGGCCTCTGAAAACTGGGCATTATTCTAGGGCAAAAGGGAATCACAGCACCATGACCACGATGGCCCCTGCGAGGTGGCCTGCCTCTGCCTGTCATTTTTTTTGGATTAGTGGTACTATGCGTGCAAGCTACTGTGAGACCAGATACTGTGCAGTGGCAGAGGTTGGCAGAGTACACGCTGTAGGCCTGACACACCCGCTTGAAGACAACTAACTGCTATTCAATCTATAACAGTGAAAAAAGTTTTTTGGTTTTAAATGCACTCTATTGTGACACCAGATATTAGTGGCAATGTGCACTGGTAGAGGTTGGCAGAGTACACGCTGTAGGCCTGACACACCCGCTTGAAGACAAGTAACTGCTATTCAATCTATAACAGTGAAAAACGTTTTTTGGTTTTAAATGCACGCTATTGTGACACCAGAGATGAGTGGCAATGTGCACTGGCAGAGGTTGGCAGAGTACACGCTGTTGGCCTGACACACAGACTTTTGCAGACAACTAACTGCTATTCAATATATAACAGTGAAAACATTTTTTTGTTTTTAAATGCACGCTATTGTGACAACAGATATGAGTGGTGGCACTGGGCAAGTGGGCACAGTATCCACTGTGAGCCTGACACAGAAGCTGGCAGGCAGGCAGGCAACTGCAATTAGATTACACAGGAAAAAAATGAATAAAGCAGACTGATGTTCTAGCCCTAAAAAGGGCTTTTTGGGGTGCTGTTCTTACAGCAGAGATCAGATGAGTCCTTCAGGACTGTAGTGGTCACTGAATACACTAGCCTAGCTATACATTTCCCTATCAAATGCGCAGCAGCTACACTTTCCCTCCTCTATCTAAGAATGCCGCTTCAGAATCAATCTAAAATGCATGCTGTACAGGAGGTGGGAGGGTCTGGAAGGGAGGGTCTGCTGCTGATTGGCTGGAATGTGTCTGCTGACTGTGAGGCACAGGGTCAAAGTTTAGTCAATGATGACTAATAGGGGGCGGATCGAACCGCGCATGTGTTCGCCCACCGTGGCGAACGCGAACACGCTATGTTCGCCAGGAACTATTCGCCTCTCTGTGAGGTGTGATAGGTAGATATGATATAATCTATAATAATGCTTTCACACATGCATGAGTTGATATTGTCCTCTTTAGCATGGCTGTGTAATTGTTTTAATTATGTTTTAAAGCATTTTCCTTCTGCAGTAAGTACAGCAAAAAAGAAAATCAATGAACTTTAATGAATGTTTAACACGTAATGAGAAATTGGAAACTGTCTAATTATAATTTATTTTTGAAAAAAAGTGAAAATGTGCTCACTATAGTTTTGCAAGAATTTAAAAATAAACATTCACCCATCTCTCCTCGAGATGTCAGAGCAGCTACAGAAGTATCTTTTTCCCTGGGCAGAGGTCTTTTTAATTATAAAGCAGCAAGCGGCAGTAAAGTCCTAGGAGCATTCACGCTCTGCCACGACAATCTAGTTAGGGACTGCGGCTGTGAGTTCAGAGGCGGCTCTAGACTTTATGAGGCCTGAGGCGAAACTCAAACATGAGGCCCCACTAACAAAAAAGTGTCACATGTACACATTGATGCACAGTTTATCTGTGTATGTGCCTGAGTGTGTCTGACAGAGAGTATCCTTGTGTGTGTGTGTGTGTGAATGTATGTCTCTGTGAGCATGTTTGCGTTTTTTCTTTGACGCAATGTGTATAGGGTAGCTGCTTGAAGTGTGTTGTGTTTATGGGGGGGTGATGGTGAGGCCGAGGTGAGATGGTGTGGGGGGTGATGGTGAGAGGGGGGTGATGTGAGAGGCGGGGTGATGAGAGCGAGGGGGGAGTGGAGTGAGAGGGGGGTAATGTGAGATTGAGGGGGGGTGATGTGAGATTGAAGGGGGTGATGTGAGATTGAGGGGGGGTGATGTGAGAGGAAGAAGGGTGATGCTGAGGGAGGGGGTGATGCTGAGGGTGGTGAGGGTGATGCTGAGGGTGGTGGGGGTTGGTGAGGCTGAGGGTGGTGGGGGTGATGAGGGTGGTGTGGGGGTTGATGAGGCTGAGGGTGGTGTGGGGGGTGAGGCTGAGGGTGGTTGGGGTGGTGAGGCTGACAGTGGTGTGTGGGTTGAGGCTGATGGTGGTGGTGGGTGGGGGGTGAAGCTGAGGGTGGTGGAATTATGGTGAGGGGGTGAGGCTGAGAGTGGTGGTGAGGCTGAGGGTGGTGGAGGGTGGTGGTGAGGCTGAGGGTGGTGTGGGGGGTGATGAGACTGAGGGTTATGGTGGGGGTGGTGAGGCTGAGGGTGGTGGGGGGGTGATGAGGCTGAGGGTGGTGGGGGGGTGATGAGGCTGAGGGTGGTGGGGGGTGATGAGGCTGAGGTGGTGTGGGGGTGATGAGGCTGAGGGTGGTGTGGGGGTGATGCGGCTGAGGGTGGTGGGGGGATGATGAGGGTGGTGAGGGGTGATGAGGCTGAGGGTGGTGTGTGGGGGGTGAGGCTGATGGTGGTGTGTGGGGGTGGAGAGGGGGTGAGGCTGAGGGTGGTGGTGAGGCTGAGGGTGGTGGAGGGTGGTGAGGCTGAGGGTGGTGGGGGGTGATGAGGCTGAGGGTGGTGTGGGTGGTGATGAGGCTGAGGGTGGTGTGGGTGGTGATGAGGCTGAGGGTGGTGTGGAGGGTGATGAGGCTGAGGGTGGTGGGGGAGGTGATGAGGCTGAGGTGGTGTGGGGGAGTGATGAGGTTGAGCGTGGTGAGGGGGTGATGAGGCTGAGGGTCGTGGGGGAGGTGATGAGGCTGAGGGTGGTGTGGGGGGTGATGAGGCTGAGGGTGGTGTGGGGGGTGAAGAGGCTGAGGGTGGTATGGGGGGTGATGAGGCTGAGGGTGGTGGGGGGAGATGAGGGTGGTGTGGGGGTTGATGAGGCTGAGGGTGGTGGGGGGGAGTGATGAGGCTGAGGATGGTGTGAAGGGTGATGCTGAGGGTGGTGGGAGGGTGCTGAGGGTGGTGGGGTGATGAGGCTGAGGCTGGTGGAGGGGTTATGAGGGTGGTGTGGGGGGTGATGAGGCTGCTGAGGGTGGTGGGGTGATGAGGCTGAGGGTGGTGGGGGGTGATGAGGTTGAGGGTAGTGTGGGGGGGTGATGAGGCTGAGGGTGGTGTGGGGGGCTGATGAGGCTGAGGGTGGTGGGGTGGTGGTGAGGCTGAGAGTGGTGTGAGGGGTGATGAGGCTAAGGGTGGTGGGGGTAATGAGGTTGAAGGTGGTGTGGGAGGGTGGTGAGGCTGAGGGTGGTGGGAGGGTGATGAGGCTGAGGATGGTGGGGGGGATGATGAGGGTGGTGTGGGGGGTCATGAGGCTGCTGAGGGTGGTGGGTGTGATGAGGCTGAGGGTGGTGGGGGGGGGTGTGGGGGTGATGAGGCTGAGGGGGGTGGGGGGGTGATGAGGCTGAGGGTGGTGGGGGGTGGTGAGGTGGTGGTGAGGCTGAGAGTGGTGGGGGGTGATGAGGCTGAGGGTGGTGTGGGTGGTGATGAGGCTGAGGGTGGTGTGGAGGGTGATGAGGCTGAGGGTGGTGTGGGGGAGTGATGAGGCTGAGGTGGTGTGGGGGAGTGATGAGGCTCAGGGTGGTGGTGGAGGTGATGAGGCTGAGGGTGGTGGGGGGGTGATGAGGCTGAGGGTGGTGTGGAGGGTGATGAGGCTGAGGGTGGTGGGGGAGGTGATGAGGCTGAGGTGGTGTGGGGGAGTGATGAGGTTGAGGGTGGTGAGGGGGTGATGAGGCTAAGGGTGGTGGGGGAGGTGATGAGGCTGAGAGTGGTGTGGGGGGTGATGAGGCTGAGGGTGGTGGGGGTGATGAGGGTGATGTGGGGGGTGATGAGGCTGAGGGTGGTGGGGGAGTGATGAGGCTGAGGATGGTGTGAAGGGTGATGATGCTGAGGTTGGTGGGGGCGTGCTGAGGGTGGTGGGGTGATGAGGCTGAGGCTGGTGGAGGGGTTATGAGGGTGGTGTGGGGGGTGATGAGGCTGCTGAGGGTGGTGGGGGTGATGAGGCTGAGGGTGGTGGGGGGGTGATGAGGTTGAGGGTAGTGTGGGGGTGATGAGGCTGAGGGTGGTGTGGGGGGCTGATGAGGCTGAGGGTGGTGGGGGGTGGTGAGGCTGAGAGTGGTGTGAGGGGTGATGAGGCCGAGGGTGGTGGGGGTAATGAGGCTGAAGGTGGTGTGGGAGGGTGATGAGGCTGAGGGTGGTGGGGGTGATGAGGCTGAGGATGGTGGGGGGATGATGAGGGTGGTGTGGGGGGGTCATGAGGCTGCTGAGGGTGGTGGGGTTGATGAGGCTGAGGGTGGGGGGGGGTGATGAGGGTGGTGTGGGGGTGATGAGACTGAGGGTGGTGGGGGGGTGATGAGGCTGCTGAGGGTGGTGGGGGGGTGATGAGGCTGCTGAGGGTGGTGGGGGGTGATGAGGCTGAGGGTGGTGGGGGGTTGGGTGGTGTGGGGGGTGATGAGGCTGAGGGTGGGGTGGGGGGGTGATGAGGCTGAGGGTGGTGGGGGGTTGGGTGGTGTGGGGGGTGATGAGGCTGAGGGTGGTGAGGTGGTGGTGAGGCTGAGGGTGGTGTGAGGGGTGATGAGGCTGAGGGTGGTGGGGGTGATGAGGCTGAAGGTGGTGTGGGAGGGTGATGAGGCTAGGGTTGGTGTGGGGGTCATGAGGCTGTTGAGGGTGGTGGGGGTGATGAGGCTGAGGGTGGTGGAGGGGTGATGAGGGTGGTGTGGGGGTGATGAGGCTGAGGATGGTGTGGGGTGATAAGGCAGAGGGTGGTGTGGGGGGTTATGAAGCTGAGGGAGGTGTGGGGGGGTGATGAGGCTGAGGGGGGTTAGAGAGAACCTACCTTAATTTCCCTGGTTGTCCAGTGGGCTCCCTGGTGGTCCGGTGGCCATTGCTTCCGGTCTGCAGCTCCGCAGAGCTGCAGACCATGTAATCTCGCGAGACCATCAGACCATTGCCGTTGTAACTCGCGGCAACGCTCTGATTGGCCGGTTTTCGCAAGACACATGGTCTGCAGCTCTGCTCACTGTGGAGCTGCAGACCGGTGTCTGTGGTGGCTGGCCGGGCAGGCAGGAGGTGCCTCGCACCCGGCGGCATACCAGGCAGGGACTCGATACAGCCTGCGCGAGGCCTTAGTCGGTCGCCTAAACCGCCTAATTAGAGAGCCGCCTCTGTGTGAGTGCCAATAGAGAGTGGGGATATAGCATTATGTTATCCCTGCCCCCTGCTCACAGAGCCTAATAGAAGACAGAGTATGGTGCGTGGGTGGCAACAGAGGTATTGGCCATAACTTTGGAAGGGCTGGACAATGGCACTTCACATTACCCCACCACAATAAAACAAAAGTCCATAACCCTGGTTGATTATTAAATATCCCCCACCTGCCACCAATGGACAAGGGCTGGGGGGCAGTGGGATGTCCCCACAGTTATTATATTAGTAGCCTGCACACGCCACCTATGGATGGAGACTGGGGCTGACATGTGTTTGTCCCTCTATGTGTTGTCGTTTTTTTTTTTTTTTCTTACAGAGTAGGAGTACCCATACTGCTGGCCACAAGTGGGGGCATGGGGTGGACAGTGACCTGTCCGCTACTTTAAAAAAAAAAAAATATATTAAATTTATTGAATTTTTTATGTAATTTTAATTAAAATGTACCCTATACTAATATGGGGATCATCTTGACCTGCCCATGGGCTTTTTAATTTATTTACGCATTTACTATTTAATGTGGCATCTAGCTTGCAAGTACTGGCCAGTCACCACACGATTAACCCTTGCACTTCTGAGTATTTCACTATTTTCCCACTGGCTGCTAAAACAGCAAGTGGCCAAAATAGTACATCAACTTGTGATTTGATTGCACAAAAGCAATACATAGTGATTTTAAACTAGACACCAAATGCATCCGGCCAATTGGTGCACATTTAATAACTATGAAAATTGTAATTCCGGTCAGAATTCAGACATTCTTAGTGAATAACCTTTGTGTCTGAGGTAGATATGCCATACTAGATAGGTGAATTTATAACAAAGACAATAAGAGCTAGAGGGGGGCAGGAGGAGTGGGCTCTATTTCAGGGAGTAGTTGCTAAATGACATGGATAGAAGTAGGTTGTAAGATAATAGGAAAGCTTAAAGGGAAGAGAACCTCAATTAAATGGTTATATTTGAAGGGAAGGTGGTCCTGAGACAAAAGTAATAGGAGAGATAAAGGGTGGATAATAGGAGGCAAGGAGAAACACTGAAACAGCGATGCTTAGATTGCTGGGGTAAGTTTATGGAGTTTGAGGTTGATGCTGAAATAAAGAAAGCAAAAGAAACTAACATAAGATGCTGGGAGCTTTATCTACCTCTTGAGAAAATGTTGAAGGGGGCTCAGAAGCAGAGGCATGGATAGTGCCCCATTAACATTAGATTACAGCCTGTTTATTTTGCATGTTTCTGTGCACCTGAGAACAGACAAGTTCATCGTCTATAGAAGACAGACTTTGATTTATCAGTATAAGGAGTTTATGAGAAGGCATGCAAACAATATAGAGCTAGGAGAGGAGCTACATGCTCTTGTTTGCTCCATTTCTTCTAAAGCCTTAATTACCGTCTTTCCCTGTAAATATGACAGGCTCTTATATTAATTTTTCCCCCGAAAAACACAATAGGGCTTGTTTTCAGGGGATGTTTTATTTTGGGGGAAAATGTGTGCTAGAAAGCAGGTCTACCAGTTCACTAGGGCATGGAATCCTGCAAATCTGTGTTCAGGGAAACTTCGAACATAGATAGTTTACTCACGAATAGAATACCGTGAATCTATGTTCGGGGAAAATTCCCCAAACATAGATTAGTGAACGACTAGGGTTTATTTTCGAGGTAGGGCTTATATTAGGAGCATCCCCAAAAATAATCTAGGGCTTATTTTCGGGGGGTGTCTTATTTCTGGGGAAACACGGTACCAGTACTTGACTTTTACAAATCTAAATAATATGACATTGATAGCTGCCTGTTTCTGCCCTGTCCAGGTAGTGTAACACTATTGATTCAACTTTACACTTGCATACTATGCTTCCAACGGTGTCTCTAGGAACATTCAGTGCCTTCTCTATTTTTTCCCTGGCACCCACATGATTTATTGTAATACATTTTAAGCTTTTTTTTTTTCTCTCTTTTTACACACTTTCTCCTTAAGGAGTTTTTATTTGTTATTAATGTTAACATAGTTACCTAATAATATGGCCTCTGGGTGTATGACAGAATATCTAGAATCTGTGAATGTTTGAGGGGAAAAAAGAAACAAATACATTTAGCTCTGATTATATGGCGAACTAAGCTATTTATTGCCAAAATTTGCACACTCAGAAAATAAAATATAGAAGCTGTGAACTAAATGGAAAAAAATCTTCAATTAATAGCTCCAGAATACTTTTTGAAAGAGGTCAGCATTTTTAAAAGCTGAAGTAAAGCCAGGGTTCTAGAATCCTATGTATTCGTAAAAGGATATGTAATTCTTTAAAACATTTATGGGAATCCTGGACTACATTATTTATAAGAGAGACAAATCACATATCAGACAGATCACAATACAAGAGTAAATATGGATTAAATAAAAAGATGATATCATTTTGATAGTTAATAATTCAGTTTTGCCATCCACACAATTGCTGATTGTGTCTCTTTAATTAAATTAAAGGAATACCCAGCCTGGTGTTGACACTACCACCCCCTTTTTGCTTAGTATATTGTGCATGCACATAAACAAGTCAAATTTATTGCTTGAGGTAGAAATGAAGCACCCCTAGTGGCCGTCTTAGTGATAGCCACTGGGGGTGTCCCTAGGGAGCTAAGTAAACATTGCCTTTTATTCAAAAATGTATGCAGGGAGTGAGTATACACACCAGAACAACTACATTAAGCTGTAATTGTTCTGGTGCCCTCACAATAAAGCAGCTTCTTCTCCATTCCATCCATTAAGGGAATGGTACTGTGGATCAAGAATGGAAACAAGCATAGAAACATAGAAACATAGAATGTGACGGCAGATAAGAACCATTCGGCCCATCTAGTCTGCCCAGTTTTCTAAATACTTTCATTAGTCTCTGGCCTTATCTTATAGTTAGGATAGCCTTATGCCTATCCCACGCATGCTTAAACTCCTTTACTGTGTTAACCTCTACCACTTCAGCTGGAAGGCTATTCCATGCATCCACTACCCTCTCAGTAAAGTAATACTTCCTGATATTATTTTTAAACCTTTGACCCTCTAATTTAAGACTATGTCCTCTTGTTGTGGTAGTTTTTCTTCTTTTAAATATAGTCTCCTCCTTTACTGTGTTGATTCTCTTTATGTATTTAAATGTTTCTATCATATCCCCCCTGTCTCGTCTTTCCTCCAAGCTATACATGTTAAGATCCTTTAACCTTTCCTGGTAAGTTTTATCCTGCAATCCATGAACCAGTTTAGTAGCCCTTCTTTGAACTCTCTCTAAGGTATCAATATCCTTCTGAAGATAGGGTCTCCAGTACTGTGTACAGTACTCCAAGTGAGGTCTCACCAGTGTTCTGTACAATGGCATGAGCACTTCCCTCTTTCTACTGCTAATACCTCTCCCTATACAACCAAGCATTTTGCTAGCATTTCCTGCTGCTCTAGTACATTGTCTGCCTACCTTTAAGTCATCAGAAATAATCACCCCTAAATCCCTTTCCTCAGATGTTGAGGTTAGGACTCAGGCTTGTACAAAGTTCCCCTGGAAATCTAGCACATGGCCGCTTAGAAATTGGAAAAGAGAGAGAGAGAGAAAGAGAGATATTCCATAGTATCAGATTGGCACTCACAAGACATGTTACAGAAATATAAATAGTTAGTTCAATTTCAGCAAAAAACAGGTGTCAATAGTTTTAGACCTCTGAGGATAACAACATAAAAGGCATTTTTGTTCATGGTGTTTGTTAAGGAAATAATACAGAAGGTTGGGTAGGCACAGGTATGCGGTAGCGACCATGCCAACAGTCAAGAGATGACCAAACTCAACTCCTCTGAAGTTAGCTTGATAAAATTATTATTATTATTTTTTTTTTTATATATATATTTTACCAGGAAGGTAACATTGAGATTTGCTCCCATTTTCAAGTATGTCCTGGGTCCACAAAACATTGCATTGATACAATAGGGTACAATAAAATACAAAAACAATATTACTACACAATATATACAAAATTTAACATAGAACAGATAGGAAATATATAATCAACCTTGACAGGTGCATTCTGTTTTGAGATATGTAGAGAGGGATCTGTTAAAGTATTTTAGGCCTGGGGAAGATTTTAAAATGCTCTATTAGGAGCCAAAACATTGCTGCTCATCATCCAATAACTCTGCCTGCACCTTAGACCTGTGCCCAGTCTTTTCTCTTTTTACTTATGAAAAAAAAACTGTGCATAGGGGCATTATCATACTTAAACATGTTGGAGCCATGTGTACACCACATACTGAACCTGTATTACCAATGCTAACTCAGGCATTAAGTGACAAGGTTTTAGGATAACAGAAATAATCCAGTAGTTCCCATGGCGACTGCTTCCATTGCAACCGTTTAGGACCAAACTAGTATTAACAAATGATCCCCATAGCTTTTCACGTTCGTCAATACTTTTATGATGGCTCATAAACATTAATAAATCATGATTGCAAGATATGTTTAAGAAAAAAATGTTTTAAAATATATATATGCATATTTACAATTAATACAGACATTGTGATCCACATTCTAGAGAAATGACGGTGTCAATTTGAAGACTTTTTTGTCTTGCTCAAATTACAGAGTAAAATGGATACAATGAATAATTGTCCTTCAAACCATAATCAGTAGGAGGGAAAAGAATGAGTAGGATATATTGTACATTGTGTAGTTAATTCTTGAAATAGAATTACAGCACAGTGTCAGTAAAAAATAGTTCCTGCTTTCTATTCTTTATCTCCATAGCAAATGTATAGTGGTCAGGTAATGAATGGAACACCTGTTAGTATGATGAAAGAGGTTTATGTAAATTGAAGATTATGCTAGCTTTAGTGTACAGATAATCTTAATTTTAATAATGACAGGAGGCGAGTATTTTGCATAATCTTTCTTTACTAACTCCATAGCAGCAAAGAAAAGAGTGACATAACTTTTAACCAATCACAATATAGAATAGGGTATAAGAGGTGTGACCTATGACATCATTTCCTCTTTAAAATTGTGACATCACAAGGTAATAATGTAGAAATAACAGAACATGAGAAAAAGTCCATAAAATAGGAAACTGGAAACTCAATCAGAATAAACTGAACCGGAACAGGTAGAATGCAGATGAAGGCATCCCATTTTCAAATGATGGTCTCCCTAGACCTGATGATAAATCTCCTGATGCGATGATGAAGACATCTTGTATGGAGACTTTAGTGATTCCGTGTAACTTCTGTTTAAGCTGAAACGAGAGTATAAGGTGCGTTAGAGTCCAGAAATGATTGTCTAAAAACAATGAGTGTCTGTCCCTTAATTCAACTCAATATTGACTAATAAATGTGAATAAACTAAACGTCCTCCCCTAATGGTGTTAAATAAGTATCCCACCCCAAACAGTATATATATAGAACCATAAGTGAATGAAAATAAGGCATTGCAACAAGTGTTATCGAGTCAGGCATTATACCCCCATATGAGAGAGTCAAGTGTCATAAGTAGAGGTGAAAATGAGAAGGGAGGGAAGAACGAAAGAGAACAGGGAAAATACTCGCCTCCTGTCATTATTAAAATTAAGATTATCTGTACACTAAAGCTAGCATAATCTTCAATTTTATCACATGACAGGAGGCTTCGTATTTTGCAATTTCAACGCTGTGAAAGAAAAGAAAAAGCTGGGTTATCCAGAGGACGAAAGTAGAATGTCCTAAAGGTAGACTCTCTGGTCCAGTCCGCTGCTCGCAAGATGTCCGAAAGGGACGCGCCTGCCGCATAGGCGGAAGAGGCCGCTGCCCCACGCACGGAGTGTGCTCCGAAAGCTTGGTCAATACCGGCAAGGGATAATAGCCATCTAACCCATCTGGCCAGTGTAGTGACCGAAACCGGACCATACGGGCGGACGTAAGAGATGAGAAGCTGATGAGTGGAAGGCTGCCGCAACGTCGCGGTGGCTTCCATGTATTGACGGAGGGTTGAGACCACGCAGAGTTGAGGGTCAGAAGGGAAAAAAGGGTAGAAAACTGAGTGAGAGTTGGACTTAGTGCGACGTGAGATCCGAAAGGTGACACCCGCTGGACAGAAGGTAAACGCGTTGGCGTCAAATGCGCGTACGTCCGATACCCGTCGGAAAGAAACCAGACAGAGCAGGAGGGTGAATTTTGCGGTAAGCTGGCGGAGTGACAGTTCTTCGTTGGGAGGCCAGTTTCGTAAGAATTGGAGGACCACACCAACGTCCCAAAGTCTAGAGTATTTGGGTTCCGGGGGGCGCCGTAGGCGCATGCCACGGAGCAGTCTGCAGATGAGCGGGTCCTTACCAACAGGAGTCCCCTGAGTCGGAATATGAGCCGCTGAGATGGCCGACCGTACCACATTGATGGAACGGTATGATTTTCCGGCAGTGAAGAGTGAGGTCAGGAAATTCATGATGGAGTGAGTAGGTGCAGTAAAGGGATTGAGGTCCTGTCCCATACACCAACTTGTCCAGGAATGCCATGCTGATAAGTAGCACCTCCTTGTTCCTGGTGCCCATGAATCCCATAGCAGGTCCTTAGTTTCCTGCGATAATTCCTCGGTTCTCCAGGAGCCCCGGAAAGAGTCCAGGCCACAAGGGGCAAGCGTTCCTGCAGGACTAGTGGGTGAGGTAGGCCCAATGGGCTCCTGAGGATGGTTGGGGCATCTGGGAGGAGGAGGGGATCTTCGATTGAAAGTTCCAGAAGGTCCGGGTACCATGGCTGGCTCTGCCAGAGCGGCGTGATGAGAATTATTCTCACTCCCTGTAGACGGATCCGGTGAAGGACCCTCGTTATCATTGCGAAAGGAGGGAATGCGTAGGCACCGTCCCTTGGCCACTGTAGGAGAAACGCGTCCGTTGCGAGGCTCTCTGGGTCTGGGAGCCAGCTGAAGAAAACCTCTGTTTGTCGATTGTTGCGGGACGCAAATAGGTCTATGGAGAGAGGGTAGTGCAAAGATATGAGGGTCTAGCTGCCAATCGCTGGCGTCTCGCCAGTGGCGTGAGTACCAATCCGCCGTCGTATTGGAGTCTCCTGGTAAGTGCTCTGCCAGCAAGGTGATGTTGCGTGGAAGGCAGTAATCGAAGATCTCTTTCGTGAGATCCGCCAGTGCTCGAGAACGAGTGCCTCCAAGGCGGTTGATGTATCTGACCGCTGAGACGTTGTCCATGCGGAGTAGGATACAGCAGTTGGATCGATCCTTTGCCAGGCTGCGAATGGCGAAGGACCCGGCCAAGAGTTCCAGGCAATTTATGTGCATCGAGAGCTCTTCTGGAGTCCAGACTCCTCCTGTGGAGGTGGTCCCGTCTGTTGCTCCCCAGCCTGAATGAGTGGCATCCGATTCCAGCACGAAGTCTGGCTGGTTCCCGAATATGGCCCTGCCATTCCAAGCCTGCATGCAGTTCTGCCACCAGTGTAGTTCTTCCCGAATCTTGGCCGACATTGGAACCGGTTGGTCGTATGTTGGTTGCCTCCGAAGGAAACTTGAGGCGCTGCATGGCCCTGTAGTGCAGGGGTCCGGGAAAAATGGCCTGGATGGATGCGGAGAGAAGGCCCACAATCCGTGCCAGTAATCGTAGAGGTATGGTAGTCCGACGAAGAACTTTTCGGATCTCCCTGCGGATTGCTGTAATTTTGGTAGTCGGGAGATGGAGAGTGCATGATGTGGAGTCTATTACGAATCCGAGGAATTGGACTGATTGAGCCGGGGTCAATGCGGACTTGGGACGGTTGACGACAAAGCCCAGAGAGTCCAAAAGGTGTAGTGTGTTTTCCGTGTGTCTCCGAAGAGTCTCTGCATCCTCGTCGAAGATCAGGATGTCGTCGAGATAGATGATGCATCTTATGCCTTGGGATCTGAGCTTCGCCACTACTGGCTTCATAATCTTGGTAAAGCACCACGGGGCCGAACTGAGGCCGAACGGGAGACAGGTGAACTGCCAGGGAATCCCGTGCCAGAAAAAACGGAGGTAAGGATGGCTGCTTCGGTGTACCGGAATGGTAAGGTACGCGTCTTTGAGGTCCAGACGAGTGAACCAGTCGTCGTGTCGAAGCAAGTCCCGGAGAAGATGTATACCTTCCATTTTGAAATGACGGTATACCACGTGAGAATTGAGCTCCCTGAGATTGATGACAGGGCGAAATTCGCCAGTTTTCTTCCTGACCAGGAAGATATTGCTGTAGAAGCCGGTGGCATCCGGAGCCGGTTGGATGGCACCCTTGGAGCGAAGTTCTCGGAGTTCTGCGTCTATGAGGCGGGCATCTGCCCGTGTAGTCTGAATCGGGCGTGGAGGGGCCCGCTGGAGCGGGTTCGAGTCGAACTCTATTCGATAGCCCTGCACCGTCTGGAGTATCCACGCGTCTGAAGATAGTTCTTTCCAGTTCTGGAAAAAAAGAGAAACACGACCTGCGATATGACAGCAGGTTAGAGACAGAGTAAGATTCCGACTTACCGTTGGAGAATCTTGCCCGTGAGCGTCCTCGGCTGCCTCGGCCGCGATCAGATCCCCGGAATTGGTGGAATCTATGTCGGGTAGATGAATCCGGGTAGTACATTTGCTGAGTCCTTGTTGTACGGGGGCCAGATGGCCAAAAACGGCTGGCGGCACGGCCCCTCTGCCGTCCAGCCCTTCCAAAAACACCACGGGTATGAGAGCCGCGGAAAACTTTCCGCATCGAAGATTGTGCCTTGTTAAGGGACGTGAATATGTTGACCCTTTTATTTAATTCCTTAAGGAAGGCCTCTCCAAATAATTTACCCTGTGCCAAGGGTCCTAATTCCTTGTCCCCCAGTTCGACCAGTTTTTCGTCGATACGGTAAAGTGCTGCTCTGCGCCTCTCCGAAGAGAGCGCTACGTTGGTGTTCCCTAGGAAACAGAAACACCTTTGTGCCCATTCCCGGGTATCTCGTGCCCATTCACGCACCGTATCTGGGGTAAAAGTATCAGCCCTCTCGTAGGCTTCATCCGCCATATCCATTATTCTGGCTAGTGGCCCAATGGCATCTAGCAGTTTGTCTTGCGCTCCTTTGAAACCGCGCTCTATGCCTTTGCGCGGATCCCGACCCCCTCGGGACATGAATGTAGTCATGAGCGGGTCAAATTCGGGGGTGTGCGTTATTTTGTCTGGGAGACTAGGCCGAGGGCATTCAGATCTCATCCGGTTTCTAACTTCCTTGTCCAAGGATTTTCTGAGCCAGAAGTGCATAAACCTTGCCAGATGCTCAGGTGGTGACCATTCTTCCGAACGGGGGTGCCGGATGTTTCGTGGGTCAAACATTTGGAGTCCCGATTTATCGAGGAAAATCTCCATGCCCTCCTGTGGGTTATCCATGGATGTTGTCATGGGGTCCTGGGGCTCACCCAGACCTAGTTCCCTTATACAGTAAGGGTCAGAGCTGGCCGTGGAATCCCTGTCTGAGTCCCCTTGGTCGGAGGCTGCCGCCTGCCATTCATCCAGCACAACTAGTGCCTGAGTGGGTTCTACATCTTCCTCACCTGAGGAAAGTTGTGTGAGCTCGTGGGTTGCACGAACCGTGGCTTTCCTGCGATCAGCAGGGGCTTTCCCTTTAGCCTTGCGTGGGGTTACATTGCCCTTCCAATGGCGCTTACGCCGTTGTGAACGCTCCCTGGAGGAGTCGGAGTCCTCGGAGTCCGCTTTATAATGAACCCGTTTAGAGATGGGCTTGGGGACTTCAGAGTCTGTCTGGAGCGACTTGGAAGCGGCTTGTTCCATAGCTGCAGCCACGGCTGCTGTTATCATGGCCTGGAGGTCTGAGGTTTGTGATTCCTCCATTATAAATAATGAGAATTCGGGGCTCGCCCGATTAATTGCGTGAGGGCACTTAGGCACAATAGGTGGAGAGGCCTGGGGACCGGGTGGTATAGTATCAGGACTAAATAACCTGAGTTTAGAGACCGGTAGGTCGTAAAGAAGAGAGGGCTGTTTACTGGGGCTCACCCAGGTAATAGGAATCCTGCCTAAGCAGGTCCGTTTAGCAGCAAAAAATGGGGGCTCACCCCGGCCAGAATAAGGTGTAGACCAACTGGCTAAACCAACCCCTAAAGTAAGGCACTAACCTGGTCCCACTGAATGAAAAAGATCCAAGATATTCAAATGCTTGCAGGATTGCTGGAGCAGAAAAATCAGGCACAGTTTATCCCTTTAAGATGGCCGCCGGACTGACAGCCTTAGTGTGGGGAGGATAGTACCTCCCCTAATTTGGGCGGCAAAACTGAAAATTCACCGTTCGTATAGTTAAACTGACGAACGTGCGAACTGTAAAAAGGATGAGAATGCCTTAAACAGGCGAACGCGTCAAACTACCGAACGAAGCGTTCGGTAGAAAGAAACGAAAGTCAATGAGCGATCGCATAGAAGAACCACGGCATTCGCATAAATCAGGTGAATGCGCAAAAACTACCGAACCACGCGTTCGGTAGAAAACTACCTAAAATGATGTGCGCGAGCGCACAGAAAAGCCGTTGGCAGAAATAGAGACATGGAGGGAAAATAAAGACGCGGTGAAGCCGTGAAAGACACCTAGGGAGCCAGTCAGGGTCCCATGGTATACAGATAGGGTATGAGTAAGAACAGTGTAAATATTAAAAGGTACAGTAATAGTACAAATGCAAGAATAAAATATGTCAAGTATAGAGACACAAAATATAGTACTTAGCTTGGGATGGAGCAGCAAAGAAAGAGGAAATGATGTCATAGGTCACACCTCTTATACCCTATTCTATATTGTGATTGGTTAAAAGTTATGTCACTCTTTTCTTTGCTGCTATGGAGTTAGTAAAGAAAGATTATGCAAAATACGAAGCCTCCTGTCATGTGATAAAATTGCAATTCAGATGCAAAGTTCCAAAAGTGGAGCATTACCTATGCTCAAACAAACCAATGAATATAGAATCTAATTTCATCACATGACAGGAGGCTTCATACTTTGCATAATCTTCCTTTACTACTCCATAGCAGCAAAGACATTTAGAGAAAAAAAAGGAACCAATCAGAGACAGGCAGAGAGTATAAGATACGCCTTCCACTGAGTCACTTCCTCTTTATTGCTGTTCCATCACAAGTCAGGTCAGAATATTGTGTGTCTAACACTTTGTTGGCTTGTCTTGTTATATTTACTTAGTTTTACTTATTTACTTGATTGATTTCTGTCTTTTCTTACTGTTTTGTTTTGTATGGTATAGACTTGGGATATCGGTGTACCTACTTTATCACCTTTTATTCCCTGTCAGTTTTTTGTTTATCTTACAGTTTATGTCAGTACATAATACCGATTTCATTATTAGAGGGTGAGCCCCTCTCATAAACTCAGCTCAATACTGATATTGATACTATTTTCATTATTAGAGGCCGAGCCCCTCTCATAAAATATTCTCTTTGTGGCTACGCTCACCACTACACAGGCACTCTCCCACCGCCACATCATATTATTACATAACCTAGTACATTAACTTGCCAGAAAATAGTGGCTAGTAGATCTGTCTGTCACTGTTAAAGCTCCTATGATTGGCCTGTCTGTGCCATGGTACCTCCCTACGGGATATACTCCTGGAGGTTTTATTATTACTGGGTGAGCCCAGTTATTACAGATATATATTGGAATTGGTGTAGAAATTGGCTTCTGTTCTTGGTATTGGCTTCTGTTGCCTGTTACAGGGACCTGTCAAGCTCTTGACAAAGGCGCCACAATGCGCCGAAACGCGTGTCGAGTAGGACGCTAGGTGTAGGGTTCTTTCTTTCAACCACTATGGGTTTTAAAGTCTAGGTTTATGACTCAATTTTTATGAGATGGATATTTAGGATAAGGATTCTCTTTAGATCCTCTCTAGACGTCTCAGATCTACCCAGTAGATGTAGGCATCTGTAGTAGCTACCGGCTGTGTGCATCTCGCTCAGTACTCAGGCAACATTGTATCAAGACCCAGGCGAATTAGACTTGAGGATACCTTATATTTATGTGCACATAAGGGAATGATACTGTGTACTTTACACTAGGTAGCCTGTGGGATTTTCTCTGATTTTTTCTGCCTTTGAAGCAGCTAAGCTACTCTGCCTCAGAATATTGGGACATTGGGGAACTTTTTAGCTATCTGCTAGAGCACTTCAGATCCCTGTATTATACAAGTATACAGGATTAGGCTCTGACCACGACTATAGAGAATACCTACCCTCTTATATAATTTTACAAATATATAGGATAGTGTTTTGTGACCTAGATCAGTGGGGAGAGTTACTATTTGGACTTAGCATACAGGAAGTTTACCCTCACTATTTGTAATAATTCTTCCAATACTAATAGCTGTCCATTATATACTCAGATACCCCTGTCCTCTGGTCTACCTTTATCCTACAAATTCCTTGCTGGATATTTACCTAATCTTGACATCTATCAGTAAGATGATTTCATCTCAGTAGCTAGACTTTATTCTAGACTTAGACCCAGTGTAAATAAGCACTTTCTTTTTCACGTTTTTTTTCACTCTACCTATTATTGTGTTTCGATTTTGGGTGTATTTACTTTATTTTTTATATATGCATTAATATGTTCATCTATTAAAGATTTATTATTTTTGAATTTATATACCAAGGGATCCTTACTATATACCTATGATATGGGCACACCCCTGTTGCAGCGTGTTTTGTAAGTGGGACCCTTCTGTTCCACTTTCAGAAACTCTGACCTTTGGGATTCCTCTATCTATTTTCGCTTCTGGGTTATGCCCTTCAACTGTTGCCCATCTAGTCCGTTTTTTTGACTCTTGGGTCAGTGTTTTCTGACCCAGTAGTCATTTTTTCTTTGACAAGCTTAATATTAACCTAGGGGTGATTCAGCCGGTCAGGTTTATACCTAGTAACCCGGCTCGGGGTAATCCCCCATATACCGCTGCTGAGTGGAGCTGTGCTTGCAGCCTCCTTTTACCTGCCACAGCGTTGCCTCTACATACATTACTATGGGGCGCATACTTGACCACCATTCTCGTTTCTTCCGGAAAGTGTCACAACGTAACAGACGGACTCAACGTCACTTTTTTTACCCATTTTTTTCCATCAGAACCCAACTTTGCGTGGTCTAGACACTGCACGCCTACGTACGGCTATGGCCACGCTACGATTACCTCATCCCAACAATTATTAGTGTCCTACGTTAAGCCACATGGGCCAGTCTCTGCTACCACCTTGGTCTGCTGGGTACAATGGCTTTTATCTCTCGCCAGAATGGACCTTTCCTTCGGTGCGCACTCGGTTCGGTGCGGTGGCCTCTTCCGCCATCACAGCGAGGGCCCACTTACCAGATATATCGCTCTTGGCAGATATAAACCCAGCTTTCGGTTGTTTAACTCTCTGCCGTCCTCTATTGCCATTTTCTCTCTATTACCTGTCAGGATCGGGACAGGGATCCAACACGCAGAGTACAAAGAGTAGAGAGATACGTATACCGGACCTTAGAATGGCCGGACTTAACGTAAGAACTACGTATAGAATGGTCAGAGACAAGCCGAGGTCGAGGGAACGAGAAGACAGGTAAGCGAGAGACAAGCCGAGGTCAAAGGATAACAGAGAAGCAGGAGAGTAATAACAAAACCGGGTCAGAACCAAAAGACAATCAGGATACAAGAGCACTGTGTGACTAGACTGGCTAGAACCACGACAGGGCAATGAGCAAATGCGGAAAGCTCCATTAAATACCCTGGCTCTAGAGAGTAATCACGCCTCCGACGAGTCCTGATTCGTCTTCCGGACTTGAGTGGCAGGTCGGACTGGATTAGCGTCATGACGTCGGCTATTGAGCGTCGCGTCATAAAAGGAAGTAGCTCCCTCGCGGCCGGCGTGTAAACGACCGAGGGAACCGCAAGGAACGGGAGAAACAGACCCTCTGGAAGGAGAAATGTCTAAGTCTCTACCCCTCTCAGAGGTAGAGACTACAGGTACCCTGACAGTACTCCCCCTCTCAGAAACGCCCACCGGGCGAAAGGAACCGGGACGAGACGGAAAGCGGGAGTGAAAAGCCCTGCGAAGACGAGGAGCATGGACATCCTCCTGAGGTACCCAAGTCCTCTCCTCAGGACCATATCCTTTCCAGTCCACCAGGTATTGAACCCTCCCGCGGGAGATACGAGAATCGACGATGGAGTTGATCTCGTACTCCTCCTGGCCCTCAACCTGAACAGAGTGAGGAGGTGAGGCCTTGGAGGAGAATCTGTTACAGATTAACGGTTTCAGCAATGAAACATGAAAGGAATTAGGGATACGCAAAGCAGGAGGAAGTGCTAAGCGATACGCAACTGGATTAATTCGAGTCAGAATCCTGTAGGGCCCAATGTAGCGAGGAGCAAATTTCATAGAAGGTACCTTCAAACGAATGTTTCTAGTGCTCAACCATACCCTATCCCCAGGCACAAAACTTGGAGCCGCCCTTCTGCGTTTATCAGCGTGTTTTTTGTACAGTAAGGAATTATGTAGGAGAATTTGTCGAGTCTGATCCCACAATTTCCTCAGATTGGCAACATGAACATCAACCGACGGTAACCCCTGGGAAGAGGGGACCGAAGGAAGAACGGAAGGATGGAAGCCATAATTCATGAAGAAAGGGCTAGAGTGAGTTGAATCGCAAACGAGATTATTATGTGCGAACTCTGCCCAAGAAATCAGACCAACCCAATCGTCCTGGTGTTCCGAAACAAAACAACGCAGATATTGCTCAATTTTTTGATTGGTACGTTCAGCAGCTCCGTTAGACTGAGGGTGATAGGCAGAAGAAAAATTCAATTTGATGCCTAGTTGAGAACAGAATGATCTCCAGAAACGTGAAACAAATTGGGAGCCTCTATCAGAAGTAATTTCAGAAGGAATCCCATGTAAGCGAAAAATTTCTCTTGCAAATATTTCCGCCAATTCAGGAGAAGTCGGAAGTTTAGGTAAAGGTACGAAATGTGCCATCTTGGTAAACCTATCAACCACCGTGAGGATAACAGTCTGTCTTTTAGAAGCAGGCAAATCTACAATAAAGTCCATAGCCAAACATGTCCAAGGTTTGTCTGGAATCTCCAAGGAATGTAAAAGACCATATGGAAGCGAATGAGGTAGTTTGGTCTTGGTACAGACCTCACAAGCTCAGATGAAATCCTTAACATCCCTCCGTAAAAAAGGCCACCAGAAATCCTTAGAGATCAAGGAATATGTTTTGCGAATGCCCGGATGACCAGCTACCTTACTCTCGTGAAGACACTGTAAGAGCTCCAGTTGGAGTTCAGGAGGAACGAAGTGTCTTGACGCAGGAGTCTGTCTAGGTGCCAGATGCTGCAACTTCATGATCTTGGCAAGCAGCGGAGAATGGATTTTGAGAGTTGTGTTAGCGATAATATTACACTTGGGAACTATAGAGGACAAAACCGGCTCTGATACTGCAGAAGGTTCATATTGACGAGACAAGGCATCGGCTTTAGAATTCTTAGAACCAGGTCTATATGTGAGTATGTAATTGAAGTGAGTGAGAAATATAGACCAACAAGCCTGCCTTGAGGATAATCGCTTAGCCTCCCCAATATAGGGCAAGTTCTTATGATCCGTTAAGATAGTAACAGGATGCAAGGTCCCTTCCAATAAATGTCTCCACTCCTTTAAGGCCATGATAACCGCTAGAAGTTCCCTGTCACCAATGTCATATCTGCTCTCAGTACCGGACAATTTTTTGGAAAAATACCCACATGGATGTAATGGTTTATCCACACCTAACCTTTGGGACAGGATAGCACCTATCCCCGTCTCGGAAGCGTCAACCTCGAGTAGGAAGGGCAGAGTAGTATCAGGGTGAACTAAAATTGGTGCGGAAGCAAAATGTTCTTTGAGAGTTTTGAAAGCAAGAAGTGCTTCAGTAGACCAATTCTTAGTGTCAGCCCCCTGTCTGGTCATATTGGTGATAGGAGCAATAATTGAAGAGTATCCCTTAATGAAACGTCTATAGTAATTGGAGAAACCAATAAACCTCTGAATGGCCTTGAGACCCTTAGGTAAAGGCCAATCTAAAATGGACTGGAGTTTCTCCGGATCCATCTTAAACCCCTCCCCAGAAATTACGTATCCAAGAAAGTTTGTCTGGGATTGGTCAAAGCTACATTTCTCCAATTTACAGTACAAGCCGTGTTGAAGGAGTTTGCGCAAAACCCTTCTGACCTGTCCGTGGTGAGTCTCAATTTCTCTAGAATGTATAAGTATATCATCGAGGTATACAATAACACAGTCATGTTGAAATTCCCTGAGAACTTCATTAATTAGGTCCTGAAATACTGCTGGTGCATTACAGAGACCAAAGGGCATTACTGTATACTCATAGTGCCCATAACGAGTATTGAACGCAGTCATCCACTCGTGTCCCTGCTGAATTCTGACCAAGTTATATGCCCCTCTGAGATCTAACTTAGTGAAGATCTTGGAACCCTTTAATCGATCAAAGAGCTCAGTGATCAAGGGAATCGGATAGGCGTTTCTCATGGTAATTTTATTCAAACCTCGGTAGTCAATGCAAGGTCTCAAAGTACCATCCTTCTTTTTAACAAAAAAAAATCCAGCCCCAGCAGGGAGGAGGACCTCCTAATGAATCCCTTGTCTAGGTTTTCACGAATATACTCCTCTACAACTAAATTCTCCTTCGTAGACAAAGGGTATACATGACCCCTAGGAGGCATAGTACCAGGAAGTAAATTAATCTTACAGTCAAAGAACCTATGTGGAGGTAAAGTATCGGCTTTTCTTTTGTCAAATACCGCCCTTAAGTCCAGGTACAAGGACGGTATTTGTACTTCTGTAGAGTCGGTAGAATTAGTAGGTGTGTTAACTGTGCAAAGCGGTGACACTCTCTTTAAACACTTCTCCTGACAATTCTGGCCCCATGAGACTATCTCTCCTAATTCCCAATCAATAATAGGATTATGTCTCTTAAGCCAGGAGTATCCCAGGACTATGGGAACAGAAGGAGATGAAATGAGTAATAGAGATGTCTCCTCCTCGTGTAGGATACCAGTAGTTAAATTAAGAGGTATGGTTTCACGAAAAATCACAGGTTCAACTAAAGGTCTACCATCTATGGCCTCAACGGCCAAGGGTGTGTCCCTTAACTGGGATGGGATAGTGTGTTTGGTGACAAAAACTTGGTCGATAAAGCTTTCAGCAGCTCCAGAGTTTATCAATGCCATCGTCTCTAGAGTTCCCTTCTCCCAAGTTAAGGAAACGGGTAATAGAAGCCTGTGATCCTTGTAATTCTGAGTAGAGGACAAAATAGAAACACCCAAGGCCTGTCCTCTAGAGAAACTTAGGTGCGAGCGTTTCCCGGGCGATTGGGACAATTCAAACGTAAGTGACCTCTGACTCCACAGTACATACACAATCCCTCCCTTCTCCTGTACTGTCTCTCCTCCTCTGAGAGACGAGTATGGCCTATCTGCATAGGTTCTGGAAAAGGTGGTGTTTTGGCCTCAGGACTTTGAAAAGACGGAGCTAGTCTAAAAGAAGATCTACAGGTTCTATCTCGAGTGTTCTGCCTCTCTCTTAGACGTTCATCAATGCGAGAGATAAACGAAATTAACTCCTCCAAATTCTCAGGAAGCTCTCTAGTAGCTACCTCGTCAAGTATTACATCAGATAGTCCGTTTAGAAACACGTCTATATAAGCCTGTTCATTCCACTTAACCTCTGCCGCCAAAGACCTGAACTCTAGTGCGAAATCCACAAGTGTTCGGTTATCCTGTCTAAGGCGCAACAGTAATCTAGCTGCATTGACCTTTCTGCCTGGAGGGTCAAAAGTTCTTTTAAAAGCAGCTACAAAGGCATTATAGTTGTATACTAATGGATTATCATTCTCCCACAACGGATTAGCCCATCTCAGAGCTTTCTCAACGAGTAAGGTGATAATAAATCCCACTTTCGCTCTATCTGTAGGATAGGAGCGGGGTTGTAATTCGAAGTGGATACTTATTTGGTTTAAAAAACCACGACACCTCTCAGGAGATCCAGCATAACGTACAGGTGGGGTAATTCGGGAAGAAGCCCCTACAGTAGCTACCTCTAGACCTGAACCCACAGGAGAAATAGAAGTATTACGCATCTCCTCTGGTGGATTATTAGGACGTGATAACAACGCCTGTAGCGCTAGTGCCATCTGATCCATTCTGTGCTCCATGGCGTCAAACCTAGGATCAGAAGAACCAAGCTGACTGTTTGTACCTGCAGGATCCATTGGCCCTGTCGTAATGTCAGGATCGGGACAGGGATCCAACACGCAGAGTACAAAGAGTAGAGAGATACGTATACCGGACCTTAGAATGGCCGGACTTAACGTAAGAACTATGTATAGAATGGTCAGAGACAAGCCGAGGTCGAGGGAACGAGAAGACAGGTAAGCGAGAGACAAGCCGAGGTCAAAGGATAACAGAGAAGCAGGAGAGTAATAACAAAACCGGGTCAGAACCAAAAGACAATCAGGATACAAGAGCACTGTGTGACTAGACTGGCTAGAACCACGACAGGGCAATGAGCAAATGCGGAAAGCTCCATTAAATACCCTGGCTCTAGAGAGTAATCACGCCTCCGACGAGTCATGATTCGTCTTCCGGACTTGAGTGGCAGGTCGGACTGGATTAGCGTCATGACGTCGGCTATTGAGCGTCGCGTCATAAAAGGAAGTAGCTCCCTCGCGGCCGGCGTGTAAACGACCGAGGGAACCGCGAGGAACGGGAGAAACAGACCCTCTGGAAGGAGAAACGTCTAAGTCTCTACCCCTCTCAGAGGTAGAGACTACAGGTACCCTGACATTACCTTAGCATTATAAATGCAAAATATGAAGCCTCCTGTCATAATGACAGGAGGAGAGTATTCCCCCCCCATTGAATGTCCCTCCCATTCAGGTAGGTTCGCATTGTATGTTATCAATATGGTACTGGTCGTTTTCTTGTGACTACGTAATTGACTCTATTCACTCTAAATGGAAAGTTGGGGTTGTTTTTCATATAAAGTTGATGTATGTATAGATATTCCATATTAGGTAGCTATATTATGGTAAGTAGGTTACATTTTATAGATCACGATAGATTGTGATAGTACCGAATTATTGTGCACCTTTTATGTGATGGTTACTCATATTGTTTAGGTTTACATTTCATATCATATTCAGCTTAAAAGACACAAAGATCTTCTACATCAAGCGTACAAGGATAATTTGAAAGTTCTTCCTTATTCCATATGGTTCTTAAGTTGATTGTGTGACTTGTGATGTCGCCGTTACCAAGAAGAAGTGACTCAGTGGAAGGCGTATCTTATACTCTCTGCTGCTATGGAGTAGTAAAGGAACAGTATGCAAAATATATGCCTCCTGTCATTATTAAAATTATTTGTACACTAAAGCTAGCATAATCTTCTATTTTTATACATAACTCAAGTGACCCAAGTCTTCTAAAAGTCATATTTACTAAATGAGCCAAATGGTACAGTAAAAATAGAAATCCAGCGCACTCCCTTATCTACTAAACAGCTACTTTGATGCTGACATCATATATATTTAGGAGTCTAGCCAGCTCCTTGGTTTTGAACCGCCCCCTGTCACAGGTGTCTCATCTCAGGACCCTATTTAAGCCTTGTACTCCAGAGAACTCGAGATGGAAGGATTTCCCCAAGTGAGTAGCTCATTTAGTAGACAGTTGGAAGTGAGAGTAGGACCTGCCAAAGATGGGGTACATTGACGTTGTGGCAGGCTTGTGCAATGTATGATCATATAATGTAACTAAACCCCCATTATTTTTTGCCTAGATTAGGTGTTTTTAATAAAACTAGTCAAATATGTCAGCATCAAAGTAGCTGTTTAGTAGATAAGGGAGTGCGCTGGATTTCTATTTTTACAGTAAATGTCATTAAGCACATTTCTGTAAGCGGATGAATACGTGACACCAGGTTTCATTTGCACAATTGCTGCTCAGAATTAACCCTTCTGTGGATTAGGTTGCTGCTCGGCACAACTTTTCCTGTGTGGACAGTAAATGTCATTAACCACATTTCTATAAGCGGATGAATACGTGACACCTTGAGCTTCGCCACCAAGATAGTTGAGTTCTTAACTGGGGAGATATCTGGAACCAGCAATCTAGATCATCTTCCTTTCTTGACCAAGCTGATAGAATCTCCGACTGAAGAGGCCTTACTTTGGATTTTGCCCACTTGACCGCTGGAAAAGAAGATGTGAGGAAACCCAGTATGGTCTTCTTTCTGCAAACTGGACACTTTTCTTTCTTTTCTGTTTTGTAAGATGAACAGACAATGTCCTTGAATTTACCACGAGACCTAGAAACTCAAGCTCTGTTGATGGTAGAAGAATTTACTTTTTAAATTTAGGATCCAACCATGTTCCTGTAGTAGTTTGATAGAGATATGTAGGTCATTGATAAGAAGCTGTCTTGTTCTTGCTATGAGAAGCCAGTCATCCAGGTATGGGATCACGGTGACTCCAAGCTCCCTCAAATGTGCTGTTATGGGAGACAATATCTTGGTGAATATTCTCAGGGCAGACGATAGGCCAAAAGAAAGAACTTTTAACTGGTAATGTTAGTATGTCCTGCCCCTTTTTACAGCGAACCTTAGAAATTTTCTCAATGACACAGCAATCTGGATGTACAGATATACGTCTTAAGATCTAGTTTTACCATGAAGTCGCCTTTTTGCAGGATCGGAATTATAGAGGCAATAGACTCCATGCGAAACCTCTGGTATGGAATGAACTGATTGATTTCTTTTCAATCCAGAATTGGTCGAAAAGAATGGTCTGGCTTTGGAACCAGGAAGACTCTTCAATATACCCCCTGGTATTTTTGATGTTCTGGAACTCTCTCTATTACCCCTTTCCGTAAAAGTAAAAGAGTTTGGGAAAACAGCGCTTCTGACTTTTTGGAGGATGGATAAATGGACACGAGAAATTTTGATCATGGCATTCTCGTGAAGTGTAATTTGTAGCCATTTCATACCAGATTTAGAATCCAAGAATTGCTGGTAGTAATTTCCCATATAGGATAGAACCGTTGAATTTTTCCTTTCACCTTTTTGGCTTCAGAAATGTTTTACTTTATCAAATCTGTCAGTTCTCTTTCCCTCAAAAGTTAGATTTTTTTCCTTTTCTTTGAAAATTACAAGACCTCTCTTGGTATGGTCTTCTGTTTCTATACTGGAAATTTCTGTTAGTAGATTTCCATGAGAACTTCCTTTCCTGAGGCAGAGCCTACTAAGTCTCCGACATTTGTTTTATGATTTCCTCTAAGGGAGACCCAAACAGCTTCTCCAAGGGAAGCTCACAAAGAACCAATTTTGACGCGGTATCAGCCGTCCATGATCTTAACCATAAAGCTCTCCTTGCTACCGAGGATAAGCCCATAATCCTAGATGCCAGTTTCAAAACTTCCACAATCATATCCATCATAAAATCGTTGGACATCTGTACATTTTGGAACAATCAGATACATTGTTTATCCTGATTGTGAAGAAAATAGACTGAGTTTGGTATTTTCTTCTATGTTCGGGCTTTTCTGCAGTATTTTGTTCATTTTGGATCTATTAGTTCGGCAGTTTAAAACTAACGAATACCGACTACCCTCCTGGTTCATTATCTTCAAAAGAACCGTCTATTAACCCCTTAAGGACACATGACGGAAATATTCCTTCATGATTCCCTTTTATTCCAGAAGTTGTGTCCTTAAGGGGTTATGCACTCGACCTTCCGAACCACTGGTGAAACTACCGAACGCCTGCTTCCTTTAGTTGCCGAACAGCCAGGAGAGTGCCATTCGGTAGTTTGGTTCATATGAACAAGGGGAGCAATCACTCCTATGAGCCAGGACGATCCATTTGGGACTTTTATTCATTTTATGTCATTTACTGAATTGACCGACCGCACACGCTGAATTCGTGGAACTGTTTTGGGCAGGAGCCTCGTGTGTGGTCAGTAACTTATGACTTCCATACTTTTTGAAAACCCCTGACCCAATCTGGGTGAAATTTGGATATGTTGGTCCCCCAGATCGGGGCTATCAGGGGGATATGTAATTTGTGGGGATACCTTGTGTGGAAAGGGGTGTTCTAATTTTTGGGGAAATTGTGTGCCCTCTGCCTGGAGAAAATTGGGTTATTCCTTAATGTGACGGACCCACTGGCACTCCGACTGAGTACCTCCGTCAATCAATGCTCCTAGTGCTTGCCGAGGACTCCAAGCACTCCAACCGACACCATCAGCACTGCAGACCTATCCCATCCCCCAAGCATGAGCCAAGGCTTCAAGGAAGGGTCAAGCAGGTCTGTTTAATGAGCACACCAAAAAGAACAGCACTCATGCAGCAAAATATCTCCTCCTCAGAAGAAAACAAAATGACAGTTAGAAGGACAGACAGAGTTTGAAAATATGACAGTTATTAAGGGTTTAAACTGGTGTTCTAAGAAGGGTGGGGGGGAATAAAACAGTCAAACTAAGTCCATAAAACAGGGTTTTTCTTCACACTCTGCATCCGAAGTGCATAGCAAAACTGCAGATCCTTTGTCAGAGCATTTAATGGGCCAGAACCAGTCTAATAAAATCCACTATGCCCAAATAACGTATTTAAAGGGCTACATCTTCCAGGGGCCGTAGTCATATGGCAAGAGGCTGGTAATTAGTCCTCTCCAGGCACATGTGGCGAAGGGCACTTCGTCACACATCTTCCCTCTGGGAGGGAGACTAACCAGGTACCTGACTTTCTGTTGGTCAGTACCTGAGTTAGTTGAGTAGCCCACCCACAACAAACAGTTAACAGAGTAGCCCACCCACAATACACCATTACTGCACCTGGTGATTCCTGGTGTCCAACTCTGACCTGTATGTCCCAGGTTGCTGAGGGGAACCAGTGGACAGAGACCAGCGGCACTCTGCCCTGATGCCAGCGCTTCTGCTGGGTTGGCCGATGGGTATTCAGGCTCTGACCAAGAGGGCAAGAGAGGGCAGAGGCCAACCGCACTCTGCCCGGATGCCAGCTCTTCTGCTGGAAGGGGGTCAGTGGAGGCTACCATCTTCTCCACTAAAATCAGTACCGGTTTAGGGGTTGGCTGTGGAGGGGAGGGGTCACCTACCTCCTCCTCCTGCTGCCACTGGGGAGCGAGACCGGTTGCCTCCTCTCCCTGGGGCTTCAACTGCAGTTGGGGATCTGGGCCGGCTGCCCAGCATCCCTGTAGGGCCGGTAGAGAGACCTTGGTCCCATCTCCACCAGCCGTTTGGGGGTCCTCCAAGGACCAGTTCATGAGGTCCCCTACCTTGGTTACTTCTGGTTGCTGTTGGGGGGGGGAGACCGAAAGTCTCTTCTCCCACTAACACATTCAGCCGCTGGGGAGCGAGACTGGTTGCCTCCTCTCCCTGAAGCTCACACTGCCGCTGGGGAGAGAAACCGGTTGCCTCCTCTCCCTGGGGCTCCAACTGCAGTTGGGGATCTGGGCTGGCTGCCCAGCATCCTTGTAGGGCCGGTGGAGAGACCTCGGTCCCATCTCCACCTGCCATCTGTGGGTCTTCCCAGCACCAGTCTATGAGGTCACTCAACATTTGAGAATAAGGACCACCTGCCTCCGCACCCGGTAACTCCGGCCGCTGCTGGTGTTCTGGGACGGCTGCCCAGCATCCCGGTGGGCCCGGTGGAGAGACTTTGGTCCCATCTCCACCTGCCTGTTGGGGTTCCTCACAGGACCAGTCTATGAGGACCCCTACTTCGGGTACCTCTTGTGGCTGCTGGGGAAGGAGACTGGTTGTCTCTTCCCTCTGCACGGTGCACTGCCACTGGGGAGGGAGGATGATACTCTCCTCTCCCTGTGACTCAGTCTGCTGCTGGGGAGAGAGACCAGTTGTCCCGAGCCCTAGTCTCCACATACTGAACTCCCATTCCCGTGCTGCTTTGTTCTCCTCATCCAACTCTTGCATGATACGGATGATCACCTCTTCTGAAGGGTCTGGGCCATACTCGACTAGCCGCCTCTTTACCTCCGTGATGTAAGCATCGCCCTCATAGCAATAAGTCATGTTTGCTTGGCCCCACTCTGGGCCACTAGCGATCCGATCGTGCCTTGGTTTCCACTGTAGACAGGGGTGCTGCACGAGTGCTAGCGTCGCCCTCACTTCGATGCTCAAATCGATGCTCCTAGAGCTTGCCGAGGACTCCAAGCACTCCAACTGACACCATCAGCACTGCAGATCTATCCCATCCCCCAAGCATGAGCCAAGGCTTCAAGAAAGGGTCAAGCAGGTCTGTTTAATGAGCACACCAAAAACAACAGCACTCATGCAGCAAAACAACTCCTCCTCAGAGGAAAACAAAATGACAGTTAAAAGAACAGACAGAGTTTGAGAATATGACAGTTATTAAGGGTTTAAACTGGTGTTCTAAGAAGGGAGGGGGGGATATAACCGTCAAACTAAGTCCATAAAACAGGGGTTTTCTTCACACTCTGCATCCGAAGTACATAGCAAAACTGCAGATCCTTTGTCAGAGCATTTAAAGGGCCAGAACCAGTCTAATAAAATCCACTATGCCCAAATAACGTATTTAAAAGGGCTAAATCTTCCAGGGGCCATAGTCATACGGCAAGAGGCTGGTAATTAGTCCTCTCCAGGCACAAGTGGCGAAGGGCACTTTGTCACACTTAACTTATCTCAATATCTCCCGGGGGTTAATGTAAATCTGTATGTTGATTGGTTATTGTCTTTGTTTACTGTGGGAGGTCTTTTTGCAGGGGGATTTCTCATAAAAGCCAGTGTGGCATCAATAAAGGTTATTCCTGAAGTCTAGGCTCATGTTTGGGGAATATTCTACTTGCTGGGGAGAATCATCTTGGAAGCTGCATTCATCTACACTACTCCTCTACCTCGAGAAAAAACAGCGCTGGTTAAAGATGGAGCAGGTCCAACTACCAGAGTTGTGATGGCTGAAAGATACAGTGGGGCATAACCCCTGCTAGTATAGAGAAAAAGAGGACTAATGGGTGGCAAGTGGAGACCCACTGCCTCCCAGAAAGACCTAGTATCTAGATATGACAATACTCTGCAATTATAAATGTACCAATGGGGCACAGAGAATATAAGTAAAATAAAAAACTCTTTAATATTCCCTCGTAGGGGAGGAACTCAAAACACAAAAAAAAAAAAAATAAACACACAAAAAATATGTATAAAATAGGACCTAATGGAATCAAATTTAGTCCAAAGTACATAGAAATAACTGTGAATTTATATATAGCAAAATTGCCTACTTATAGTTATAAATTCTATGAAAAAATGGAAACCCTCAGATGCAAAAAAAGATACATGCATCAAAATATGTGGATGGTAGAAACAGTTTGTAGAGTTGCAAACTGTGACAGCTTATTTAAATACCCAGCGATACAAGTGTATTCCAATACCTATTGAACTATAGGAGATTTGGGGGAAAGGAGTCCCTAGCATAGGATAAATAGCCGAAATATAACAGTCCATATAATAAACAGGGTCAGTAAGAGAACCAGAAGAGATGTCCAAGGTTAAAAGCATCCGCTCAAATACATGCTTGCTTGACGCGCATTTTGGCGAAACCAAGTCGCCTTTGTCAAGAGCAATTTGCGGCGTGAAAGGCGCCTCTTTTTAAACCTACTTAATGCTCCGCCCATAGATTATGACGTCAGTGAAAATCCTTCGATCATTGGGCTGCGAGAAATAGAGGGCGGGGAGCTGTGCTGCTCGGGATAATTCATGACAAAGTTAACCCTTACAAAGGTTTACCCCACGTACTGCAGCTCGATTAGAATGCGACAGTGATATGCAGAGTGTAAATATAACGGGTAATTTGGAACAGTGTACAGCAGTCTCACGAGGATATGACAGTTATGGAGCAAATTGTAACGAATGCCCTAACAGTGTTGGTTGAATACACAGTAATATTATATATATAATTGTCAGTCTTACCCTGAAACCAAACTGATATTATTGACTAGTTCCAAAATAAAGGGATAGAGTTAACCCTGACACTGCACTTCATAATGTAGAAAAGAGGCGAACATAGATGAAATTAGAGATAAAAAACAAGGATGCAAATATGGGGATAACTAAAAATATACCCCATGAAATGAATTGAAATTAAAGTAACCTCCATGTAATAGATATTAATATTAATACATAAAGAGTATAGTTAGTGAGAGACAAATGTGTTGACTAAATCAAGTGGCAAATTGGAGAGTATCTCCATTAGTGATGACAAGAGCTTATCTAGATAGATAAAGACAAGGGTAAAATGCTGTACTACTTCAACCCTGTATAGTGAATACACAGATGCACTAAATAAAGAATATAAGGTAAAAATTAGGGAAGAGTAGGAAAAGAGCTGGTAATGGTACACATTGTGAATGTGTTAAATAAAAGGAGCAAAGGAGAAGCCTTCATTGAGGCCTTTTGGTTGAAGGGTTCTAAGTTTATAGATCCAGAGGCTTTCCCTTTGTCTCAGGAATCTATCATAATTGCCCCTATGTTTGTCCTTGTGTACCAGCTCAAGTCCGCAGAACCGAAGTCCTTGTGGGTTACCCGCATGGTATTCTTTTAAATGATGACCTATGAGGGTATCAGTGGGGAGTTTGGGAGATCTAACATGCTCCTTGATGCGCTCCTTAAAAGGTCTAAAGGTTTTCCCTACATATTGTAGCTTGCAGGAGCATGTTAGAAGGTAGACAATGCCCGCTGTGTTACAGTTGAAGAAGGATTTAATCTTAAAAATCTTTTTTCCATCACTGAATCTGTGATGCTCTTCGAATCGCGTTTAATATATTTACACGCAACACAGTGTTTACATATTTTGATGCATGTATCTTTTTTTGCATCTGAGGGTTTCCATTTTTTCATAGAATTTATAACTATAAATAGGCAATTTTGCTATATATAAATTAACAGCTATTTCTATGTACTTTGGACTAAATTTGATTCCATTAGGTCCTATTTTATACATATTTTTTGTGTGTTTATTTATTATTTTTTTGTGTTTTGAGTTCCTCCCCTATGAGGGAATATTAAAGAGTTTTTTATTTTACTTATATTCTCTGCGCCCCATTGGTACATTTATAATTGCAGAGTATTGTCATATCTAGATACTAGGTCTTTCTGGTAGGCAGTGGGTCTCCACTTGCCACCCATTAGTCCTCTTTTTCTCTACTCCTCTACCTTCTACTGCAGTTATAATCACTTATGCTCAGCTATTGGGAAAGGAGTAGAAGACCGCAGTACCATAACCACTGCAGGTCTTAACACTGATTTTCTGGAATGATGTCCTGCCAGGAATTGAGCCAAAAGCCCTTTTACACTGAAACCCCGCTCTCTGAATGGTTCGCCTACAAGAGGTCTCATCTCTTTTGTCCATAAGGTTCTTTAATGCCGATACTTCCCCTATGGGGATAGTAGTTTTTTTTAGAAAGTTAAGCTACCTGTATATCCACTTTTGGAAGTTCTTCCCAAATTTCCTTCCCACCTGTGATTTTAAAAATGTATTTAAGGTGCCATGAAATAAAGGCTTGTTATTCAGGATTTTTCCACTCTATGTAAATTTAATCACTAAGAGGCTGTTGAAAAGTAAAGTCCTTTTTTGTTCTGGAAGACACGTCTGGTATCAGAATCAGGTTAACTTCACATGAAGATGAACTAGACATGTCGGAATCAGTAGAGGCAGAACATTCACCAGATGAAGTTTCCAATCTAGAAGATCTTCTTATTCTTGCCCCTCTGACTCATCTCTGGAATTGTTGCGGATACTTTATTAGATACCTTAATAGTATCCAAGGTCTGGGCCAAGTTATCCTGAAACCAGGCTAGGAAAGATTGCAAGTCTTTCTGTTTAAACTTTTTCCAAGGAAATTGTAGCACACTGGTTGCATACTTTTTTCCTCGTGCCATCTGGATGCGGAGTTGCACAATCACTGCAAGCTAAATGTTTAGACTTTGACATAGCCATTCTGGGCGTAGGAAGCGGCAGCTTCTCCTTTTCCATTTCTGGATATACAGGACTAGACATACCTGTAAAAAAAATGGCAGTACTTAAAACTTATTCATAGATTTCAATTTAACAGAGATAATTTAAAGTAAAGATTAGCTAATCTCACCTTAAAATACCTCGGAGCTGTGTGGGGAGGCGGGGGGAGGGAGAGAGATTGTGACACAGCGTACCTCTTCTGGTAAGCATCCATGCTGTCAGCGGGTACCTGCACAGCTTTATACTTTGTAGCTTTCCACTTTCGTGCTTTTTATTTTTTAATGTAAAGCTCCAGTTAGCGCATGCGAAATGACGCAGCTGGAACTTTGGTGGAACGCAACAACTCCCGGGCATGCGTTCCAGTGCTGTGCGCAGGGCCTAATTACTTCCTACCTGCGCCAAAGACCGCCTCCTTGCACATGCCGAAACCTTTCTCGGCATAAGAGTGTTTCCTGGACTTCGCTCCAACACCACAGTGGCAGGAGCATGGCCGCTCAGCTTACCACCAAAGCAGCTATCAGGCCGGATCCCCCAGACCATCAACCCGTGTGTCTCACCTTCCGAAACAGATACTGATCCATCCCTAACTGGGACTAGGTTTGCCGTAGTAGCCCTTTATAGGGCAAATGGGAGAGATTTGCTCTTTTTATTGTCTTTCAGGTGCTTGTCCCATGTGGAAAGGGCAAACCCACAGGTACTGCCACCTTATGCCAGAAAAATATATATAAAATAAAACTTAGCATTTATTAGTATAGCTAAATGATCCAGAGAAAGTGCAAATACTTAGTTGCACCAAAAAAAAGTCAAAAATATATAACACAAAAATCTATCAAACATATGTAGTAAATATCATGGCTATTTACATATAGAGTAATTGCCATGAGTCACGTAGATAGTACAGATACAATGTAACTACCCAGCTAATATTGAGTACAGACAGAAAAGACAAGGGGAGAAAAAGGTCATTCTCAAGGTCTAGATACAATGACAGAATAGTTGCAGTAAATACATCAAACGGAAAAATCCCTATAGTGCCTTCATGGGCACCCCTGCAGATACTGAAATAACAGCTCTAGTGCCTTCGAGGGCACCCATTAAAAATACCCCCTTAAGTTACTCTTTCTAAAACTAGATAACTAAATAGTAAAAGAATGGGAAAAGAAAGAAAAATGACAAAAGTGAATAGAAAAAAAAGTATTAAATAAAATAAATTTAAAATAAAATATAAGGTGGCAATCAAAAGAATCAATGTAAAGATACAAGATCCAAGCCACCCTCACATACAACTGTCCCGAGCACGTTTAGCCACTAACTGGCTCTTCTAAGGGTGCTAGGGGAACACCAGACCACACCAGGGAAAACCGCAGTGGGTGCCCAGGAGTTGGTGAGTGGTGCTGGCTGCCATGATTGAAGTAAGATTATAATTGTAGATTATACTAGCTTTAGTGTAACTATAATCTTAATTTTATTAATGACAGGAGGCGAATATTTGCTTAAGTCTCTCTTTACTAGAACTCCACAGCAGCACATTAACGTAGAGAGATAAACACCAAAGACAAAAACATAAGGTATCTATATAAGGCTCCTCCTAAGCCACCATTTCCTCTTTCACGCTGCGACAACGAAACATACACAACAATGACAATAACTAAATAAAGAAAAATTTACAACATAACAATGAATGCCATCTGGAAAAACTTCGGATAATGGATGAACTTGATCTTCATCCTGCCAAACAGCCGATTCTATGAACTGAAGTCGAACCATGAAACTGAAACGAAATAAACAGAGTCGAAAACACTGATTAGTGAACGAAATGTACTGATAAACATAAATCCCACGATCCAGTACTGATAGAATAAAAACATGAAATCCATCACTAATGACCGTCAATACAATATAACGTGCACTTCCCACAACATCACCCCAGACTAACCAACCTAGCCCAGATAACAGAAATACAATCAATGCAATCCATCCAAAACAAGGGGGGGAAGAAACCAAACTGGGTGGGAAATATTCGCCTCCTGTCATTAATAAAATTAAGATTATAGTTACACTAAAGCTAGTATAATCTACAATTTTATAGCATGACAGGAGGCTTCATATTTGCTGTTTTAACGCTCCGACAGCAAAGCAAAAGAAACATAGTCCGTTGGTCCAAAATGAACTGGCGCAAAAACTCCTCACGGGACTGGACCGCCACATACAAAACGTCCCGAGGAGAAACGCCCATCAAGGAAAAACTCGAAAGCAGTAGCGCCGCTAACCGAATGCACTCGAAGAGTCGCATTCACCCCTGCCAGTGTCAATAACCATCTCATCCATCGAGATTGGACAGGGGCGAAGGATCGGACACCAGAAACACGTCTGAACGAAACCAGACACAACAAGAGGGCAAACACAGAAGAAAGCTGGCGAAGGGAAAATTAAAGGAACTCCAGCCGAATCCCGAAGAAAAACGCTAAAACCATACTTACCTCCCAGAGGGAAGAGTATTTAGGCGCCGAAGGACGTGCCAGCCTCATCCCACGTAGAAATCTGCAGACCAGCGGGTCCTGACCGATGGGAAAAAAAACTCCAAACGGAACACGCGCCGCCGAAATAAATGACTAATCACAAGAAACAGACGGCACAACCGTCCCAAACCATCGAGGAGGGACAAGACACTCAGCAAGTTGGTCACGGGCCAGAAAAAGGGTTCAGCATCCTGTCCTAAGCACCAACGACACTATGAAATCCATGCTGAGAGGTAAACATCTCCTCATCCCGGGAGCTCAGGGATCCCAGAGAAGGTCCTTGGCCGATAGTGACGACGCCTCGACATACCAGGCACTCCCGAAAGAGTCCAAGAGGAGTATTCGAGAGGACGGTAAGAAAAGAGGATCCCGACAGGAAACATCCAGAAACTCCGTGAACCCGACCGAGTCAACAACACTAAGGACACACGTCGACCACCAACTAGAAGTAACACCCGGGGGATAGAGGCGAACGGAGGAAACACCTATGTTTCCTGAGAAAATAACCGCACCAGTCGGAGCGTGACCACCACCGCGCACGCTGGATCCGAGAGCCAACCAAAGCACGTCCGAATCCGATGGTCGTCCCAGAGGTGAATAGACCCACCATGAACAAACCCTAGCGACGCACGAGTACGATGAAGATGGGTCGAAAGAGTTCCCAGTCGCTGGCATCCTTCCAAAGTCTGGAAAACGAATCCGCAGTCAGGTTCGACTCACACGGTAGATACTCTGCCTGTAATGCGATGTTGCGCTGGAAGCATAAGCCGGAAATCTCCTCCGTCACCTCCAGTGTGCGAGACCGAGCACCTCCCAAGCGGTCGGTATATTGTACCGCTGAGACCTCGTCCCTCCGAAGGAGGGCGCACAGTCCGACAGGTGACTTGTCAGGCTCCGAACTGCCAACAAACCCGCAATCAATCCAGGCAATTGACGTGTAACTCCGATTCCTTGTCCGACCACGGGGCACCCGCGGACCCGGACGTGTACGTGGCACCCCAACCCCAAGGCTTGCAGTCGATTCCAGAACGAATTCCGGGGTCGGTCTGAAAATTGCCTTGCCGTTCCATGCGGCCATGTGCAGGAGCCACCAGCTCAGTCCGGCCTTCACGTCCGGCAACAGGGAAACCATCCGGTCTGAAGAGGGTCACATGCGTAGAACAGGGGTCGTCAGCCGTTGCATTGTCCCGCGGTTTAGTGGGCCCGGGTATATTGCCTGTATCAAGGCTGAGAGAAGGTCCACCATGCGAGCAAACATTTGACGGGGAATCCGGACTTGCCATAATATCCTTCTCCTCACCTCCTGGGCGGATGCCATCAGTGACAAAGGCAGACGAAGAACGCAATCCGTCGCATTGACCACGACACCCAAGAACTCCACCATCTGGGAAGGTTCCAAAGCCGACTTCCTCAGATGCACTACGAATGCCAGGATCTCCAACAAGGATATTGCCGAACGCGTGTAAGATCTGAACCTGGAGGGATCTTCGCAGAGGACCAGCAAATCTTCCAGAAATAACAGGAAACGGACGCCCTCTGGCCAGAATAGGGCGACCACAGGCGTCAGCAGCTCGGTGCAGCACTAAGGGGCCGAGCTGAGGCCGAACGGGAGGCATGTGAATTGGCGAGGGACGCCCTTCCAGGCGAAGCGAAGCAAACCGCGACCACTCTTGTCCACCAGGACGGAGAGGTAAGCATCCGTCAGGTCCAGTCGCATGAACAAGACTCTCGGCCGGGGAAGGTCCCGAAGGAGATGAATGCCCTCCGACTTGAAGTGGGTGCAGACAACAAAGGTGTTCCAGTCCCGAAAACTGACCACCGGGCGGAGCCCCCCCGACTTCATCTTTACTAGAAAAAACGAGCTGGGAAAGCCCCCCAAATCCGGGGCTCGCTGGATAGCGCCAGTGGCGAGCAGAGTCCGAACCTCCGAAGCTATCAAAGAACGTTGAACTCTCGCGATGAAGGAGACACACAGAGGTCCAACCTGCTTCGGTGGGGAGGGGAAGTCCATGACCTAACCCCGTACCGTCTGACGGATCCCTGCATTTGAAGACACCTCCAGCCACCTGTCTCTGCAGGGAAACAATCCGACTGTATGCAAAAGGGGTGGATTGAAAGTGGCAGGAGATGTACTCTCCCGTAGGAAATCTAGCTCGTCCTCTTGCACAGTCTCCACGACCTCCACCCGCTCTTCGAGTGTAGGGAGGTCTGGGCTGGTACGGTGTGAAAAAAAGGATGGGTCACGGGATCTGAGGGGTCCGAAGACCAGCCGGGATAACAGTGAGCGAAAACACCTTCTTTATAGAGGGCTGTGCTTTATCCAGGGAAGCAAAGAAATTGATGCGTTCCTGTAGCTCCCTAATGACAGGTGCCCTGGACAGTAGGTCTTATTGCCAGAGGGGCCCAATTCTTTAGATCCTAGTTCCGATAGGTTGGCGTCCATACGGAACAGAGCCGCTTACCTGCGTACGGTGCAGAACCACATTAGCATCGCCTAGAAGGCACATGGGGCGTAGTGCCCAATCCCGCATGATGGTCGGGTCCAGGTTCGTACCTACCATGTAGACCCCGTCCGTCAGGACCCACATCCCGCACAGGGGACCCAGCATATCCCGTTGTCTATCCTGCGCTGAGCGGAGGCTATCCTGGGGTCCCGACCCATAGGATTCAAGTACGAGGCCACCAGGGGTTCAAAATCTGGGGCCGCTGCCACCTCGTCCGGCAGGACGGGTCTGGGGCATTCCGCCCTCAGTTTCTTGCGGGCCTCCCCTTCAAGGGGTCTGCGGACCCAGTAGCGCACAAACTGTGCCAAGTGGTCGGGCAGCGACCATTCTGAGGACCTGGGGTGTCGGATAGACCGAGGGTCAAACAGGGTTTCTCCCATAGCATCCAGAAATGTGTCGACTCCCGGCACCGCCGAGGGGGCCTCTGTCCTTGTCAGCGCCAACTGGGGCCATCTCCACGGTCCTCGTCCCAATTTCCATCTTCCTCAGAAGGGGACTGGTCTGCCCGCCACTCATCCAACACGGCCATAGAAGGGGGGGTAAGGAGGCCTCCTCCCCTGCGCCCGATATACGACGGCGCCTGGCCGGCGAGGTTGATAACCTCGAACCATGTCGCTTTGCCGGAGCCTTGCCCTTCCGGGAGCGTGGTTCAGGGCCTTCACCCTTCCAATAGCGCATTTGCGCACTTGCCTGCTCTCTTTCCTGAGAGTCTGACTCAGCCGAGTCGTCTGCCAAAGGGGGGAATTCTCTCGCACCCCTGTCAGTATGAAGTCGAGGAAGAGCAAGTTTTGCTCCCGCGCAGCAGCTTCCATGATGCTGGAGATACGGTACGTGATACCTAAGGAGACAGAGAACAGGTATCAGTAGCAGGAAGTAGGGGCAGCACCCCTAGAATGGCAGAGGCAAGTATTAACGCATGCAGGCTCAACAAATCTTGCCCCAGGGGAAGGAGCCGTCAGATCAATAGCATGCGTAATATGGCACAGACAAAGCAGGACAATCATGGGGCACTGACAAAACAGGCCAATCAAGGGGCACAGACAAAGCAGGCCAATCATAAGGGCACAGACAAAGCAGGCCAATACATGGGCACGGGCAGCACCAGCCGAGAGGTATGTGAAGCAGGAGTGTAGATCCCTGTGGCAGCCGTGCGGGTATATCTTGACACGCAGTGCGTGTAGGGCAAGGTGCAACTGAGTGCACTGACAGCACAGTGATGTAAGTGGATCCCATGCAGGAAGCGTGTAGCGGCACGACTAGAGCCACTTATATCCCTGGGGACATGCAGTAAGGGTGACCACGGTAAAGACCTGCAAATTAACAATAACATGTACTAAAGCAACAAACTGCAGGCAGAGGTAGAGACACCCAAACATGCTCTGGAGGATCAGAAGAAAACCCAGTAGAAATGACCCCCAAACAGGGGGTGGGGGGGGGAGGGGAGAGGGGGCTGAGAGTAAGCCCAACCCAATACAAATGAAAAGGAAAATAAATAAATTGCATGTGACATTCAAATCTTGTAACCTTAAACAACAGTTTAGATTTCCTACAGCAAAATAAATAAGGTTATATCCAAATATATAGGAAGGAAAAAATGGAGCACTACGCCCTTAAGGGACAGTCAGTACGTGCGGCAGAGACTGAGCAGCGAGCCGCGCACCCCCGTGGCCGACCACGTGGTCACGGGGGGAGAAGGGTTCCCAGCAGCGGAGGAACCCGCGGTAATAAACCAACACCCTGCTCCGTCCCCACGCCGCTCAAGGAGCAGTAACAAGCGAGCGGGGATGCGGGCAGGGCAGGGAGATAAAGAAAGGATTCCTGCTCGGCAGACGAAGCCGGCGGGCGGGAATCAGCACGAGCACACGTGGGACCGCCGGAGTCTTTCTCCGCGGTCCCGACGGTCGGCACGGGAAGCGGTCGGAAGACCGCTTCCCGGCGACCGCAAACAGAAAACCAGTGAAGTACAAAATACAAGAAAAAACAATCAAACAAGAAAAACAAAGAAAATTAAATATATGAAAAAGGAAAGGAATAAAGGGCAAAAATAACAGATAGAAAAACAATGCCCAAATCCCAGAACCGCCACAGAAATAAAGACACCAAAACTGTAAACCCAAGACATGAGCATAAAACCACAAATGACATATAATAGACACACAGCCACCCATATAAAACAGGAGGCAGTGGTACTCTGACCTGTACTGTTCTGCGGAGCAGCAAAGAAAGAGGAAATGGTGGCTTAGGAGGAGCCTTATATAGATACCTTATGTTTTTGTCTTTGGTGTTTATCTCTCTATGTTAATGTGCTGCTGTGGAGTTCTAGTAAAGAGAGACTTAAGCAAATATGAAGCCTCCTGTCATGCTATAAAATTTCAAATTTAAAATATCCTTTCACATCCTTTCATCAGGGCTATTCACAAAAGTGAGAATTTAAGGTGAATTTCAGATTTAAGGTCAAGACAGCCTTGATCGTGTTTCTCCATTGGTACTTTTGAATTCCACACAAATAGACACTGCACCCTCTCCAACGAATTTGATATTTAGTATTCCCACTGGTGCAATAGTAGATCCAGGGAGGCAAATCCCTTATAAATATTCCAATGGTACATAAAAGAATCTGAGCACTCCAAATAGAATATGCAGACTTTACTTGCAATCAGTGTACAAGATTATAATGTTTTGACCTTGCGTATCCCATTCTGCATTTCCTGTTTGCAGGGCTCAGATAATTTTCTTTATCAGTGATACTTTTACTTCATAAATCACCAGCACTCCCATTTCTGACAACCCATAATTTAAATCCAAAAATAGTCACTGTTTCAGTTCACATCAAACTTTCCGCAAGACGTTCCTTGTAATGATTAAAAAGTAACTCATGCACACACTTGTTATTTTAAACTGTTAAGCATTCCTTGTTATGATTTAAAAGTAATGCATACACACTACTTATTTTAAACTGTAAAACAAATTTTAGACAAAGTTAGACTGTGTTGTAGAAGATCCCTTTCCTTCACCTCTTTGGTCAATTTACTAGAAACAGTAAATCCACTCCCCTGTCACTAGAATGTTGTTTTTATTTGTATAATTCCCCTGACTCTTCTCATTTTGGTATAGTTATATTTTATTGTGTTGCGCTGTTGACAGAATGTTTCCCAGATAAAAAGGAATTGGGGGTCATGCTAAGAAAATGAATTTCTCATGTTTTCTCAAGACATGCTGTAATTTGAGGGTACTCAGCTTCAGGTTAATCTAGAAGAGGGGTAGGCAACCTTCGGCACCTCAAGATGTTATGGACTATATCTCCCACAATGCTCTTACAGATAAAATGCTGGCAAAGCATCATGGTAGGTGGTCTATAACATCTGTAGTGCTGAGGGTTGCCTATCCCTGATCTATAAGCAGAATGGCCAGGATGTGTGTGATACATACAGGATGTCTGAAGACATTAAACTGTTGAGGCCTCATCATAAAGAGGAGGAAGAATCATTATTTATATATACTGGATGCAATTTGCCTGGAGAGGTGGTGACACAAGGTCTGGCAGTGTTGAATCTGTCAACAGTGCCATAGTTTCAATAACCTCCACCCATGATAAAGAATATGGCAGCATACCTAATGCCTGTTACAGTGTAATATATGACAAACAAACAGACAGGTTGGGGTAATAGAACTGCAAAATAATGTCATATTAGTGGTGCTTGGAAATTATTTTTAAAGTTATCAAGGAGATGGGGGAATGTTAAGACTCAGATGAAAAGCCCTGGGAAATCAGTCTACATCCATTGGAGGGTGAAAATACCAGAATTTAGGATCATGGATGAATGAATAGATGTTCAATAACACCCCAGCAGCAGAAGTGTGATGCTCTCCTCTGTCAGGCACAGCAGTGAGAGAGATAATGTAGTTTGGCACTGTTTCTAAACAGTAGAATGATACTTTGGGAGCTGGTTCAGTTGGTATCCTCCCTAAGGATTTTTAGATTTTTTTTTGTAAGCAAACTTGTTTTTTACGTTTAAATTACCTAATTGCCATAACACTAACACTCACAAAACAGAAAAGTGCTGGTGCGCATACATATGTACAGAACCCCTCAAGTGTTGAGAAGTATTTACAAACAGATGATACAGTGCAAACAAGTGTGATCCCTTATAGGGTGTCTACAAGCCCAGGTGTATATGTGTATATACTTATAGCCTGTTACACTGTAAATGAGTGTTAGCAAGATTGCTGGTTTGACTCAATGCACATATTGTTGCATGTATGCATACCTGGATGTCAGGGCCGCCATCAGGGGGTGACAACCACGACGGTTGTCACGAGCCCGGCGGCCCTGGGAGCGCGGTGGAGCGCGGTGCATCTGCACCAGGGCCCATCAGGTGGCCCAAGCATTTAGGGCCACCCGATGAGCCCTATATCTATAGGGGCCCGGTCAGCGCTGTAATTGCGCGACCGGGCCCCTTTAAAAACAATAAAATAATTTAAATATAAAAGCGCTAATAATGTGGCTCTATAAGCAAAAATGGGGTATAAAGGAGAAATTCTATATAGAAACAGTCCCAAATATACCTCACAAAATGTATACTTCAAATATACAATTCAATCTCCAAATGCAGCTACACACCTGTGAGTACCCAAACCCACACCAACACACAAACAAAATACTTATAGAGGTGGAGCGCAAAGTTTGATCCACATCCCCTTAGGGTCCTTTAAGTGGCTTCAGCTCAGATGAATATATGGAAAAAAATATAAAGTGCATATAATAGTGAAGCACAGTTACATTCAGTTACACAAATTTATTTGTAATTCACTATACATCCAACACTCCTAACACTGAAGAGAAATAGATAAAAGTCTATTTCAAGTAAAATACATAAATCAGACAGTACACACATGTATATAAAATAATAAACAAGCTAGATATTAAGCCTATTACGAGATAAAAATAGGTGACTGTCTGCAGACTCAGCTGCTACTCACAAACGCTTTTGCATTTGCCTGTGCCCAGGTACGATGTTGAATAGCAGCCGGCTTCTCCTTTTTCCTCCACGGATGCTTTCGGGGAAGACAGACCGCTGAAAAGTGCTGGGCAGCAGATGGGGTTCTTCGAGCTTCCCGGGTGCTCCGCCCCCTTTGCGTCAATACGTAACAAACGTGCGTGGCGTGCGTCACTGCGTCGTCTACGCGTTTCGCCAAAGCTTCCTCAGGACGTAAAGCAGTGATGCCGTCTTTTCTAAATTGTCCATTATTTAAAGCAGTCCGCTCAGTTCTTATTGGACCACTTGTAATAGTCTCTATTAAACAGGTGTGCATCAAGTGCACAATCTCTATTTAACCCTATGGTTTACCTGCAATTAGTACACTGTCTATTATACACAATACACATAACATTAAACTACAATTTAAAACACACAGTACAGTACTCTTAATATTGCAGCTTGAACATGTCTACAATATACGTAGGGGTTTTGCATTGCATCAGGTGTCTCTACATTTTATAGAACAACATAATAGTGACCCTTCAGGCCTATCATTTGTTGGAATCCAAAAAGCATTTTTTAACTGGAGAGGTGAAGACCGTATAAGAAAATTAGGCCAAATGGAAATGAGATGGATCTTTGAACTTAATACCCTCATTCCATTTTGTTATGGGCAAATGCAAATATTACAAGTTTTAGAATGAAATGTTGTATTTCTTAAACTGTGTACTTTGTCTTTAAGAGATATTGCAAATTGACAAGGTGTTAGAAATGGAACATATTGTTTTTCATAGATGTTTCTTTAAGCAATAACCTCAGTGCATATTATGTTTACGCCATTTTGTCCCAGACGAATTACAATAACAATAATGCATAAACAAGCTTCAAGGCTATACTACGACTCTTTCAGTACACAATATACTGTGGTAACCCCAAGTTAATGGAACTTCCCCAAATCCGGGAATCTCCCACGACTGTGCACTTACGTCTTAGTATAAACAACAGATAAGCTATTCAGACTTTAAGATGCCATCTTGAACTAAGTCAGGAAAATTTCCATGACGTATGCACCCTTTAGTTATGGCCTTGTATCTTTGCCAAATTAAGGGAGGTCCTAAATTGATTTAAAGTAGACAAGTTACTTTTTCATATATGAACTATGGTGACTCTAAAATGACGACACTTAAGGTATAAATAGGTGTACTTTTAAAATGTTAAGAAACGGAGGAGAGACTTGGAGACAGACGCTGCTCCATCTTAAAATGACTGAGAGGCTGACATGATGACATGTTCAGGAGGGTATGTTAACCTATTAATGATATTTGCAAGCATTTAATTTCATCTTATAAACTCTGCTATAATGGATTTGATATGTCTATATTTATATTTTTATATAATAAATATCTAAAAGACAAAATCTATGGCTTCCAAGACAATCCTTATTTTATATTGTATTCTCAATTATTTACACATGTTAAATAGAGGATCTCTTACTAACTATATAACATTATGGCTAAGATATCTGTATGGTTAGCCCTACTAAGTTCTATGCTTTAAGACATTATAGTGGTAAATAAGGGAACCGCCAGCGGTTACAATTTGGCCTAAATAATGATTTCGAGTTGTGTCACTTTTTTATAATTTCTATGAATTTTATGGTAGACTATTTTGTATTTTTTTTATTATTATTATTATTTATTTTTTAAACTTTTAGAGGATTGAAAACATAGCACTTTAAAAAGGGTAATGGTCACCTTAAATACATGCACGCTATTGGGAAAAGGGGTACTTTATTCACATTGAGTTAAAGTCTGGTTTAATAACATGCTGAGATCAAATACTAATATAAAATTTTCTTATTTATTTTCCCTTTGCAAATTAGGGATCAAGCTGCAATATTAAGAGTACTGTGTGTTTTAAATTGTATTTTAATGTTATGTGTATTGTGTATAATAGACAGTGTACTAATTGCAGGTAAACCATAGGGTTAAATAGAGATTGTGCACTTGATGCACACCTGTTTAATAGAGACTATTACAAGTGGTCCAATAAGAAATGAGCGGACTGCTTTAAATAATGGACAATTTAGAAAAGACGGCATCACTGCTTTACGTCCTGAGGAAGCTTCGGCGAAACGCGTAGACGACGCAGTGACGCACGCCACGCACGTTTGTTACGTATTGACGCAAAGGGGGCGGAGCACCCGGGAAGCTCGAAGAACCCCATCTGCTGCCCAGCACTTTTCAGCGGTCTGTCTTCCCCGAAAGCATCCGTGGAGGAAAAAGGAGAAGCCGGCTGCTATTCAACATCGTACCTGGGCACAGGCAAATGCAAAAGCGTTTGTGAGTAGCAGCTGAGTTTGCAGACACTCACCTATTTTTATCTCGTAAGAGGCTTAATATCTAGCTTGTTTATTATTTTATATACATGTGTGTACTGTCTGATTTATGTATTTTACTTGAAATAGACTTTTATCTATTTCTCTTCAGTGTTAGGAGTGTTGGATGTCTAGTGAGTTACAAATAAATTTGTGTAACTGAATGTAACTGTGCTTCACTATTATATGCACTTTATATTTTTTTCCATATATTCATCTGAGCTGAAGCCCATTAAAAACAAATTGCGGCTGCACCACAAGTGCTGCTGGGAGGAAGTGACAGCCGGTCACTTCCTCCCACCTTACTCCGCGCGGGAAGGAGGAGAGACAGTCTGAAGGCGGAGAGGAGAGGCAGCCGACGCCCATCATCCCCAGTCACCCTCCTGCAATGCAAAGGTAAGGAAGAGGAGGGTGGCTGAAAAATGAGGTGTGTGTATGTATATATGTATGTGAGTATGTAATGTATGTCAGTATGTGTATGTATGTATGTCAGTATGTGTGTGTATGTATGTGAGGATGTGTATGTATGTGTGTATGTGTATATATGTAATGTATGTCAGTATGTGTATGTATATGTCAGTATTAGTGATGTTGCGAATATAAAATTTTCCGTTCGCGAACGGCGAACGCGAACTTCCACAAATGTTCGCGAACCGGGCGAACCGCCATAGACTTCAATAGGCAGGCAAATTTTAAAACCCACAGGGACTCTTTCTGGCCACAATAGTGATGGAAAAGTTGTTTCAAAGGGACTAACACCTGGACTGTGGCATGCCGGAGGGGGATCCACGGCAAAACTCCCATGGAAAATTACATAGTTGATGCAGAGAGTGGTTTTAATCCATAAAGGGCATAAATCACCTAACATTCCTAAATTGTTTGGAATAACGTGCTTTAAAACATCAGGTATGATGTTTTATCGATCAGGTAGTGTAAGGGTTACGCCCGCTTCACAGTGACAGACCAAACTCCCCGTTTAACGCACCGCAAACAACCGCAAACAGTCCATTTGCACAACCGCAAACTCCCCATTTGCACAAGGCTGGATACCAAGCTAGCCATGTCCCGTTCCTTGTCCTCACTGATGTCATTGAAGGTCTCTTCCTCCCAGGGCCGCCATCAGGGCATGACAACCGCAACGGTTGTCATGGGCCCGGCGGTCCTGGGGGGCCCGGACTGCTCAGGTCGTCCGGGCCCCACATTCAGTGGGGGGGGGAGAGGGAGGGAGGAAATTTGGGGGGGAGGAAGGGAGGAAATTTGGGGGGGAGAGGAAGGAAATTTGGGGAGGGGAAAGGAGGAAATTTGAAGGGGGGAGAGGGAGGGGAGGGAGAGGTAGGAATTTGAGGGGGGAGAGGAAGGGAGGAAATTTGAGGGAGGGGGAGAGGAAGGGAGGAAATTTGAGGGAGGGGGAGAGGAAGGGAGGAAATTTGAGGGAGGGGGGAGAGGAAGGGAGGAAATTTGAGGGAGGGGGAGAGGAAGGGAGGAAATTTGAGGGAGGGGGAGAGGAAGGGAGGAAATTTGAGGGAGGGGGAGAAGAAGGGAGGACATTTGAGGGGGGAGAGGAAGGGAGAAAATGTGAGGGAGGGGGAGAGGAAGGGAGGACATTTGAGGGGGGGAGAGGAAGGGAGGAAATTTGAAAGGGGGGAGGAAGGAAATTTGGGGGGGAGGAGAGGAAGGTAGGAAATTTGAAGGGGGGAGAGGAAGGAAATTTGGGGGGGGGAGAGGAAGGGAGGAAATTTGAAGGGGGAGAGGAAGGAAATTTGAGGGAGGGGAGGGAGAGGTAGGAATTTGAGGGGGGAGAGGAAGGGAGGAAATTTGAGGGAGGGGGAGAGGAAGGGAGGAAATTTGAGGGAGGGGGAGAGGAAGGGATGAAATTTGAGGGAGGGGGAGAGGAAGGGAGGACATTTGAGGGGGGAGAGGAAGGGAGGACATTTGAGGGGGGAGAGGAAGGGAGGAAATTTGAGGGGGGAGGAAGGACATTTGAGGGAGGGGGGAGGGGAAGGGAGGAAATTTGAGGGAGGGTGGAGAGGAAGGGAGAAAATTTGAGGGGGGAGAGGAAGGAAATTTGAGGGAGGGAGGAGGGGAAGGGAGGAAATTTGAGGGAGGGTGGAGAGGAAGGGAGAAAATTTGAGGGGGGAGAGGAAGGAATTTTGAGGGAGGGGGGAGAGGAAGGAAATTTGAGGGAGTGGGGAGAGGAAGGAAATTTGAGGGAGGGGGAGAGGAAGGAAATTTGAGGGAGGGGGGAGAGGAAGGAAATTTGAGGGGGGACGGAGGAAGGAAATTTGAGGGGGGGAGGGAGGAAGGAAATTGGAGGGGGAGAGGAAGGAAATTGGAGGGGGGAGGAAGGAAATTGGAGGGGGGGAGAAGGAAGGAAATGAGAGGGAGGGGGAGAAGAAGGAAATTGGAGGGGGGAGAAGTCAATGAGAGGGAGGGGGAGAAGAAGGAAATTGGAGAGGGGGGAGAAGAGGGAAATTGATGGGGGTAGGGGGAGAGATTGACATCCATCACACACACACACACACACAATGCACCCCTTGCACACAGAAAAACACACAATGCATTACACACAGACACACATACACAAGCAATGCATCCCTTACACACAGCAACACACAATGCACCCCTTCCACACACTCAGAGCATCCCTTACAGACACACACACTGCATCCCATACATACACAAACTCACCTTGCAGTGCTTACACATACAAACACAGATTCACACAATGCATTCCTTACACACATCAGGACATCCCCCCCCCCCCCACACACACACCCCTGTGAACAAACTCATTGGTGGAACATGAAGGTGGACCCTGGTACCCAGACCTTGAGCTGTGTAAAGGGCCCTCAAAAAATGGAGCTGCTTCCCGTTCTCCCAGAACATTGATTTTTGTGACCACAGTTACAAACCGCCTCCAGAGAGCCTGTTCTACACCAGACCAGTGGAGCCAGACGGCAGCTGAAGCCCATCATCATCCTCATCTAGTTGTAAGTAGGCAATCTAGTATATTATTCGTGGCACTAATCTTTAATTTACCTCACATTAAAGGGACACTATAGTCCCCAGAACCACTGCAGCTTAATGTAGTGGTTCTGGTGTCTATAGCCTGTCCCTGCAGGCCTTTTATTGTAAACAAGGCGGCACTGCAGCACTGTGTTAGTTAACATGGCAGATCATATGGGTGGGGCACTGTGATGTCACATGGGGGCGGCAAACTTTACTTTTGCCTAGGGCAGCAAAAATCCTTGCACCGGCCCTGCAGACACTGCATCCCAGTGGGCGGACTCGGGGGGGGGACTCGGGTGCAGGCGCCGGGGGGCCCAGACCTTGAGCTGTGTCGGGGGCCCCAAAATTTCTGATGGCAGCCCTGCTTCCTCCACCCAGCCATGTACAACACCACGGGTCCCCGAAAGGTGACAACAAGCCCCATGTATTTTTTTTTAAATGTACACTACTGTTACACCAGATATGAGTTGCACTGGTGTGACACTGTGCCCTGGCAGGCCCTGAAACGCACACGTGTGAAGGAAACTGACTGCTATTATTTCACAGTCAAATTTCTAGTTGTTTTTTTAATGTACACTACTGTTACACCAGATATGAGTTGCACTGGTGTGACACTGTGCCCTGGCAGGCCCTGAAACGAACACGTGTGAAGGAAACTGACTGCTATTATATTACAGTCAAAAAAGTTTTGTTTTTTTTTAAATGCAAATTATTGTGACACCAGATATGAGCACAGTGGGCACAGTATACGCTGTGAGCCTGACACACGCTGGCAGGCAGGCAGGCAGGCAACTGCAATTAGATTACACAGAAAAAAAAAAGCAAAAAAAAAAGCAGACTGATGTTCTAGCCCTAAAAAGGGCTTTTTGGGGTGCTGTCCTTACAGCAGAGATCAGATGAGTCCTTCAGGACTGTAGTGGACACTGAATACACTAGTCTAGCTATCAATTTCCCTATTAAATCATCAGCAGCTACACTGTCCCTCCTCTCACTAAGAATGCAGCTTCCGGGGGGCGGGACCTAGCTGTCATGGAGGAAAGACGCACTTCGTGTGAGCTCCCTCCATACCTCAATTTAAGCAGCTATCAACAAGCGAATTTCACCCCAGAAGGGGATGACCCAGCAATGTTGCTCCTACCTGACCTACCCGACATGATTTATAGCGGTCAGCAACTCGACAGAGTCTTACTTACCTCCGCGTGGCAAGTGTGGCCTGGTGCCCACCGGGCGGGAGAGGCGGCCGATCTCCCGATCCTGGGATGCCCAGGAGCAGCTACTTCCAGGCACGAGCTCCGTTACCCCCCCCCCTCGGACCGGTGGGGGTTATCCCGGTCCACCCCTGAGAGGCTGTCTGGAGCTAACGGACGCACAGAGCACAGCCGCCCAGGCTGACATACTCATCTGCGACTCTCCCAATATGGCGGCAGACGCGTGTCCTCCTGGTACCATGGCAGGATATTGAGTCTAAGCTGGACAGACTCTTTAATCAATTTTGGAAGCAAATAACAAGCAGGAAGCCCCAACAAGCTCCACCACAGCCCCAACAAGCTCCACCACAGCTAAGCGAAGCAGTCCCCATTAAAATCCACCAACGCAAAAGGCGTTGAAGACGGGACCAGAGGCACAAACAGAAATGCAGAGCCTGCCCCACGTCAAGCACTCGCCTCCACCTTAAGCCACCACAATCCCGCACCGGACGTGAAGCACCACCGGGACAGATCCGACCACCCGACAAAACAAGCTTTCACCACCTCAAGCCGCGAACTCGGCACTCAGCCAGAGACTTTCCTTTGTTGTTCCGGGTATCAGGGACTCCCAGGGTCTGCACCTGGCACCCAGAAGGGATCGGATGAGCACAAGCAGTAAACAGCAGCCTGCCAAGCATGTCCCACTATAGCCGATCCTCCACACCATGCGTTTGATCACATGAACTGCTCTCTGCACATTAACTAATCGTAAAGTAGCAAGCATTTAAACGTCATTATTTCACCTCCTAAAGAGTTTATTGTCGTAGTTCCTTACATGCCTTTACCTTAACCGTTCATGTATTATGTTATTCACTAGTCTCATCTCATGGGGCGACTCACACTTGATTTATAACTAGTGGTGGAGCTGCTGATATAAATACACAGTTGATAACGTGCAAGCTACACCCTAAACATGACAGCCATCTTTCACAACAACTCATACCCTCAGTGCAACTAGCCATGATATACGCACGTTCAGCCTAGCATGCTCAAATATAATACACTTCTGTCTAAAAAAAAAATAATAATAATAAAAAAATAAATAAAAAGAATGCAGCTTCCGAATGAATCTAAAATGGATGCTGTCCAGGAGGTGGCAGGGTCTGGGAAGGAGGGTCTGCTGCTGATTGGCTGGAATGTGTCTGCTGACTGTGAGGTACAGGGTCAAAGTTTACTCAATGATGATGAATAGGGGGCGGATCGAACATCGCATATGTTCGCCATCCGTGGCGAACGCGAACAAGCTATGTTCGCGTTCGCCATCCGTGGCGAACGCGAACAAGCTATGTTCGCCAGGAACTATTCGCCAGCGAACCGTTCGGGACATCTCTAATCAGTATGTGTGTGTCTGTATGTATGTCAGTATGTATGTAAATCAGTATGTATGTCAGTATGTGTGTCAGGATCCTATCCTGACAACCAAGGTATTGTTTTATTTTATTGCTGCAATACCTGTTTCTCTCCTCTAGTGGCCTCCCTAGCCACTAGTGAATCCTCATTTACTCTCACCTGCCTCATATGATTTTCCAAGTCTGCTATAAATGGCCACACCCAACTCTTCTCATGGCCTTTACATTGAAGTCAGTGTTCTGACATAGAACTTCTGATTCTGACTCCTGAAAACATCCTGATCCTCTATTGAGACTCTGTGTGTCCCGTCGCCGGAATCCTCCTGAAATTCTTATCTTAAACTACTGCAACACTGCATGATCCTGTAAGCAACCTGTATTACATTCTACTGGAATCTATTTGCCTGTTTCAACTGCTGCAACACTGCATGATCCTGTAAGCAACCTGTATTTCATTATACTGGAATCTACTTACCTGTCTCAACTGCTGCAACTCTGCATAATCCTTTAAGCAACCTGTACTATATTATACTGAAAGTACTTACCAGCTTTAACCATTTCAACCCTGTATCATCCTTAACCTGGCTGCAGTGTGACATTCCACAAACTATTAATCTACTTGGAAATAACTTCAAACCTGCTTGTATCTAAAAGACTTTATTCATTTACTCTCAAAGTATCCTGTTTGTGGCACATTGCCTTTATTCTGTTTTAACTCTCAAAGTATCCTTTTTGTGGCATATTGCCTTAATTCTTTCTTACAAGTAAATTGTTATGTCTAAAAAGACAAATTAAGTTTCAACTAATAACCCTGGCAATCGTCTCCTCTCTGACCTCTCTGACCTGATAAGGAACATGACAATGTGTATGTATGTATGTATGTCTGTTTGTCAGTATGTATGTCTGTATGTATATATATGTGTGTGTGTGTCTGTATCTCCTTATGCATGTGTGTGTCTGTTTCAGTATGTGTGTGTCAGTATGCCTGTATGTGTGTGTGTGTGTGTGCCCAGACCTTGAGCTGTGTTAGGGGCCCCAAAATGTCTGATGGCTGCCCTGCTGGATGTACCCATCCAGGGTCCATACATTTGTGACGGTTGTGTGTGAGTGCTTCTCTGGAAGCTCAGACTGGAGATCTCGAGAGGCAAATTACAACATTGAGGGATATCAACAATCTTGAGAGGAGTCTGCTGTTCACTGAGCAGAGTTTAGTGGGGATAGGTAGTGGAGAGGGAGGAGATAAGACAGATGGGGAACAGGCACGTCGTTGGGTGACAGTGGAGTGAGGAAACAGGGGGTGGGAAGAGGAAAGGGCTAGCTAGTCCTGATTTTGTGCAACCTAACAGATTTGCCCATTTGAGTGGAGATGTTGGGAGCATCAGCTGTTACTTCTAACAGCCAAGGGAACAGCCCCTCTAGTACAGGTGGGGATGAAAATGTAAGGAAGGTTAGACAAGTTGTGGTGGTAGGGGAGTATAATTAGGAGAGTAGATAGGGCAATCTGCCACTCTGACTGGCTCAACCGGACAGTTTGCTGTCTCCCGGGTGCTGGGGTCCGGCATGTTGCTGACAGAGTGGATGGATTATTGGGAGGGGCTAGGGATGAACATGGTCCATGTTGGTATCAATGACCATGTAAGAGGAAGATGGAAAGTCCTGAAGAATGATTTCAGGGAATTAGGTAGAAAACTTAATAAAAGGACCTCCAAGGTGGTATTCTCTGAGATATTACCTGTGCCACGCGCTACAGTGGAAAGGCAGCGGGAGATTAGAGAGGTCAATGTGTGGCTGAAGTCTTGGTGCAGGAAGGAGGGTTTGAGGTTTTTAGAGCACTGGGCTGACTTTGCGCTTATGGATAACCTTTGTAGCAGTGATGGACCTAAACGGGAGAGGGTCTGCTGTGCTGGGGGATAGGATGGCTAGAAGGTTGGAGGAGATTTTAAACTAGTAGTATGGGGGGAGGGTCATAGCAATCTAAAAAATGGAGATAGGACAGAAAGGAGATGGGCTTTAGCTCAGTATAACAAATAGACAAAAGTGGAAACCACCCAGAATACGTATAATGAATAGAATACAAAAGGACAACCTGATATAGGTCAAATTTCTTTGAATGGAATCTGTGTAAAAATTGAAAACACTTTCATAGCGTAAAAAAGTAAATATAAGTAGTGTTTAAAGTGAGATATGAAATGCACTCACAAACAAACGATTATTCAGGCCTTTCACCCTCTCAGGGGTAGTGTGATGAGTAAAGATGTCCTCCGACACGATATATGTGGATGTAAAAAATGCAATATAGTGAAGTATGTTTAGAAATATATAAATTCACATTTATTCATTGCACTTACAAATTAGCAGCATAAAAAAGGCATCTCTCCATAAACATATGGAACTCCTGGTGGTGATAGTCGAGTATCCACAATCCAGAGTCAGGGAGAAGATACAGCATTCAAAATAAAAGTAAATAAAAACAAATATAAGTACATAAGAAGTGTAATAATATCCAACGCGTTTCGTCCTATTGGATGTCGGACTTCTTCAGGGATAGTTGTGGATCCACTTCTGAGGGTTTTTGTACCCTTCAACATCATCTTCTTGATCCGGTACACATGCAATCAAACATGCGTTTCACTGTGAACCGCAGAAATCCGGCGCGGAATACAAGGAGCTTCTCAAAACAGTTCCGGGTAATAGTGCGCATGCGCGTAATGACCGCGCATGCGTCAACTGAAAAGACCGTTGCCTGTAGGGGACAAAAGGCATAGAAAGGCGAAAAAACGCCTGAGAACAAAACCGAGCACATATTGCTACAAATTCTAATAGAGTGGCAGAATTACCAATAATATTACAGCATATATTCTAGATATATCTCTACATCTCAATATGTATACACATTTACGAACATGAGCACAAAATTAACTGTATAGTATAAATTATATATGTATACACAACCATATGTAAATATAAGTTTATAAATAAGGATGGATTTAAAATCCAATTAATATGGACCAAATTAGAGGGACATGAAGCCCCATAATAAGCTACTAGTGTGCAAGATTACTGGATGTAAATTTAATTATAGGGTTCTTATATGTGAAACAGATAATTGGGCTCAATTAAAGGGTCATGTATACCCATCATATGTTATTAATGTGCAAGGAATTATGGGTGTAGATTAAATTGGTTATAGAGCTTCCTTAAGTGAATCAGGAGATTGGACTATAGTAAGGGATAAACATAAAAAATAGGTATAGAAAATATATAAAAAAATATATAAAAAATATATATTCCACATATTTACATTTAGGTCAATATATACATACATATAGACAAAGAAAAATCATGGCGTCTTATTGAAGAGACTTCGACAGCGAAGAGAACCTTTGAGGAAATGATTTAGATGAGACCCTGTAAATCTATTTCTTGGTTGAGTCCCATATTCAAGGTTTTTAGATTAAAAATCCACCAAGCCTCCTTCCTAATTAGTTCCTGTAGTTTGTCTCCACCTCTCCATCCTAGTTGAACCGAGTCTATTCCATAAACTTGCAGAGTATTCCAAGAGAATGAGGGACAAAAATTGCAGTGTCTTGGTACACTATGGTCAATTTTATTTTTGCGTATGTTGTTGTGGTGTTCTAATATTCTGATGTGTAACTTTCTGGATGTGCGTCCGACATATTGGGCACCACAGCCGCATTGCAGTAAATAGATTACAAAAGTAGAAGAACACTGAATATAGTTTTTTATTTTATATGTTTTTTTCGTGTATGTACCAGTGAAATCTTGGATTTTCCTTTTGAGGTGTGTACAGGTGGAACAATGGCCACAGCTGTAAAACCCTTGTACTTGGGTCTTTAAAAAGTTGTTACAGGAAGGAGTGATAGGTAATAGACTGGGTGCCAATTTGTTCTTTAGATTGCTGGATTTTTTATAGATTACTGTAGGAAAATCTGGTAATACATCTTTTAAGATCTCATCTCTCTTTAAGATGTACCAATGCTTTTTAAGAATGTTTTCTACCTGTCTAGCTTGGGAATTGTATTGTGTGACAAACGCAAATTCAAATTTGTTATTAGTATCTTTTCTGTTGCTATTATTTTTTCCTCTATCTGTATTGTCACTTTTCTCCTTATTTTTATTTTTCCATCTGAATCTATTTTTTATTTTTTGCTCAGCCAACTTGTATGTGTCCCATTGGGAGCGCCAACACATCAAGTTGGCGAACCATGGTGGGGGTGGTTTGGTCCTGTGGCGGCGCTTCATCGATGATGTCCTGATCATCTGGGATGGTTCTACAGAAGACCTTGATTTATTTCTGGGTCAAGTTAACGACAATGAATATAATCTAAAATTCACTTCGATATCCAGTAACTCCACTATAAATTTCTTGGATTTAACTTTATATGTAGAACAAAATAAACTAAAAACCAAGACGTATTTCAAGCCCACAGACTGCAACACAGCCATCGAGAACTCCAGTACTCATTATCCTCCATGGCTCTCCAACATTCCTAAGAGCCAATTTACCCGGCTCAGAAGGAACTGTACAGACAACCATATGTTCCTAGAACAGTCTAAGATTGTACAACAAAGATATACTGATAAAGGGTATAATGTGAAAAAAATGGAGACATCTAAATCTGAAATACTAAATTCTGACAGATCATTGTTGCTGACTAACAAAAATGAAGAGGGTCTGGAACTATTAACAGCTGAGCAAAAAATAAAAAATAGATTCAGATGGAAAAATAAAAATAAGGAGAAAAGTGACAATACAGATAGAGGAAAAAATAATAGCAACAGAAAAGATACTAATAACAAATTTGAATTTGCGTTTGTCACACAATACAATTCCCAAGCTAGACAGGTAGAAAAAATTCTTAAAAAGCATTGGTACATCTTAAAGAGAGATGAGATCTTAAAAGATGTATTACCAGATTTTCCTACAGTAATCTATAAAAAATCCAGCAATCTAAAGAACAAATTGGCACCCAGTCTATTACCTATCACTCCTTCCTGTAACAACTTTTTAAAGACCCAAGTACAAGGGTTTTACAGCTGTGGCCATTGTTCCACCTGTACACACCTCAAAAGGAAAATCCAAGATTTCACTGGTACATACACGAAAAAAACATATAAAATAAAAAACTATATTCAGTGTTCTTCTACTTTTGTAATCTATTTACTGCAATGCGGCTGTGGTGCCCAATATGTCGGACGCACATCCAGAAAGTTACACATCAGAATATTAGAACACCACAACAACATACGCAAAAATAAAATTGACCATAGTGTACCAAGACACTGCAATTTTTGTCCCTCATTCTCTTGGAATACTCTGCAAGTTTATGGAATAGACTCGGTTCAACTAGGATGAAGAGGTGGAGACAAACTACAGGAACTAATTAGGAAGGAGGCTTGGTGGATTTTTAATCTAAAAACCTTGAATATGGGACTCAACCAAGAAATAGATTTACAGGGTCTCATCTAAATCATTTCCTCAAAGGTTCTCTTCGCTGTCGAAGTCTCTTCAATAAGACGCCATGATTTTTCTTTGTCTATATGTATGTATATATTGACCTAAATGTAAATATGTGGAATATATATTTTTTATATATATATTTTCTATACCTATTTTTTATGTTTATCCCTTACTATAGTCCAATCTCCTGATTCACTTAAGGAAGCTCTATAACCAATTTAATCTACACCCATAATTCCTTGCACATTAATAACATATGATGGGTATACATGACCCTTTAATTGAGCCCAATTATCTGTTTCACATATAAGAACCCTATAATTAAATTTACATCCAGTAATCTTGCACACTAGTAGCTTATTATGGGGCTTCATGTCCCTCTAATTTGGTCCATATTAATTGGATTTTAAATCCATCCTTATTTATAAACTTATATTTACATATGGTTGTGTATACATATATAATTTATACTATACAGTTAATTTTGTGCTCATGTTCGTAAATGTGTATACATATTGAGATGTAGAGATATATCTAGAATATATGCTGTAATATTATTGGTAATTCTGCCACTCTATTAGAATTTGTAGCAATATGTGCTCGGTTTTGTTCTCAGGCGGTTTTTCGCCTTTCTATGCCTTTTGTCCCCTACAGGCAACGGTCTTTTCAGTTGACGCATGCGCGGTCATTACGCGCATGCGCACTATTACCCGGAACTGTTTTGAGAAGCTCCTTGTATTCCGCGCCGGATTTCTGCGGTTCACAGTGAAACGCATGTTTGATTGCATGTGTACCGGATCAAGAAGATGATGTTGAAGGGTACAAAAACCCTCAGAAGTGGATCCACAACTATCCCTGAAGAAGTCCGACATCCAATAGGACGAAACGCGTTGGATATTATTACACTTCTTATGTACTTATATTTGTTTTTATTTACTTTTATTTTGAATGCTGTATCTTCTCCCTGACTCTGGATTGTGGATACTCGACTATCACCACCAGGAGTTCCATATGTTTATGGAGAGATGCCTTTTTTATGCTGCTAATTTGTAAGTGCAATGAATAAATGTGAATTTATATATTTCTAAACATACTTCACTATATTGCATTTTTTACATCCACATATATCGTGTCGGAGGACATCTTTACTCATCACACTACCCCTGAGAGGGTGAAAGGCCTGAATAATCGTTTGTTTGTGAGTGCATTTCATATCTCACTTTAAACACTACTTATATTTACTTTTTTACGCTATGAAAGTGTTTTCAATTTTTACACAGATTCCATTCAAAGAAATTTGACCTATATCAGGTTGTCCTTTTGTATTCTATTCATTATACGTATTCTGGGTGGTTTCCACTTTTGTCTATTTGCTATATATTTCCACAGGTGGTTGTGAAGTTCACCTGGAACTATCTCAGTATACGTGTATTCTCTTAGTGTATATACTTTATTCCTGTATATACTTTATTCCTTTGGTTCATTAGCTCAGTATAAGGTGGGTGGAGACAGGGGTAGGGGCAAGCTCAGAACAGAGAAGGTATGTATGTTGATAATTCACAAAAGTACAAGTGACTCATGATATTAAATGTATGCTTACTAGTGATGTCACGAACATAACATTTTCTGTTCGCGAATGGCGAGCGCGAATTTCCGCAAATGTTCGCGAACGGGCGAACCGCCATAGACTTCAATAGGCAGGCGAATTTTAAAACCCACAGGGACTCTTTCTGGCCACAATAGTGATGGAAAAGTTGTTTCAAGGGGACTAACACCTGGACTGTGGCATGCCGGAGGGGGATCCATGGCAAAACTCCCATGGAAAATTACATAGTTGATGCAGAGTCTGGTTTTAATCCATAAAGGGCAGAAATCACCTAACATTCCTAAATTGTTTGGAATAACGTGCTTTAAAACATCAGGTATGATGTTGTATCGATCAGGTAGTGTAAGGGTTACGCCCACTTCACAGTGACAGACCAAACTCCCCGCAAACTTTAACGCACCGCAAACAACCGCAAGCAGTCCATTTGCACAACCGCAAACTCCCCATTTGCACAAGGTTGGATACCAAGCTAGCCATGTCCCGTTCCTTGTCCTCACTGAAGTCATTGAAGGTCTCTTCCTCCACCCAGCCACGTACAACATCAAGGGTCCCCGAAAGGTGACAACAAGCCCCTTGGGACGCCTGCTGTATTTGGTCTTCCACCTCCTGAAAGCCACCTTCCTCCTCTGACTCCTCTTATTCAGACTCCTCTCTCTGTGTTATTATAAGGTGTGTTAAGTAGTACTATTCCTATCAGTTGGTCCTCATACTTCAAATTTGGGGCACTGCGCGTGTAATCTAATATGCCACCAGATAGGAGTGGTGTGTTAAGTAGTCCCCCTCATCAGGCCTTTTTTAGTCGAATGTATTGCCCACTGTCAGTCCCTTCGGCATCCATCCCTCATTCATCTTAATAAAGATGAGGTAATCTAGACTTTTTTGACCTAGGCGACTTCTCTTCTCAGACAATACCTCCTGATGCACTGAAGGTCCTTTCTGACAGGACACTTGAAGTGGGGCAGGCCAGAAGTTCTATCGCAAATTGGGATAGCTCAGGCCACAGGTCAAGCCTGCACACCCAGTAGTCAAGGGGTTCATCGCTCCTCAGAGTGTCGATATCTGCAGTTAAGGCGAGGTAGTCTGCTACCTGTCGGTCGAGTCGTTCTCTGAGGGTGGACCCCGAAGGGCTGTGGCGATGCGTAGGACTTAAAAAGCTCTGCATGTCCTCCATCAACAACATGTCTGTAAAGCGTCCTGTCCTTGCCGACGTGGTCGTGGGAGGTGGAGGATTACTTTCACCTCTTCCCCTGTTAGATTCCCGTTGTGCTGTGACATCACCCTTATACGCTGTGTAAAGCATACTTTTTAATTTATTTTGGAACTGCTGCATCCTTTCCGACTTGCGGTAATTTGGTAACATTTCAGGCACTTTCTGCTTATACCGGGGGTCTAGTAGCGTGGACACCCAGTACAGGTTGTTCTCCTTCAGCTTTTTTATACGAGGGTCCCTCAACAGGCACGACAGCATGAAAGACCCCATTTGCACAAGGTTGGATGCCGAGCTACTCATGTTCTTCCCCCCAGCCACCTACAACACCACGGGTACCAGATAGGTGACAACGAGCACCCTGGGATGCCTGTTGTGGTTGGTCTTCCTCCTCCTCCTCAAAGCCACATTCCTCCTCTGACTCCTCTTCCTCACAATCCTCTTCCAGCGTTGCCGCAGGTCCAGCAAGCGACGCTGATAAGGCTGTTTCTGGTGGTGATGGTGACCACAACTCTTCCTCTTCCTCTTCACGCTCATCTATGGCCTGATCCAGCACTCTTCGCAGGGCACGCTCCAGGAAGAAAACAAATGGTATGATGTCGCTGATGGTGCCTTCGGTGCGACTGACTAGGTTTGTCACCTCCTCAAAAGGACGCATGAGCCTACAGGCATTGAGCATGAGCGTCCAGTAACGTGGCAAAAAAAATCCCAGCTCTGCAGAGGCTGTCCTAGCACCTCAGTCATACAAATACTCGTTAACGGCTTTTTCTTGTTGGAGCAGGCGGTCGAACATTAGGAGTGTTGAATTCCAACCTGTCGGGCTGTCGCAAATCAAGCGCCTCACTGGCATGTTGTTTCGCCGCTGGATATCTGAAAAGTGCACCATGGCCATGTAGGAACGCCTGAAATGGCCACACACCTTCCTGGCCTGCTTCAGGGCATCCTGTAAGCCTGGGTACTTAAGCACAAAGCGTTTTACGATCAGATTACACACATGTGCCATGCACGGCACATGTGTCAACTTGCCCAAATTCAATGCCGCCAACAAATTTCTTCCATTATTACAAACCACTTTGCCGATCTCCAGTTGGTGCAGAGTCAGCCACTGATCCACCTGTGCATTCAGGGTGGACAGGAGTGCTTGTCCGGTGTGACTCTCTGCTTTTAGGCAAGTCAACCCCAAGACGGCGTGACACTGCTGTATCCGGGATGTGGAATAGTACCTGGGGAGCTGGGGGAGTGCTGCTGATGTGGAGCAAGACGCAGCAGCAGAAGAGGACTCAGCCGAGGAGGTTATGGAAGAGGATGGAGTAGGAGGAGTAGAGGAGGTGGCAACAGGCCTGCCTGCAAGTCGTGGCGGTGTCACCAACTCCTCTGCAGAGCCACGCATTCCATGCTTGGCAGCCATCAGCAGGTTTACCCAATGCGCAGTGTAGGTGATATACCTGCCCTGACCATGCTTTGCAGACCAGGTATCAGTGGTCAGATGGACCCTTTCCCCAACACTGTGTGCCAGACATGCCAGTACTTCCTTTTGAACAATCGAGTACAGGTTGGGGATTGCCTTTTGTGCAAAGAAATTTCGGCCGGGTACCTTCCACTGCGGTGTCCCAATAGCTATACATTTTTTGAACGCCTCAGACTCCACCAGCTTGTATGGTAAACAGGGCCGGACTGGCCCACCAGGATACCAGGAAATTTCCCGGTGGGCCGTCGGCACCTGGGGCCGGGGAGACATGTGGGTATCCTGCGGCCGCATGGAGAGCTTGGATGTCGCCCGCAGGGGAAGCTCTTCTGGCGGCTGCTGGGGGAGTAGGCTGTTCTGTCTCTGCTCCCCCTCCCTCGTGCGCTAGAAAGAGACTGGGGCCAGAATATGACGTTATATTCCGGCCCCGGTCTCATTAAGCTGCACGCGAGGGAGGGGGAGCAGAGACAGAACAGCCTGCTCCCCCAGCGGCCGCCAGAAGAGCTTCCCCTGCGGCTGACATCCAAGCTCTCCATGCGGCCGCCAGCACAGCTATCAGTCTGCCCACCCACAGGTACCAAAAATTATGTATGTCAGTGGGAGTGTGTGTGTGTCATGCTGTGTGACTCTGTCTGTGTCATGCTGTGTGTGTCTGTCTGTGTCATGCTGTGTGTGTCTGTCTGTCATGGTGTATGTGTCATGCTGTGTGTGTCTGTCTGTGTCATGCTGTGTGTGTCTGTCTGTGTCATGCTGTGTGTGTCTGTCTGTGTCATGGTGTGTGTGTCTGTGTCATGGTGTGTGTGTCATGGTCTGTGTGTGTCTGTCTGTGTCATGGTGTGTGCCTGTGTCATGTGTGTGTCTGTGTCACGATGTGTCTGTATCATGGTGTGTGTCTGTGTCACGGTGTTTTTGTGTGTGTGTCTGTCGTGGTGTGTGTGTGTGTCGTGGTGTGGTGTGTGTGTGTGTCAGTCGTGGTGTCTGTGTGTGTTTTTAAAAAGTGTTTTACTCACCTTTTTTTTTTCCAACGTCGTGCTGGTCTCCGCCTCTATGACTGAGATCATCAAGCTTGATGATCTCAGCCAATCTGCACTGACACAGGAAGCGCCTCTAGTGACCGTCCGAGTGTCTGTCACTAGAGGTGTCACTAGGAAGCAATGTAAACACTGCCTTTTCTCTGAAAAGTCAGTGTTTACATTCAAAAGCCTGCAGGGACAGGCTATAGACACCAGAACCACAACATTAAGCTGTGTGTGTGCGCGCCTGCTAGTGAGTGAGCTTGCTTGTATGTGTGTGTGTGCCTGCTAGTGAGTGAGCTTGTGTTTTTATGTCAATGAGCTTATGTATATTAGTGAAATTGTTTGTCTATGAGGCTGTGTATCAATGAGCTTGTGTGTTTCAGTGAGATTGTCTGTGTCTGCATGTGAGTATGCTTACTGTATAATTAAATGTTTTACTCTGAAAGGACCAATATTTTATATTAGAAAAATCAATATATATATTACTCAATCATCTGGGGTGGCAAGACATAGCCCTACATATTACATGCGACAATAAATGGCGCAATGACTTATGGGGCTGGCATAGATTTTTTTTCCAGGGCTGCTTTGTATCCCCAGTCCGGTCCTGATGGTAAAAGCTGGCGGGCTAAGAGTTCAGTCAAGCCAGCTGTCAGACGCCGGGCAAGGGGGTGACTTTGTGACATGGGCTTCTTACGCTCAAACATGTCCTTGACAGACACCTGACTGTGGGCAGATGAGCAGGAACTGCTCAAGGCGAGAGACGGAGTGGCGGATGGTTGAGAGGGGGCAAGGAGGACAGCAGTGGTTGACATGGCTGAAGATGCTGGACCAGGAGGAGGATGGCGGCTTTGAGTTTGTGTGCTGCTTGTACTCATGTGCCCATAGGCGTTTGTGATGTGCGATCATGTGCCTTCGCAAAGCAGTTGTACCTAGGTGGGTGTTGGACTTCCCACGACAGTTTCTTTTGGCACAGGTTGCAAATGGCATCGCTGTTGTCAGAGGCATACACACAAAAAAATACCACACTGCTGAGCTCTGCAATGACGGCATTCTGGTGGTGGCAACAGCATGCGTTGATTGGCGTGCTGTCTGGCTGACCCCCGGTGCCGATGCATGCTGTCTGACTGTGCCACTAGCTCCTTGCGACAACCTCCCCCTGCTTCCAACTCGTCTCCTCCTCCTCTCTGTTTCCCCATCTGAAATTTCCCCCTGTTCTTCTCCTGTTCTAGCGTGCACCCACGTGACATCCACGGACGCATCGTCATCATCAACCGCTTCACTTGTATCTGACAACTCAGCAAAGGAAGCAGCAGCGGGTACAACATCATCATCATCACACCATACGTCCATGTGTGTAATGCTGCCTGACTGAGACATATCCCTGTTATCTACATCCTCTGGCAATAATGCTTGCGCATCACTCATTTCTACCAACTGATGTGTAAATAACTCCTCTGACATACCAAGTGAAGCGGCTGTGGTGCTAGTGTTGGTGGTGGCGGCAGGCAGGCGAGTGGTAACTTGAGAGGTGCCCGAAGCCAAGCTGTAGGAGGATGGTGCGTCAAGCTTCAGAGCAGAAGCTGTAGAAGATTAGGTGTCCTGTGTTAGCCAGTCAACTATGTCCTCAGAACTTTTCGAGTTCAGGGTATGTGGCCTCTGAACACTGGGCATTATTCTAGGGCCAAAGGGAATCACAGCACCACGACCACGATGGCCCCTGCGGGGTGGCCTGCCTCTGCCTGTCATTTTTTTTTTTCGATTAGTGGTACTATGCGTGCAAGCTACTGTGACAACAGATATGAGTGGCACTGTGCAGTGGCAGAAGTTGGCAGAGTAGACGCTGTAGGCCTGACACACACGCTTGCAGACAACTAACTGCTATTCAATCTATTACAGTCAAAATTGTATATTTTTTTTAAATGTACACTACTGTTACACCAGATATGAGTTGCACTGGTGTGACACTGTGCCCTGGCAGGCCCTGAAACGCACACGTGTGAAGGAAACTGACTGCTATTGATGTAGATTAATTTAGAAATAAACAAATATGTTTAAATGTCTATCTGTTCCTGTCCAAATCTGAGATGATTAAATTGCGTATACGCAGAAGTAAGTTCACACTGACACATGGAGTTCAGGTTAAAAGCACTTCAGAAAATTTAATGGCACCTGGTTAGAAAACGGGTATGCAGACCCTTTTAAAGGCAAAATGACATCATCATTGAATATCAGATAATAACAAATAAACATCATTAATTGGATTAAATGTTAAGTGGCTATATCAGTGTCCACCCATCAATATTATTAATTGGCTCAGGGATTTGAGTGACTAGCTAGGTGTCCTCCCACCGGGAGGTGGTATTGTTCTGGACACGGGTGTGGACAGATGGCTCAAGCGCCATCTCTCCCAGCATGAGGCTTACTCGGTGGGAAGGGGGGCTTGAGCGTCATTTTGGGCAGTTAGTGATGTGAGACTCGTGGTCAGGTGCAAGGTTCTTTTATGAATAGAACATTTCATTAGGCCGGCGTTCTCATGGCCTTCAGATTATACTATGTTGCAAATTACAGGAGATTCAGCAATTCCGGGGTTAGTCATATCTTTATAGAAAATACAGTCTCTATTCATTATACTAAATGCTGTTAGGAAATTCTGTCATGTAATGTAGACAAAATGGAGGGTCTGTCATAATGTGAGGTTATGTGAGATTAAAATGGAGTTAGTACAATAATTCAATACAGGTGCAATAAAGATTTTTAAATAATTCTACATCAGTCCCCCCTATGAAATGTTAGATTCTAAAAAAGATAAACTTTATTGGTTAGTTTCAGAAGACAGGTTATCCCAAAGGCACAAAACCCTATGAAGTAACAGTTCTTAAAGTCTTCTTAGTTCTTCAGAGGGACATCATAAAATAGACAAGCTTACATTACCATATGGACCTGTGTTATCTGGAGTATAGGCACAACAAGTCATGGTGACAGGTAAACGTTGTTGGTTGCAATAGATATAATAAATGCAAATCAAAATATTATTATTAGCAGTGACGGTTGGGAAAATGGACTCAAACTTTCCTTTTACCGCAAAATCATCTGGTACCCCCCTTGGCACACCTATGGCATCAATATATATGTGTCAAACTTTCCCTTTAGAGGGGTGCTCCTCTTTGTGTTCTGAAGCATGAATGTGGTGTGTCAAGAGTACCTCGTCATGTATTATGTGTATGGACATAATAACTTTGGCTAGGGCACATTTGCTTATGCATTGTAGTATTAAACCTGTCCCACGCTACATCAGCGTAGGTGGACTCGGATCATTTAGTCAATATTAATATCACCACAAACTCAGTATGGGCAAATAATCCTGAGGAAGCTTGGCGTTTGGATCTCTTTAGCTTCACGAGGTCTCCTTTTGGGGTCCTCGGCTTTCCATCGATGGCAGGTGGTCAGGCATTATTATGGCCATAAAACACCTACTAGTTGGTATCTTTTTTTTTTTTTTAACAAGTCATTTTTCCTTTAGAGTCAAAAGTGTGTCAAAATCAACAAATGTTACTTCTCATGTTGCAGAGAGTCTTGAATCTGGAACAATGAATCCACTGAGTGATCTCTGCAACTTTCACAATGCACTATTGGGTATATGGTCTTGGTTGTCACATTGATGACCGGCTAGGCTTCTGGCCATCCTGACAAAATGTCTATTATAACTAGTGCATATTTGACCCAGCAGCTCTTTGTCACCTGGATTCTTGAAAGGGATAGTGAGAGTTAGCTAGGTGCTTAGGATTCTCCTCCTCTTCTGCCTGAGCTGTCCTTGGCACAAATAACACAGGATCGGCAGTAACTGATGATTAGAGGAGTAATTCTAGGTGCTTTAGAGTATTTAGAGATCAAAGAGTTCATGAGGGTCTTGGATAGGTATAAAGTTCCATGGGCCCACTGCCCAGTACATGTTTTTGGGTAAACAGAACTTGAGAGTGTTGGAGTACAGCCCGTCTTCAAGGGTTGCCCCTTTCTGTTTTTCCAGCTTTGTATTTCTTCAGGGTCAGCAGCTGCTTGTCATTCTTTCAGAAGCTTGAGATCTGCGGGTAGGACCTACATGGTGAGTATAGAAGTTTCTTTAGCGGACACCCTTCTGTCCACTTCCCTTGGTGCACTTGTGGCTTGGTTGGCAGCTTTTGGTCAGCTGAGTGGTGCTTCTTATCTTCCAGATTGATCCAAAATAATGTTCTGCACCCAGGGCATATCTTGAGTCAGTGTAGGTATTGGCATGTCTTCCTTCAGGCATTTTGTATGCCACTGAGAAGGCTGTCAATTCAGCGTCTTGAGCAGATGTGGGTGAGGAAAGTGAAGATGCTTGACGTACCTGATCTTCTGTAGCAACAGCAAATCCATTATGGTACCTTTCCTCTTTATCCGCAAACAGAGTGGAGTCAGGATCTGGTAAAGCTACTGCATGCTCTGTTGAAAGGTGTCTTGTTTCTTCTTTCATCTGTTCAAAGCAACCATGAGGAGCAGTAGAAGAGGTTTCCTCACCTATTTCTGTGTGAGATTGGGGGGTATTTGTCTTTCTATTTACAGTTCTCTTGCTGACCCCCCTCTGTAGAGAGTTGTAAATTGATTGTTCATGTTTTGTTCTAATGAGTCAGGTTCCTTTCATGAGATTTCTGGGGACTTAGTGAAGAAAAAACATGAGGGACAGCCACCTCCCTTACAGGTGTCTTACTTCCATGGGAATCTGGGTCAGGACCGCACTATTTCCTTGAGAGTGCCCAAAACAGTTCTTTCATGATGAAGTGCACCTCCACCAGTCTGAATAATTGTGGTATTCCCCCCTGGGAAGTGGCGGAAGAGTGGCCAGAGCAACTTTTCTTCAAAATATAATGTTGTCAGGTAGAGGCAGAGTTGTCTATGAGCGGAGGAAATTGGTAAGGAATAAGAAGGGAGGAAGCATATAAAGGATATAGATATGGTAGTGGGAAGATGGAGGAATGAGTAGTGGATAGAGCGAGAGGGGAAGAAGGTAGAGTAGGAAGGACAGGGGAAGTAGGAAGAGGAGAAGGTGGAGTAGGAGGAGGAGTAGGAGGAGGAGAAGGAGGAATAGAGGAGAAGTAGGAGGAGAGAGGAGAAGCTGGAGTAGAGGGAGGAGTAGGAGGAGAAAGTGGAGTAGAGGGAGGAGTAGAAAGAGGAGGGAGGAGTAAGAGCAGGAAGAAGGAGTAGGAGGAGGAGAAGGTGGAGTAGAGGGAGGAGTAGGAGGAGGAGTAGAGGAGAAGGTGGTGTAGAGGGAGGAGTAGGAGGAGAAAGTGGAGCAGAGGGAGGAGTAGAAAGAGGAGGGAGGAGTAAGAGCAGGAAGAAGGAGTAGGAGGAGGAGAAGGTGGAGTAGAGGGAGGAGTAGGAGGAGGAGTAGAGGAGAAGTAGGAGGAGAGAGGAGAAGGTGGTGTAGAGGGAGGAGTAGGAGGAGAAAGTGGAGCAGAGGGAGGAGTAGAAAGAGGAGGGAGGAGTAAGAGCAGGAAGAAGGAGTAGGAGGAGGAGAAGGTGGAGTAGAGGGAGGAGTAGAAAGAGGAGGGAGGTGTAAGAGCAGGAAGAAGGAGTAGGAGGAGGAGAAGGTGGAGTAGGAGGAGGAGTAGGAGGAGAAAGTGGGGGACTGTAGATGAAGGGGAGGGATCGGTGGAAGGAGTAAGCGGGGGTGGGCAGGTAAGGGAGCAGACAGGTGATGTAGCAAAGGAGGATACATCAGAAATCAAGACTAGGTAGAAATGCAATGGAGGCTGCAAATAGCCCATGTACAACAACTATTAACTGGCCCTATGCTTTCCCTAGAGAAAAATAATAAAAGGCTAACATGCTCATCTTGTCTGCACAGGCCTCGAACGTTTCACTCCGTGGGTGTCCCGCAGTGGCTAGCCCACCACTTCTCCCACACCAGACTTGTGCCCGTGGAGACAGACGCTATCCCTGACTCTCGTTCTTTATTTTATTAATTTATATCTAACATCTCAAAACGTAATTCCTACTTATATCACAAACATACATTATCACAATTTTATGTCTCGCAAATGGGATAAAATTTATTCTACTCTTCACTGATAATGTATTTTTAAAACATACAAAATAGACAAATAACATTGTCTTCTGCAAAATAAATGAAAAAGATAATGGAGATTTTGTTAAGCTTCTAAATAGCTATACATTAATTCACATTTCTTGTTCTCCAGTTTCTGGCTGTTAATGACAATGTACAATGTAATAGAGCAGCAGAAAATGCTAGCAGAATGCTTGGTTGCATAGGGAGAGGTATTAGCAGTAGGAAGAGGGAAATGCTCATGCCATTGTACAGAACACTGGTGAGACCTCACTTAGAGTACTGGATACAGTACTGGAGACCATATCTTCAGAAGGATATGGATACCTTAGAGAGAGTTCAAAGAAGGGCTACTAAACTGGTTCATGGATTGCAGGATAAAATTCACCAGGAAAGGTTAAAGGATCTTAACAGGTATAGCTTGGTGAAAAGACGAGACAGGGGAAATATGATAAAAGCATTTTAAATACATAAAGGGAAACAACACAGTAAAAGTGGAGACTATATTTAAAAGAAGGAAAACTACCATAACAAGAGGACATAGTCTCAAAAATAGAGGGACAAAGGTTTAAAAATAATATCAGGAAGTATTACATTACTGAGAAGGTAGTGGATGCATGGAATAGCCTTCCAACTGTAGTGGTAGAGGTTAACTCAGTAGAACACTTGCTGCTAGTAACAGATCTAGAATCAATACACTATAATGCAAAAAGTCTCAATTTCTATGCATATGCAATAATAAAATATCTGGGCTTACAACAAAAATTATGTTAGTCAGTCTTTTAATCTTGGAGGCAAACATTATCCAGTAAAAAACAGATTGGAACACACTCCCACCTTATTCATTTGTTAATAGTTATGCTTATAATGTTAACTGGTTCCTTTTCAATTAGATCAAAACATTTTTAAACCAACCCTTAATTGTATTACCATTTGTTCAAGAAATCTTGGTTTATTAGAAATTTCTTTTAGTAAATGTTCTTTAAGATAACCCTTCTTCCAGCATGTTATCAATCTTTGTACAAAGTTCAAACACACTTGTTACTTACACGTGAATCGATACACATATATATTCTATCTACATATTAACCATCACTTGTCACAGACACTTTCCTGATATAGGGAAACTAATAGCAGGATTATTTTAGTAATTGTAACTTTTTTGTTCATAATATGTGGGAATTAAGGGAGACAGCATGTCTTAGGATAGGATGAGTATGGTAGAAGTAGATCTCGAATTGACACGATATATGGGCGGATATGACCTCACTAAGGGCAGAGTGAGGGCACTTAAGGACAACCTTCTTTTGTTCTAGGGGCCATTTTCTTTTAGGGCATTTCTACACTAAGTTATAGCCTAATAAAATAAATCAGAGAAGCAACATTCTGTTAGGCAAAATGAAATACTAAACTATGGACAGACTTGACGGATTAAATAAGACAAATGAAAACATTATACATTTAACAGTCCGTGAAGCTTTGGAATAACATGGTGCAAAAATAAACTCACGGGATGCAACTAACCTCCCCCATCATTCACCAGCTATTAATCACCCAACACGTCCACATACATATACAACGCCACGGAACCTGCTGGCGTCACACAAATGGCAACAACAACAACAACACACAAACCCTAGAAACCTCCTATACGACACATCACTCCTATGTAAGTAGCAAAATACACAATTAGAATATTTTCTAGCAAAAATTACATTGCTAAGTCTTATCAGTAGTTTCTGAATAACTCTACGGAAGAGACAAATCTGAATTTGCAAGCACGCAACCCCCCCTCCCTCCCCCTCGCGTCTCACAGAAAGCAAGAGAGAGAAAGGCGGGGGGAGTGGGAGAGAGACTGCCAGCAGAATCTCTTTAACCATGTCAATGCTGTACAGTAACAAGACAGAAGGATAGCCACGTTACAGTTATTGCAAAAGCAAAGAGACACAAAAACACAACATTTAGTAATACTCTCAGTGAAACTCAATACAAAACCCCCACCCTCTACCAGGGTAATGGCTAACACAAAATACAAAAACAATTATTATGATATACATACATTCTTAACCCTTTGTGATCTAGTTCTTCCTCAACCCAACCTTCCTGCTGAATAGCTCTTGCTACTCTGTACCAGCATTATCTGTAAGCTTGCTTTCTTCTCTGTCAGCAATCTACGCCAGCTTGCTGGCTGCAATCTACCATGAAGGCACAGCAATTTTACACACTTTAGCAATCTCTATCTTCAACTAGATCACACGCGCTAGCCAGCCCTTTATTGGGCTTTTCTAATCCCTGTTCCATTCCCCCTATAAAAGGCGTCCCAGATATAGGGGAAAGAAGATGAAACAGAGTGTCTACAATGGTCGGCTGCCACTCAGAAGGGTGGGTCCCCCCAAGTGCGTCTTCCCAAAACGTAGACTAGTCACTAATTGGAGCGAGGTGAGAAGTGTGTGACCAATCACTTCTCTCACAAGAGAAATAGGAGTGGATAGTGTAAATAATACAGGAAGTATAGGAAAAGTAAGAAGTAAGGCGAGATTTTAGAGACAGACACAGGAGTTTGAATGACTCCCAATTAAACAAAAAACAACAATACAATTGAAATACAGTGCATGCATCACAGTTCAAATAAAATCAACAGTAATCCCTTTCCTTTACTCGTGTGACCAAAGTCACCTCCCTCAACCTCGTAGTGTCCCCGCTCGGAGAATGACTTCCTCAAGTCTCACTACCAGCGGCCACGGAAAACAACTGACACCGGTCCGAGATCCGTAAGCCTCCCTCGTTACAGCAGTCCACTAAGTGTGGCCACCTCTATCCTCACCCTCGTAGTGCCCCTATGAACCCACTCATAAGTCTCACTACCCCGTGGTGATGGAGACAGCAATGCCTGCCCGAATCCACGCACCACAAATAACAATTGGAATGACTCCAGCTCAGCGCTCAAAGCTGGAGGGTACCACCTCTCTGCAAGCAGAGCTATGTGCACAATGAGGCTAGCTAGGCTATCAAAGTGACACCAGAAGGATCCCAAGGAAACTATGAGTCTACACAATCTCCACAGATCCAACACCCCTCTTTTTCCTTACAGCCACAGCCACGAGGCTCCTAAAAGAGGTAAACAGGCAAAGAAGACCCCCAGGCAAAACCCCCACAGGTCCACCCCCCTTTATCCCAAAAGGGGTAAACAGACAAACACTCTACCCGGGCACTTAAGCTAAAATAGGCCAATACAAACACACCCAGGCAACAGATAGACTAAATGCAGGTAAACAAGTGAGTAACAAGACACCGGGCAAGATATTACCTGTCTTTGATGTCCTCCCGGGAAGCAGTCACAGACACGTGGACGGGTCAATCAAAGGGGGCTGGAACATACCGGCTAGGCTCTGCAGAAGTCTCTACCGTGTAATCGGAGGAGGTGATCAGTCTCCCTTTCCTTCCCCCCCGGATTCCTCCGTCCAACAGCGTCTTCCTTAGGACGGCTTACCGGCCAGAGGCCATAGCCCGATGCCCCACGTTCTGGGCGCCAAATTGATGTAGATTAATTTAGAAATAAACAAATATGTTTAAATGTCTATCTGTTCCTGTCCAAATCTGAGATGATTAAATTGCGTATACGCAGAAGTAAGTTCACACTGACACATGGAGTTCAGGTTAAAAGCACTTCAGAAAATTTAATGGCATCTGGTTAGAAAACGGGTATGCAGACCCTTTTAAAGGCAAAATGACATCATCATTGAATATCAGATAATAACAAATAAACATCATTAATTGGATTAAATGTTAAGTGGCTATATCAGTGTCCACCCATCAATATTATTAATTGGCTCAGGGATTTGAGTGACTAGCTAGGTGTCCTCCCACCGGGAGGTGGTATTGTTCTGGACACGGGTGTGGACAGATGGCTCAAGCACCATCTCTCCCAGCATGAGGCTTACTCGGTGGGAAGGGGGGCTTGAGCATCATTTTGGGCAGTTAGTGATGTCAGACTCGTAGTCAGGTGCAAGGTTCTTTTATGAATAGAACATTTCATTAGGCCGGCGTTCTCATGGCCTTCAGATTATACTATGTTGCAAATTACAGGAGATTCAGCAATTCCGGGGTTAGTCATATCTTTATAGAAAATACAGTCTCTATTCATTATACTAAATGCTGTTAGGAAATTTTGTCATGTAATGTAGACAAAATGGAGGGTCTGTCATAATGTGAGGTTATGTGAGATTAAAATGGAGTTAGTACAATAATTCAATACAGGTGCAATAAAGATTTTTAAATAATTCTACATCACTATTATATTACAGTCCAAAAAGTTTTTTTGTTGATAAATGCAAGCTATTGTGACACCAGATTTGAGTGGTGGCACTGGGCAAGTGGGCACAGTGTACGCTGTGAGCCTGACACACACGCTGGCAGACAACTAACTGCTATTCAATCTATTACAGTAAATTTTTTTTATTTTTTTTTAAATGTACACTACTGTTACACCCTGAAACGCACACGTGTGAAGGAAACTGACTGCTATTATATTACAGTCAAAAAAGTGTTTTTTTAAATGCAAGCTATTGTGACACCAGTGAGTGAGTGGTGGCACTGGGCAGGCCCTGAAACGCACACGTGTGAAGGAAACGGACTGCTATTGTGGTGGAATTTCAGTGAATGTAAATTTAGTAGGCCGAGATTTCCACGTGGCATATGTGTATGTTGTGTCAGTTAGTAAGCTACATGTAGCTAGGATACTGTCATCAATGTACCGAGCATGTGCAGGAATGCAGGAACTGAAATTGCACTTATTTCTCCTTTGTCTTGGATGAGCCATGTGGTCTGACCAGATGAACAAGTCTATACTCTGCTCATTAATTGGTAAAAGGTATATGTGGGCGTAGCTATTAATGGGAGGAGTTATAGTACTATAAAAGGAATGTACACCATGTATTGGTCTCTCAGATCTGTTTTGGAACGATAGTTCATCTGAGGCCCGATCGGTATGTTAATAAAGATTTCTTACTTCCTGAAGACCTGCATCCATCTCTCTGTGTTTGGCTTCTGTGTTCTCGGTAACACTATTATGTTACAGTCAAAAAAGTTTTGTATTTTTTAAATGCAAGCTATTGTGACACCAGTGAGTGAGTGGTGGCACTGGGCAAGTGGGCACAGTATATGCTTTGAGCCTGACACACACGCTGGCAGGCACGCAACTGCAATTAGATTACACAGGGAAAAAAAAAGCAGACTAATGTTCTAGCCCTAAAAGGGGCTTTTTGGGGTGCATTCCTTACAGCAGAGATCAGATGAGTCCTTCAGGACTGTAGTGGACACTGAATACACTAGCCTAGCTATCAATTTCCCTATTAAATAAGCAGCAGCTACACTGTCCCTCCTCTCACTAAGAATGCAGCTTCAGAATGAATCTAAAATGGATGCTGTCCAGGAGGTGGGAGGGTCTGGGAGGGGGGGTCTGCTGCTGATTGGCTGGAATGTGTCTGCTGACTGTGAGGTACAGGGTCAAAGTTTCCTCAATGATGATGAATAGGGGGCGGACCGAACATCGCATATGTTCGCCCGCCGTGGCGAACGCGAACAAGCTATGTTCGCCAGGAACTATTCACCAGCGAACCGTTCGGGACATCAGTAATGCTTACTATCGCAAGGAGCCTAAATAACAAAATGGGGGAACTAGAGGCATAGCATAGATAGCATGCTTGGGGCAAAAGAAGGGAAATCAACTATTGGTTGGGATATGTTATAAACCACCTAATGTTAATATTGACGAGGAACAACAGCTGTTTGAGAAAATTGAGACAACTGCAAATCTGGGTAACACTATAATTATTGGAGATTTTAATTACCCAGACCTAAGTTGGGACAGAAGGACTAGTAGCTCAGCAAAGGGAATTGGGTTTTTGAACTTGTTAAATGACACCTTCATGTCACAACTTGTACAAGCACAAACTAGAAAGGACGCTTGTCTGGACCTGGTTCTAACAAACAACATTGATCTTTTGACCAACATTCAAGTAGGTGAGCACTTGGGCAATAGTGATCACAATATAGTGTTCTTTGAAATAAATAAAAAAAAACAAAAGCACATGGGGTATACTAAAACATATAATTTTAAAAAGGCCAATTTCTATAAGTTAAGGGCAGCTTTACAATATATTAACTGGCATAAACTCTTCAGTGAAAAGAACACGGAGGATAAATGGAACATCTTCCAACAAATATTAGAAATGTACATTTCTCAGTATGTACCATTGGGTAATAAATATAAAGGAAACAAATTGAAACCAATGTTCTCTTCTCTTAGTAGAGAAGTAAAACAAGAGATTAAAAATAAGAAAAGGGCATTTAAAGCATTTAAATCTGACAAATCAGATGCATCCTATAAAAGATATAATGAAGTCAATAATGCGTGCAAAAAGGCGATTAGATTCGCTAAACTTTATAATGAAAAAAATGATAGCCAAACCAAACCAGCCCCAAAGCATTCTTTAAGTACATGAATTAAAAAAAAATAAATAAAGTGTAGGCAACTAAAGAAAGTTAATATAAACAAAGCTCCAGGGCCTGACTGTATTCATCCACGAGTACTTACGGAATTAAGTGTAGAATTAAGTGAACCTCTGTTTGTAATCTTTCAAGATTTTTTTCTTTCAGGAAGTGTTCCGGAGGATTGGAGGAAGGCAGATGTGGTTCCTATATTCAAAAACGGTTACATTTCCTTGCCTGGAAATTATAGACTTGTGAGCTTAACTTCTGTGACTGGAAAAGTATTTGAAAGGTTATTAAGGGATAATATTCAAGAATTCCATGAGAAGAACATGGTTATCAGCAAAAATCAGCATGGTTTTATGAAGCACAGGTCATGTCAAACTAACTTGATTGCATTCTACGAAGAAGTAAGTAGAAGTATAGATCATGGTGTTGCAGTGGATGTGATCTATTTGGATTTTGCCAAGGCATTATAGATTAGTGTTCAAACTTAAAGAAATCGGTCTAGATGAAAATTCTTGTTCTTGGGTAGAACATTGACTTAAAAATAGTGTACAAAGAGTTGTCATTAATGGTAAATTTTCAAGCTGGACAGATGTGGCAAGTGGTGTCCCTCATGGTTCTGTTCTGGGACCCCTTCTATTTAACATGTTTATAAATTATCTTGAAAAATGCATTTAAAGTCATGTTTCAGTGTTTGCAGATGACACAAAACTCTGTAAAGTAATACAATGTGAGCAGGATATTACTTTGCTGCAGAGGGATTTAGATAGACTGGGGGACTGGGCACTCAAATGGCAGATGAAATTTAATGTTGAAAATGCAAAGTTATGAACTTTGGCGTAAAGAATGCACAAGCAACGTATACCCTTAATGGAAGCGAATTAGGGATAACAACACACGAAAAGGACTTGGGAATTATTATAGACCACAAACTATGCAACAATGTGCAATGTCAATCAACGGTGGCTAAGGCCAGTATGCTATTGTCATGCATGAAAAAGAGCATTCATTCTCGGGATTAGAATATCATTTTGCCTCTTTATAAATCGCTGGTAAAACCACATATTGAATATGCTGTGTAATTTTGGGCACCTGTTCTAAAAAAGGATATTATGGCACTAGAAAAAGTGCAGAGATGTACTACAAAATTAATTAAAGGAATGGAACATATCGGCTATGAAGAAAGGTTAACAAATTTAAACCTCTTTAGTTGAGAAAAACGTTGCCTAAAAGGGGATATGATAACATTATACAAATATATTCAGGGCCAATGCAAACCATTACGTGGAAATCTATTCACAAACCAGACTTTACATAGGACACAAGGTCATGCGTTTAGACTGGAAGAAATAAGATTTTGTCTAAGGTAATGAAAAGGTTTTTTTACTGTAAGAACAATAAGGATGTGGAATTCTCTGCCTGAAGAAGTGGTTTTATCAGAGTCCATACAGATGTTCAAACAGCAACTAGATGCATACTTGCAAAAACTGAATATGCAAGGATAGAATTTTTCAATGTAGGGTAATAGCTTCTTGATCCAAGGATAAATCTGACTGCCATTGTGGGGTCAAGAAGGAATTTTTTCCTAGTTTGTTGCAAAATTAAAAGTGCTTGAAACTGTTTTTTTTTTTTACTTCTTTTGGATCAACAGCAAAAATCAAATGTGAGGAAGGCTGAACTTGATGGACGCAAGTCTCTTTTCAGCTATGTAACTATGTAATAGAGTAGCGGAGTGGGACTGCATACAGCTCTGTATGTTCAGCCGACACTTTAAGTAAAGGGGGCAAGAATTTAACATAGTATAGTATGGGTATAGTGCTTGGAGTGTCAATGGGAGGGGTGCCAATGATCAATCCACCCACCCCCAGCTGCAAAATATCATAGGTACAACTCTGTGTCTGAATATTCTCAGTTGGCAAGCAAGATTAAGCCCACTATTACGATGAGTGCAGAGAAAGTTGTACTAGAATAATTCAATTACATAGAAACATAGAAACATAGAATGTGACGGCAGATAAGAACCATTCGGCCCATCTAGTCTGCCCAGTTTTCTAAATACTTTCATTAGTCCCTGGCATTATCTTATAGTTAGGATAGCCTTATGCCTATCCCACGCATGCTTAAACTCCTTTACTGTGTTAACCTCTACCACTTCAGCTGGAAGGCTATTCCATGCATCCACTACCCTCTCAGTAAAGTAATACTTCCCGATATTATTTTTAAACCTTTGTCCCTCTAATTTAAGACTATGTCCTCTGGTTGTGGTAGTTTTTCTTCTTTTAAATATAGTCTCCTCCTTTACTGTGTTGATTCCCTTTATGTATTTAAATGTTTCTATCATATCCCCCCTGTCTCGTCTTTCCTCCAAGCTATACATGTTAAGATCCTTTAACCTTTCCTGGTAAGTTTTATCCTGCAATCCATGAACCAGTTTAGTAGCCCTTCTTTGAACTCTCTCTAAGGTATCAATATCCTTCTGAAGATATTGTCTGCCTACCTTTAAGTCTTCAGAAATAATCACCCCTAAATCCCTTTCCTCAGATGTTGAGGTTAGGACTCTATCAAATATTCTGTACTCTGCCCTTGGGTTTTTACGTCCAAGATGCATTATCTTGCACTTATCCCCATTAAATGTCAGTTGCCACAACTCTGACCATTTTTCTAGTTTACCTAAATCATTTGCCATTTGGCTTATCCCTCCTGGAACATCAACCCTGTTACATATCTTAGTATCATCCGCAAAAAGACACACCTTACCATCAAGACCTTCTGCAATATCACTAATAAAAATATTAAAGAGAATGGGTCCAAGTACAGATCCCTGAGGTACCCCACTGGTGACAAGCCCAAGCTTCGAATATACTCCATTGACTACAACCCTCTGCTTCCTGTCACTCAGCCACTGCCTTACCCATTCAACAATATTGGAATCCAAACTCAAAGATTGCAGTTTATTGATAAGCCTTCTATGTGCAACAGTGTCAAAAGCCTTACTGAAATCTAGGTAAGCAATGTCTACTGCACCACCCTGATCTATAATTTTAGTTACCCAATCAAAAAAATCAATAAGATTAGTTTGGCATGATCTCCCTGAAGTAAACCCATGTTGTCTCTGATCTTGAAATCCATGTGTTTTTAGATGTTCAACAATCCTATCCTTTAACATGGTTTCCATCACTTTCCCCACTACTGAAGTAAGGCTTACTGGCCTATAGTTGCCCGACTCCTCCTTATTACCTTTCTTGTGAATGGGCACAACATTCGCTAACTTCCAATCTTCTGGGACTACTCCTGTTAACAATGATTGGTTAAATAAATCTGTTAATGGTTTTGCTAGTACACCACTAAGCTCTTTTAATAGCTTTGGGTGTATTCCATCAGGTCCCATTGACTTATTTGTCTTTACTTTTGACAGTTGAAATAGAACCTCTTCCTCTGTAAACTCACATGTAATAAATGACTCATTTATCCTTTTTTTTAACAGAGGTCCCTTTCCTTCATTTTCAGCTGTAAATACCGAACAAAAATATTAATTGAGGCAGTCAGCTAGACCTTTATCCTCATCTACATACCTTCCTTCTTTTGTTTTTAATCTAACTAATCCTTGCTTTACTTTTCTTTTCTCATTTATGTATCTAAAAAAAGTTTTGTCCCCCTTTTTTATACTGACTGTGCTATTTTCTCTTCTGTGTGTGATTTGGAAGCTCTTATAACTTGCTTAGCCTCTTTCTGCCTAATCTTATAGGTCATTCTGTCTTCCTCACTCTGTTTTTTTTTATAATTACTAAATGCTAACTTTTTTTTACTATTTTGGCCACATCTGCGGAGTACCACAGGGGTTTCTTGATTTTTTTGCTTTTACTGACAAGCCTAATGCAATTTTCTGTTGCCTTCAGTAGTGCAGCTTTTAAATAATCCCATTTTGGACTCCATTTAAGTTGCTCCAGTCTGATAATGACTCCTTTACACATATTCTAATTTTAGAAAAGTCTGTTTTTCTAAAGTCTAAAACTTTTGTTTTTGTGTGGTGTGACTCAGTCACTGTTCTTATATTAAACCACACTGACTGATGATCACTGGATCCTAAACTTTCACCTACAGTAATATCTGATACCAAATCTCCATTTGTTAACACTAAATCTAGTATGGCCTCTTTACGAGTTGGCTCCTCAACGACTTGTTTTAGAGACAATCCCAGTAGGGAGTTTAGAATATGTGTGCTTCTGGCACAAGTAGCTATTTTTGTTTTCCAATTCACATCAGGAAGATTAAAGTCACCCATGGTGATAACTTCCCCCTTCATTGTCATTTTAGCTATTTCTTCAACTAGTAGATTATCTAACTCTTCAATTTGTCCTGGGGGCCTATAAATCACACCTACACGAACTACTGTGTGATTACCAAATTCTAACGTAACCCAAATGGACTCTATGTTCGTCTCACTAACCTTTATTAGGCTAGATTTTATGCTATCCTTCACATACAGGGCCACCCCTCCCCCTTTCTTGCCTTTCCTGTCTTTTCTATATAAAGAGTACCCTGGTATTGCTATGTCCCAGTCATTTTTTTCATTATACCATGTCTCAGTAACAGCGACTAAATCTACACTATCAGTTGCCATTATTGCCACAAGTTCATGGATCTTATTCCCTAAACTGCGAGCATTTGTAGACATGACTCTAAGCTTATCATTTTTTTAACACACTTGCTACAGGCACCTTCTGTCCTTGTTTTGGGGGACAATTGGATTGATGTTTTATCACCCTTTTGCCTCCCCCCTCCTAGTTTAAATACATCTTAGCAAAACCTCTGAACTGCTCACTGAGAACATTTGTTCCCTTTTGAGAAAGATGCAAACCATCTTTTTTGTACAGTTTATTTCCATTCCAAACAGAGCTACCATGAGCAATAAAGCCAAATCCTTGCTCCCGACACCATTCACCAAGCCACAAGTTAAAGTCCCTAATACGCATCCGCCTGTCATTCTGAGTGTTATGCACAGGCAGAACTTCAGAGAATGACAGTGTGGAAGCAACCTGCCGTATATCATTGTCAAAAACACTAAAAACCTCCTTAACCTCTGAAACCTCATTGCAAGCCAAGTCATTTGTCCCTAAATGGACAATTACATCCAATTCCCCTTCCTGCTTTGCTTGCTTAACAATATTACAGATACGTCTCCTGTCTCTGTGAGCAGTAGCTCCGGGAAGACACCTCACAAGACCACCATTGTCCATCTCCACACCTCTTATGATGGAATCCCCCAACAACAACTGCTTTCTATTAGGCCTCATCATAGTCTTCAAGCCTCTCTGCACAACACCACTGGCCTCAATGCCTCTCTCCACGACAGCACTAGCCTCAGTGCCTCTCTCCACAACACCTCTAGCCTCAGTGCCTCTCTCCACAACACCTCTAGCCTCAGTGCCTCTCTCCACAACACCTCTAGCCTCAGTGCCTCTCTCCACAACACCACTAGCCTCAGTGCCTCTCTGCACAACACCACTAGCCTCAGTGCCTCTCTGCACAACACCACTAGCCTCAGTGCCTCTATGCACAACACCACTAGCCTCAGTGCCTCTCTGCACAACACCACTAGCCTCAGTGCCTCTCTGCACAACACCACTAGCCTCAGTGCCTCTCTGCACAACACCACTTGCCTCAGTGCCTCTCTGCACAACACCACTAGCCTCAGTGCCTCTCTGCACAACACCACTAGCCTCAGTGCCTCTCTGCACAACACCACTAGCCTCAGTGCCTCTCTGCACAACACCACTAGCCTCAGTGCCTCTCTGCACAACACCACTAGCCTCAGTGCCTCTCTGCACAACACCACTATCCTCAGTGCCTCTCTGCACAACACCACTAGCATCAGTGCCTCTCTGCACAACACCTCTAGCCTCAGTGCCTGTCTCCATGACACCATTAAACTCTGAAAGTGCAGAAAATGAATTATGTAGAACAACAGACTGTGCAATATGCCTTTTATCCACAACTCTAAGTCTACCAGATCCTACAGTAATCCATCTGCCATTCCTAGTATGTCTCTGTGGCGGTGGCTTTGCAGCAGTTCCAGCCTGAGTTTGTTTACCAGATAATTTACAAATCTCAGACTTCAAAAATACAATCTCCTGCCGCAAGATAGAGAACTGTCTACAGATTAGACAACAACTAAACCTCCAAAAAGTGGAACGCGAAACAAATGCATAGCAACTATTACACTGAACTAAGTTTGCCATTCCAATGAGATCAATTATTTAAATCAAACAAATCTTAACTTTTTATTTATCCTCCTGAATACCTCAGATTACCTCCAGTTTATCTCCAGAATATCTCCAACCACAGACACTTAGAAGCAACACTCTCCAGAATATCTCCAACCACAGACACTTATAAGCAACACTCTCCAGAATATCTCCAACCACAGACACTTAGAAGCAACACTCTCCAGAATATCTCCAACCACACACACTTAGAAGCAACACTCTCCAGAATATCTCCAACCACAGACACTTAGAAGCAACACTCTCCAGAATATCTCCAACCACAGACACTTAGAAGCAACACTTAGAAGAAGCGACCAAGCTCTATTAGCCAAGCTAATGACAACAGCCCTTATATACTCCTAAAATCACCTCTCACTAGGAATGTTTAACACCTGGGTAGGCCTCTGCTTATTAGCAAACAATAGCTAATTTACACAGCAATCAATAGCAAGCAGCTACCTAATCCAATCAAATGCCTTATAATTACCAACAGGAAATCAAACCTTGTGCAATCAGTAACCTTTTCCTACAGATGAATCTTACCTGTAACAGTAAAAAAGAAAACTCTTAGCACAACTCTTAGACAGTTGAAGCTTCTGTAAAACTCTCCAGAATATCTCCAACCACAGACACTTAGAAGCAACACTTAGAAGAAGCAACCAAGCTCTATTAGCCAAGCTAATGACACCAGCCCTTATATACTCCTAAAATCACCTCCCACTAGGAATGTTTAACACCTGGGTAGGCCTCTGCTTATTAGCAAACAATAGCTAATTTACACAGCAATCAATAGCAAGCAGCTACCTAATCCAATCAAATGCCTTATAATTACCAACAGGAAATCAAACCTTGTGCAATCAGTAACCTTTTCCTACAGATGAATCTTACCTGTAACAGTAAAAAAGAAAACTCTTAGCACAACTCTTAGACAGTTGAAGCTTCTGTAAAACTCTCCAGAATATCTCCAACCACAGACACTTAGAAGCAACACTTATTACCAGAGCATAAAATGCCTCTGAGAATCATCTTCACATCCCATCTATCCACAGAGAAGTCAACTTTAAGAAACAAACTGACATCAACATAAGAATAATGAAGGAACTTTACATCAAGGGATTTAATTGCATGTGATACCCATAATTATATTTAAATGCTCAATTAAAGTTTATTAGTAAACTACAATAATCAAGCTGGGATACACTAAGGTAAAACCATACTTTTGGCTGATTCCTTACTGGTGATGCAATATACAATACCCATCTTCGGCTTTCTGGTAGGTTTAGTCATGGTGTAAAATTAATACAAAAAAAACATGATTTATATACATTTACTGCTGGAAAGCTGTGTTTTGATTAGTTAGACTATTCAAACTATATGAATTACATTTTGAAGACCCGTTTTTTTGTAGTATTGTAACTTTAAATCATAGTAACCTTTTCTGGCTTAAAGTAAAATGTTCTCACCAGCCAAACATTTGCTATACATCTTGGAATGGTTGTAAGGAAAATATCCCAGTTATGTCTTATGAAAGTTAATTCCTTCTTTTTTTTTATTTTTTATCCATTGGAATATTTTTACCTAATCCAATTTCATCACTTTTCTGAATATAGAGAAAAGTACATATGCAATTTGGCAAAAAACTTAACCTCAAATAGTCTGGCTGACTGATTTGATCATTTCACTATATCTTACTTAAGTTGCAAGCATTTAGGGAAAATTATAATAAAGTAATTTGCAATTTTATACTGGCATTCAGCAAAGGACAATAATATGATATAAGGGATGATAGTAGCATTAAGTCAGTAGTTTATAGCTGGGATAAAGTAGCTCACATTTTAAAGGAATAGCCAAGCAATGCAGATTTATGTTAAAATGTACTTTTCCATAGAAAATCAACCAAATCATGTTTATTTCTGCATCCAGGTTCAGTTGTTTATTAGGTTGACAATAGTATCTCAGAAATCTGGGCAAATTGTACATTCATTCAAAAATGTAAAATTATTTTTCTCAATGTATTAAACAAATAATAAATGAAGTTAATACATAAAAATATATATATACTTAGTTTCTTAAACTATCCAAGACAATGAAAAGCAAATATAAGTCATGCCATAACATTCTAAATTAGAATTCCCAAATACAAAAAAAAATACAAATCACCGTTTATTAGATTAACCCCAAATAAAAAAAATGACATCTTTTAATTAAACATTTTTTTTATTGAGGTTATATCTTAAAACAGCAAAAGCTGAAGCACTCCACCTACCCCCAACCCAGTCCATTTCTGTGGCTGTCCAATCATAGCTTTCCCAATGCAGCTCAATGTGAAGTCTTTGCAGCAGGTGCTCTGGGCAATTGCCTCCTTTTGAGTTTAGCTCCACAAGGAAGTAACACGAAAAGTTATCTGATTGACTGCCAGGGGGGTGTAGAAAAGTTAATTTATAAAAGTGCTAATTTCTGCACTCTTCGTAAAATGAAAAAAATACGTACTCTTTACATAAACCATTTTAGCAAAAGGTAATAGGTTTATGAGCCTGTCACACAAGTACCTTGAACAATGGTTACATACATATAGAGGTTACATACATATAGAGACTTTAAAGCATGCTTTTTATTTATCATTTTAGCCACTGCTGTCAATGGAACTCTCTTTCATTATCTTCATTGAAGTCCTCCTTGCCATGCTCTAAGTGCTGGCACAATCATAGATACAGCGAGGAAAAAAAAGTATTTGATCCCCTGCTGATTTTGAACGTTTGCCCACTGACAAAGAAATGATCAGTCTATAATTTTAATGGTAGGTGTATTTTAACAGTGAGAGACAGAATAATAATAAAAAAAAAAATCATGAAAAAATGCATGTCAATGAGTGAAATAAGTATTTGATCCCCTATCAATCAGCAAGATTTCTGGCTCCCAGGTGTCTTTTATACAGGTAATGATCTGAGATTAGGAGCACTCTCTTAAAGGGAATCTCAGCTCATTAACTGTATAAAAGACATCTGCTCACAGAAGCAATCAATCACATTCTAAACTCTCCACCATGACCAAGACCAAAGAGCTGTCCAAGGATGTCAGGGACAAGATTGCAGACCTACACAAGGCTGGAATGGGTTACAAGACCATCACTAAGCAGCTTGGTAAGATGGTAAAACAGTTGGTGCGATTATTCGCAAATGGAAGAAACACAAAATAACTGTCAGTCTCCCTCGGTCTGGCTACTCTTAAAACACTTATCCCTTTGGAATGAATGCAATGTGAATTTGACTTTTACCTTTGAAATTCATCCTGTTAAGGAAAATCAGAGCAGTTTTTTGGATTCTGGTCAGGAATGGGGACATTTTAAAAATTTGGTATAGATATTTGTAGAGCACTTAAGGTTTGTAACATCTATATACTATATTAGAATTACAAGGTCATGGAATTATATAATTAATTTATAATCAGACACACGCAGTGGCATACATACCGCGGTCGCAGGGGTCGCAGCTGCAGCAGCTGCAACCTGGTGCCCGCCGCCATGTGATGCGGCCCCGGCCGCGCAGTGTAATTTCCGGGGCCGCACGTGAAGGGGCCTATGCTGTTAGGGTGGGGCCCAGAGTGGGCCCGGTAACATCGCGACCGGGCCCCCTCTGATGTCAGACGCTGGGAGGAAGTGACTGCCCTGGTCACTCCTCCCAGCAACCACCGGGAGCTGTGCGAGAGGAAGGAGAGGGAGTCAGAGTGGGAACTCTGACTCCCAGCAACCTGAGCCACTGGACCCCAGGGAAGTCAACCTCCTGCACTTAAAAGGTAGGTGTGTATCTGTGTGTCTGTCTGTGTCTATGTATGTGCCTGTATGTATCTCTGTGTGTGTGTCTGTATGTGCCTGTATGTGTGTGTGTCTGTATCTATCTATCGATCTATCTATCTGTGTGTGTCTGTATGGGGTGGCAGTGGGGCCTCATGGATTGTGTGTACGCCACTGGACACACTTCTATATGAATAAGATCGCGCACAAACTAACAATACATTAAATAAAGTTCGATATTGTTTGCAGCAACCCACTTCATATCTTAGTAATAAGATTCAAACAATGAAACAACAAAAGTACTGGTGCGCAAGATTTAAAAGAACACCCTTAGTGATACTATGTAGCAAAAGTGTTTATATTCCAAATAGTGAAATAATATTAACCCACACAAATAAACTTGTATATACTAGCAATTCCTTAAGTATACACTGGTGGTATCTTGAAATTGGAGACAAAAAGAAACACAGAAAGCATTCCTAGTGCAATAGTTACAAAAATAAAACAAATCTGTATAAAACCCTCTGTAAGAATTGAACTCACAAGTTGAGAGTGGTAATAGCCCCACTCAAAGCTGTAACGCCCAGGTGGGATCCAACACATGCTCTGGTGACCAGGGTTACAGGTAAAAAAAAAAAACTCCTTTATTTTTAAGCCTTAAAAACACATATAGTAGCAAAATAAGTCCACCGTCTGCTCACCAGCCCTCTGGTAGTGAATAACAGTTAGGATGTAGTCGCCCTCCTTCTCCTTCTGATCGTGGCTGGTCTCGCCGGTGTGCAAGCTTCAAACACTTATGTGTTCCTGGTCCCATGGGACAGTTTTGAGTGGAGCTATTACCACTCTCAACTTGTGAGTTCAATACTTACAGAGGGTTTTATACATATTTGTTTTATAATGAGAAAAGGGAAAGTAAGTTTTTACCATTTAATCAATCGTCTGATGCCACGCATGACGTGTACATGTTGACACCCAGTAATTTACCTGACTACATATTACAGGTTGAGTAGTAATCTGTCTTCATGTACGTATGTCTTTCAAGCTACACATTTGTTAATGATTTCTTCAAACACAATGTATGCATTAAATCTATCCCGACATATTGTGAAATTATCATCTAAACATTTTGTACTCTATTTAATATATATATATATATATATATATATATATATATATATATATATATATATATATATATATATATTTGTGATCGAGGACAATAAGCCGAGTTATAGTAGTAGTAGTAGTGGCATAGGAGGGCCAACCAAATTGAATGGTTTGATAAGGGAAACAGTGGGTTGGCTGAACCAGGCAGCAACAGCACAGAGGAAGGGGAAGCCTGTATATTTATAGGCAAACTAACCCTTCCCACAATTCCAGGCTTCACTCACAGGTTCAGTCTTCTATTTGTGGTCAGGGACAATTAGCCGAGTTATAGTAGTGGCATAAGTCGGTTGTGGTGTGCGGGAACCGACCTCGGGTAGGCCTGTAAAAAGAGGGCAAAAGTTTAAAAGTTTACACCTTATTACGTGTTAAGATTACATTACCAATATTTAAATATGTATCAACATTATAACCATACCTGAAAGAGAACCCGTTTGTTATTGAGAGATACTATATAACACCCAGGTACTGGCTGACCCTTATTAAACCAAGTGGCGAAACGATAAAGCTAAATTGGTGACTTGTAACTAACTAGTTGCCAAGTGGTGATTAGAGGCTTTACCTAGAATTTGGCCTGTGGGGTAGGTTTGCCACTGAGCATTGTGGCGGGGTGTTGGCCTCTCAGAGCGAGCTAAAGAGATATATGAAGACAAAAGGATAAATTGGTGGGTGGTGAAGGTAATGACAAGTTTTAAACTTAATGTAGGCAAGCCACTGTTCTGAGGTCACTCCAACCTCTATACAAAAATAAACACAAAGTCTGGACTCTAGTACAGACTACAGGGCGCCACAAGCATTAAGATGTGTGGTGATCTAATTAAAGATGATACTGAATAATTCAGAATAATGTCATAAAAATACCATATGTGAAAATATAAAATCCAATTTATTAGGACAATATCTAAAAGTGCAACATGCACAAAAGAATCAAGAACCCCTAGAGGTAGCAGCTATACTTATACAATGCTTGAGTAAAGTGCCAAATGCCAAAGTGCAGAGCATACAAAGTGTCAATGATATTTTCTTTAAGCAAAAGAATGCACAAATACTTTAACAATAAAAAGCATGTAAAACTAGACTGCTATACCAAAATTGTAGGGTTCTTGCAGGTGCTCGGTGCTCAACGCGTTTCGTCGGTAACGACTTCCTCAGGAGCTTGCTGAATTCCTGCCGGTCTTCTCTCTCTTTTAAATTCGCCGGTCTGGCCGCCAATTAGCGGTTGCGCATGCGCAGTCCGTGCCGTGCGCGCCGTCATACGTAATGACGTGCGGTTGGTCGGAGTGCGCATGCGTCATCCACGCTGGAACGCAAATAAACTTTATGTGTAATATACACAGCCACAAAACGAGCAAAACTCCACTTGGAGCGCTCGAGAATAATGCGGTCTGTATTCACAGACCTGCCTACATCCAATCTTTGTGTAATTACAATTTCAGCATCCTAAATAAAGATGCAAATCGGGCCTTAATAAAATAGAGATGACCAATTTTATCAGAGAATTAATTATGTTAATTTACTTGCAGAAAATGTGGTATGTAAAAAATATATATGGTATATAAAATATGTAAAAATCTACATGTATATATACATAAGAAAAATAAGACATGATAGCCCATTTGCATCACTACATTCATGATATAAATTACATATATATATATATATATATATATATCTAAGGCTAACATAGAAAAGCTATCTACAAGAGGTCATAAAAATGAACAATCAATCAGTGGATTCTAACGAAATATATGGAGAATATCAAATAGTTGGATATCAAATCCATCAAAATGAATACAAAATATAGAGAATAAAAAGAGAATAAAGTTCAACTTAATTGGATAGGGAACAGATATAAAATAAATAAATAATATCAAGAAGCCATGGAAGGTTATAAAAAATGGCAACCTCTATATAGTGAGGATCATTTTATGAGATTCAACGAATGGAGGAGCTTTCTCTTGTTTTCTTCATTGCACAAACCGGACCAAAGATAAATATAAGAATAAGAGTAAGAATATATATATATATGGATAAATCTAGGTAAAAAGGGGATATAAAAACAAGTTAATATATGCAGGTTAACATATACAGGTTAATCCATAAAAACCAGTATGTCAAGATCCGTATTAAGACCCGAGGGTCTATATATCCATTCGGTTTCCCACATTGCCAACATTTTCTCTGTATTCCCCCCTCTCCAGTGTGGTTTAATTAAATCAATCCCAATGCAAATAAAATCTTTCCAGTTAAAAACATTGCAGGCGGTACAGTGTTTCGGAACACTATGTTTCAAGTTTTTATTATTAATCCCATTAAAATGTTCAAGCAGTCTAACATGAAGTTTTCTGATAGTGCGACCTATATACTGGACGCCACATTTACATTGTAATAAATATACGACATTTTTACTCTGGCAATTAATAAAATGTTTTATTTTAAAAACCTCCTTTGTGACTGTGCTCCTAAATTCCATAGTTTTGTTTGCTTGAAATTTACAAGTACTACATCTGCCACATTTAAAAAAACCATTCGGTTTCCTGGATAAAAAATGCTCCTTATCCTTGCCTTCCTTAGGTAGTATACTAGGTGCTAGAATGTTTTTCAAATTATTAGTTTTTTTGTATAGCACTTTCGGTCTTGATGGTAAGACCCTTTTTAGATACTGATCCTGTAGTAAAATGGGCCAATTTTTCCGTATAGATCTTTCAATCAGATTCGCCCTGCCATTATACTTAGTGAGGAAGGCAAAATCAAAGTCATTTCTATGGCTTTTATTATTCGTAATCTTATGTTTATCTTTATCTACTAGGAGATCTTTCCTCTGGAAACCTTCTATCTTTTGTTGGGTTTCAAATAAAAGATCATTGGGATAGTTCCTGTCTTGGAATTTTTTGTTTAAAATTTGTGCTTGTTGTTTAAAATCGTCCCTGTCTGTACAATTTCTAAAGATTCTCATGTGTTGCCCCCTTGGGATATTTGTCAACCAATTGCGATTATGGCAGCTAGAAAATTCAATGAATCCATTCCCATCTGTGGGTTTAAAATAGGTCTTACTTCTGACTTTTCCTTCTTTTATAAATAGAGTCAGATCTAAGAAGTTGATGTGTGTATCGTGAATTTCCTCAGTAAATTTAAGGCCATAGGTATTAAGATTAATAAAAGATAAAAACTCATTTAAGATCTTCCTTCCCCCCTTCCAAATTATTAAAACATCGTCAATATATCTTCTCCAATGTACCAGGTTCGCACCGAATGGGTTATTCTGCCAAATGTTCTGAAGTTCCCAGTCTGTCACAAAAATATTAGCATAACTCGGTGCGAACCTGGTACCCATTGCTGTTCCACAAGTTTGAAGGTAAAAAATCCCCTCAAACCAGAAAAAGTTGTGAAACAGAATGAACCTCATGAGGGTTAGGATAAAAGAAATCTGCTCTGTATTCATTTCTGGGTCTTTCATTAAAATCCTATGGACGGCATCTATACCCTTCTCATGATCTATAACGGTATATAAGGATGCTACATCCACAGTTACCCAGATATATTCATCACACCACTCAAAATCTTCAAACTCCCTAATGATCTGGGCAGAATCCTTGACATACGATCTCGCTTGTGCCACGTATTTCTGGAGAAAAAAAATCTATGTACTGTGAGATGTTGCTAGTCATTGAGCCAATCCCACTAATGATGGGTCTTCCTGGTGGGGATGTGAGGCTCTTATGTACCTTTGGTAGGTAATAGAAGACTGTTGTCTTGGGGGACGAGATAAACAAATAATCAAGTTCTCCTTTATCTATAATGCCTTTATCATAACCCTCATTTAAAATTTCATGTAATTTTTTCTTAAAATCTTATGTGGGGTTACTTTTTAAAATGTTATAGGTATTAGTGTCACCCAATATTCTTTGGGACTCTTTCATGTAGTCGTCTCTGTTTAAGACCACAATACTCCCCCCTTTATCAGCCTGTCTAATTACTATCTCCCTATTGTCTTTCAGTAATTTAAGGGCTTGTTTCTCTCTCTTAGTTAGATTCTCTTTTTTCTTATTTGTGGAAATTTTTTCGAAATCACTCATTATCATCTCACAAAAAACTGGGATATGATCCCCCTTTTCCCAAGTGGGAAAGAATTTGGATTTGTTTTTAAAACCTGAATGGATGGTCTCTGGAGTTTGTCTTGGATCAATAGATGTTCCATCTTTGTCGGGAATGTCTGAAACAGTTCCTATCATTGGTGTAATGTCTTTTCTCTTTTCAAAAAATCTTTTTATTGTTAATTTTCTCAAAAACTTTTGAGTGTCAATGAACAATTCAAATAAATTTGGTTCAGCTTGTGGGGCGAATTTTAAGCCTTTGTTTAAAACACTTAATTGTTCTGGACTTAAGATCACTGAGGATAAATTCAAAATGCCCTCGCTACTAGGTGTTTTGTTTAGTCGGACATTTCTCCCTCCTCTATGTCCCCTAGTCCTCCAGTGGCTCCCAATAATTTTCTCTTTTTTGGTGGTGTCTGAGTAATCTGTAGGGGGGAAAACCTGTTCTTGTGGGTCCATACATTCTGATTCTTTGAATAATGGCCTCTTGGTCGGCTCTCTAAAAAAACTTCCTGCTGGCTGGGCTTATCTTTTGTTTTCCTATTGATAGTGTTAACTTGTATTTCTTTCCTTCTTACAACTCTATCCGTATCTTCGTGGTCCGCAACCGTTCTAAATTTCCTAGGAGTATTATTTATACCATAGGGTTTCTTAGCTATTTTGGTTTCCTCAGAAGTAGTGTATGTTTCATATCTCTTTCCAGCCCCCTGATTATACTGATGGGGTCTATTATTCCTTATACTCCTACCCTGGGGACCCATAAATTTATTATTCTTCCTCCACTTCCTTTGAGTGCCTTTCTTGTAATCTTCCTTATCACGACTTAATTTATTCTCCTTATTGTTTAAAATTTTTTCTTCTAGTTTCTCCACATTTTTATTTAGCAATTTACTGTTCTCTCTGATGGTTTCTTCGTCAAATGCTTTGTTAATTTCGGATTCCACCAGATGGATCTCTTCCTCGATAGTTTTCAGGCAGTCTTCCTGGTATTCCACCAGGATTTCCATTAATTGATTAGAACACTTATCTAGCGCATTATTCCATTTTTCCATAAAAATGGGGTTATCATTACCAAAGGCTGGTTCTTTCTCAATCCTTAGTCCTCTTGGTATGATCCCCAGATTTAAGTATTGTTGGAGATATTTAATCTCCCACCATTTTTTAACCTCTTTTTCTGCCAGTCTCTCTAATTTTTGAAATGAAAAGTTATTCACAGCCTGACTCATGGTGGTTTCTTTTCTTGAGAAAAGGCTTTCAACTCGTTTATTTCTAGCATCTCTTATGGTCGTAGTCATAAGCCTACAATATGCCATGTTTTCTACTATAAGATGCACTGGACTGAAAAAGAGAAAAAGGTATATACAATCCTCCACACACCCTATAGAGTGAATTCAATACCCAAAAGGTATAGTGAAGACAAAAGGATAAATTGGTGGGTGGTGAAGGTAATGACAAGTTTTAAACTTAATGTAGGCAAGCCACTGTTCTGAGGTCACTCCAACCTCTATACAAAAATAAACACAAAGTCTGGACTCTAGTACAGACTACAGGGCGCCACAAGCATTAAGATGTGTGGTGATCTAATTAAAGATGATACTGAATAATTCAGAATAATGTCATAAAAATACCATATGTGAAAATATAAAATCCAATTTATTAGGACAATATCTAAAAGTGCAACATGCACAAAAGAATCAAGAACCCCTAGAGGTAGCAGCTATACTTATACAATGCTTGAGTAAAGTGCCAAATGCCAAAGTGCAGAGCATACAAAGTGTCAATGATATTTTCTTTAAGCAAAAGAATGCACAAATACTTTAACAATAAAAAGCATGTAAAACTAGACTGCTATACCAAAATTGTAGGGTTCTTGCAGGTGCTCGGTGCTCAACGCGTTTCGTCGGTAACGACTTCCTCAGGAGCTTGCTGAATTCCTGCCGGTCTTCTCTCTCTTTTAAATTCGCCGGTCTGGCCGCCAATTAGCGGTTGCGCATGCGCAGTCCGTGCCGTGCGCGCCGTCATACGTAATGACGTGCGGTTGGTCGGAGTGTGCATGCGTCATCCACGCTGGAACGCAAATAAACTTTATGTGTTAATATACACAGCCACAAAACGAGCAAAACTCCACTTGGAGCGCTCGAGAATAATGCGGTCTGTATTCACAGACCTGCCTACATCCAATCTTTGTGTAATTACAATTTCAGCATCCTAAATAAAGATGCAAATCGGGCCTTAATAAAATAGAGATGACCAATTTTATCAGAGAATTAATTATGTTAATTTACTTGCAGAAAATGTGGTATGTAAAAAATATATATGGTATATAAAATATGTAAAAATCTACATGTATATATACATAAGAAAAATAAGACATGATAGCCCATTTGCATCACTACATTCATGATATAAATTACATATATATATATATATATATATATATATATATATCTAAGGCTAACATAGAAAAGCTATCTACAAGAGGTCATAAAAATGAACAATCAATCAGTGGATTCTAACGAAATATATGGAGAATATCAAATAGTTGGATATCAAATCCATCAAAATGAATACAAAATATAGAGAATAAAAAGAGAATAAAGTTCAACTTAATTGGATAGGGAACAGATATAAAATAAATAAATAATATCAAGAAGCCATGGAAGGTTATAAAAAATGGCAACCTCTATATAGTGAGGATCATTTTATGAGACCTATTTTAAACCCACAGATGGGAATGGATTCATTGAATTTTCTAGCTGCCATAATCGCATTTGGTTGACAAATATCCCAAGGGGGCAACACATGAGAATCTTTAGAAATTGTACAGACAGGGACGATTTTAAACAACAAGCACAAATTTTAAACAAAAAAATTCCAAGACAGGAACTATCCCAATGATCTTTTATTTGAAACCCAACAAAAGATAGAAGGTTTCCAGAGGAAAGATCTCCTAGTAGATAAAGATAAACATAAGATTACGAATAATAAAAGCCATAGAAATGACTTTGATTTTGCCTTCCTCACTAAGTATAATGGCAGGGCGAATCTGATTGAAAGATCTATACGGAAAAATTGGCCCATTTTACTACAGGATCAGTATCTAAAAAGGGTCTTACCATCAAGACCGAAAGTGCTATACAAAAAAACTAATAATTTGAAAAACATTCTAGCACCTAGTATACTACCTAAGGAAGGCAAGGATAAGGAGCATTTTTTATCCAGGAAACCGAATGGTTTTTTTAAATGTGGCAGATGTAGTACTTGTAAATTTCAAGCAAACAAAACTATGGAATTTAGGAGCACAGTCACAAAGGAGGTTTTTAAAATAAAACATTTTATTAATTGCCAGAGTAAAAATGTTGTATATTTATTACAATGTAAATGTGGCGTCCAGTATATAGGTCGCACTATCAGAAAACTTCATGTTAGACTGCTTGAACATTTTAATGGGATTAATAATAAAAACTTGAAACATAGTGTTCCGAAACACTGTACCGCCTGCTATGTTTTTAACTGGAAAGATTTTATTTGCATTGGGATTGATTTAATTAAACCACACTGGAGAGGGGGGAATACAGAGAAAATGTTGGCAATGAGGGAAACCGAATGGATATATAGAATGAAATCATCGGTTCCCTCGGGTCTTAATACGGATCTTGACATACTGGTTTTTATGGATTAACCTGTATATGTTAACCTGCATATATTAACTTGTTTTTAAATCCCCTTTTTACCTAGATTTCTCCATATATATATATTCTTACTCTTATTCTTATATTTATCTTTGGTCCGGTTTGTGCATTGAAGAAAACAAGAGAAAGCTCCTCCATTCGTTGAATCTCATAAAATGATCCTCACTATATAGAGGTTGCCATTTTTTATAACCTTCCATGGCTTCTTGATATTATTTATTTATTTTATATCTGTTCCCTATCCAATTAAGTTGAACTTTATTCTCTTTTTATTCTCTATATTTTGTATTCATTTTGATGGATTTGATATCCAACTATTTGATATTCTCCATATATTTCGTTAGAATCCACTGATTGATTGTTCATTTTTATGACCTCTTGTAGATAGCTTTTCTATGTTAGCCTTAGATATATATATATATATATATATGTAATTTATATCATGAATGTAGTGATGCAAATGGGCTATCATGTCTTATTTTTCTTATGTATATATACATGTAGATTTTTACATATTTTATATACCATATATATTTTTTACATACCACATTTTCTGCAAGTAAATTAACATAATTAATTCTCTGATAAAATTGGTCATCTCTATTTTATTAAGGCCCGATTTGCATCTTTATTTAGGATGCTGAAATTGTAATTACACAAAGATTGGATGTAGGCAGGTCTGTGAATACAGACCGCATTATTCTCGAGCGCTCCAAGTGGAGTTTTGCTCGTTTTGTGGCTGTGTATATTACACATAAAGTTTATTTGCGTTCCAGCGTGGATGACGCATGCGCACTCCGACCAACCGCACGTCATTACGTATGACGGCGCGCACGGCACGGACTGCGCATGCGCAACCGCTAATTGGCGGCCAGACCGGCGAATTTAAAAGAGAGAGAAGACCGGCAGGAATTCAGCAAGCTCCTGAGGAAGTCGTTACCGACGAAACGCGTTGAGCACCGAGCACCTGCAAGAACCCTACAATTTTGGTATAGCAGTCTAGTTTTACATGCTTTTTATTGTTAAAGTATTTGTGCATTCTTTTGCTTAAAGAAAATATCATTGACACTTTGTATGCTCTGCACTTTGGCATTTGGCACTTTACTCAAGCATTGTATAAGTATAGCTGCTACCTCTAGGGGTTCTTGATTCTTTTGTGCATGTTGCACTTTTAGATATTGTCCTAATAAATTGGATTTTATATTTTCACATATGGTATTTTTATGACATTATTCTGAATTATTCAGTATCATCTTTAATTAGATCACCACACATCTTAATGCTTGTGGCGCCCTGTAGTCTGTACTAGAGTCCAGACTTTGTGTTTGTTTAAAGAGATATATGATAAGTTGGCCGTGACTGATGAGGCCCTATTTTGCAAAGAGGGCGGAGAAGCGAGGCAGTAACTATGATTTTGACTGAGTAGCGAAATACCTTTGCTGAGTTGGCCTCATGGGACAGCGATGTAATGGCACAAGAGGACAAAAAAAATACATATGGCCACCTAGGGTACCCTAACAGCCAGACCAAGCTAATTATAGCGGTTGGTCCCCGCTCAGATCTCAAGCTAGTTTTAGCTCATCTTGTGCCATTACAGAGATAACATCACTGAAAAATATCAGACTGGTACCACCCTTCCGGGCAGTCCAGATCTGAAATGCCAGCAAGTTCCCTCTGCACGAGAGACACAGAAACCCCAGACGATTGTTTCAGCCTTGTTAGGCATCATCACTGAGGCATAGCTGATATGTCTCTAGGCACCGTGAGCAAGGGGTCCACTTCTGGATTATCCTTTAAACTTGTGGAGAGCAAGAAAACAGGGCGCAAGAGAATACTGAGAACGGACAGCAGCTGAAATAGCCTGCCCTTCGGTGGGTCCCCGCTCAGACTGTCCAGGAGTTGGCAGATGCTTTAGTCCAGGTCTGGGAGGAGACCCCTCAGGAGACCATCCACCACCTCATCAGGAGCATGCACAGGCATTGTAGGGAGGTCATACAGGCATGTGGAGGCCACACACACTACTGAGCCTCATTTTGACTTGTTTTAAGGACATTACATTAAAGTTGGATCAGCCTGCAATGTGTTTTTCCACTTTCATTTTGAGTGTGACTCCAAATCCAGACCTCCATGGGTTGAAAAACTTGATTTCCATTTTTTTTTTTTGTGTAATTTTGTTGTCAGCACATTCAACTATGTAAAGAACAAAGTATTTCAGAAAAATATTTAATTCATTCAGATCTAGGATGTGTTATTTTTGTGTTCCCTTTATTTTATTGATCAGTGTATTTATTTATAAACCAGGGATTTATAAATGCGGTCGAACACGATTGAAACAAGTTAGCGTAACAGAGAAAACCTGCTGTTTGCAGATGGTAGAGATGTGAACCATTTCTAAAATGCTAATGAGGAACCTAAGTGGTAGAACGTGAAGCGAACGTATGCAGGTTTGTAAAGTTTGATGTGCATGAGCGAATGTGGGCCGGAAGTGGTCAGCAAACAAAGAAAACATTCAGTTATCAAATGCCTGCACCATGTGTTTGAGGCGCTATATAAATAAAATAATAATATTAAACAAACTGCAAATTAGCGTATGACCAGTAGAACCAGCGTACGTGCATACAGTAGTTAACAGACATAATTATGCCCGGCAATTTTAAAGTACGATTTACTAGGCCTGTGTGGCCTTTGCCCAGAAATGGCTAAGACAATGTAAGTGGTGACGGACAGTGAAATAAGATAGATTATCATCAAGGCAGTACCATAAAGGCTAACCACATGTCATAAATTTACAATGGCCACATGCATAGGCCCAAGTTTGGGTCTGACATCATTATGACCAACATAATATTAAAGTATGTTTGACTAGGCTCGTGTGGAGCACAGAAAGGGCTAAACCAACATAAGTAGTGACGACGGTGAAATAAGACAGATTATTAACAGGCAGTACCATAAATGCTCACCAGATGTATAGGCCCAAGTTTGGCCCTGACATAAATTTAGACAGTCAGTAGCAACACCTAGCCTCTTATTTACAAAACAATGTATGCCCAATAAGTGCTGGAATACCAAGAGGGCAACCATAGAGGAAACATTAAAATGTATTCTGACTAACTGAAATGCATGAATGTATATGATATATATTTTATGAGTTTGAGGATGTTTCGCAAAAAAAAAATGTTTTTTTAGACATTTAGAAGATATCCCCCCTTATAGAGGAGAATTAATTTGTTGTAAAGTTGTATTGTGTACAGAGAATGCCAGGAGGGTAGCCTTAAAGAAACCATTAAAAAGCAGGGTGACTAACTGAAATACATAGGATAAAAGTCCATTTGGCCTAGTGAGGGCCAAATACAGTAAGCAGAATGCATGAGAAATCAGCTGAATTTGCATTAGTAGTTAGTGCGGTAATATGAATATTTGCTTGGGCCACACTAGGCCAAGACCAGCTTGTTTGGCATTTAGGCAGTTTGTGTCGATGACCTTTGAACTGGAAGTAGCTCTGAACCAGGCAACAACAGCACAGAGAAAGGGGAAGCCTGTATATTTATAGGCAAACTAACCCCTCTCACAATTCCAGGCTTCACCCATAGGCTCAGCCATATATATATATATAGAGAGAGAGAGATATAGATATATATATATATATATATATATCATATATATCATTAGTAAATTATTAATTTGATTTTAATACACAATACAGCTGTTGCTCGTTGACTTTAGATTTGCCTCAATGTAATTGTATGGTCTGATCTTGTAACATTTTGGCTACTCTTAAAACACTTATCCCTTTGGAATTAATGCAATGTGAATTTGACTTTTACCTTTGAAATGTATCCTGTTAAGGAAAATCAGCGCTGTTTTTTGGAATCTGGTCAGGAATGGGGACATTTTAAAATCTGGTATAGATATTTGTTGAGCACTTAAGAGGTATAGCAGGTTTGTAACATCTATATACTATATTAGAATTACAAGGTCATGGAATTATATAATTAATTTATAATGAGAATAAGGAAAGTAAGTTTTTACCATTTGGTCAAAATATGCCAGACTTTGATAGATAAATCAGATCTGACCCCCTATTTTCAAGTACTCGAATCACAGAAGGGCTACAGTATTTATTCAACTTGCCACTGGCAACTTATTTGTTTTAAAATAAAAAGTAAATAAACATAGACACAGCCTGACATTTCTAGTTTAACCCCTTAAGGACACAACTTCAGAAGCTTGTCTTACCCTTAAGGATACAAGCCATTTTTGCATTTAATGTAATTAGCACCGAGCAGTGTTTGTGTGTTTGAATGTAAGCATGTTTTTGTATGGAGTATGTGTGAGTAAATGTACGGTTTGCACATATTGGCATTTGAATGCAGGCGTGCATTTTTCTGTAGTGTGGTTTTAAAATATTTAAATTATATATAAAAAAAAATCAGATCACAGTATAATACTGTGATCTGTATTTTGATCACTGTAGGTAGTGATCAACTGGCAGGAAAGGGGTTATTTTTTTATCAGAACTGGGTAAAGGGGGATGGAATTTTTTTAAATGTTATGAAAAATTATTTTTTTCCTTTTTTTTAAACTTTTTTTTAACGTTAACCCCTAGCTAGCCTAACACCAAATTCTCCACTAACTTTCACCCACCCCAGCTAGCTAAAATATATAATTTTAAAATAAATTAATTAATAAAATAAATTTAACCCCTGAGGGTTAAAAAAATAAAATAAAAGTTAACCCTCAGTTAAACAAAATAATCAGATCGCAGTAAAATGTAGTCCCTGCCAATTGATGTCAGTGATCAATTTTTCATCAATTTTCATACATTATGCAGGTTAGCATACAAACAAGGTCTAAATATGGATAAACTATTCTCCATAAAGTGCTTGTAGTGATGCAAACTTTTGTGAATAACAGGAGCAGGAGTGCAAGGAATATATATATATATATATATATATATATTACATACATACATACATACTCGGACAAACCGGTTGTTCACGATGGGCATGGGCTTAGGTTGACTGGAGAGATAACAGGATCTGTGATCTATTTGCTGGCCCATGCACCAGTCAGAGTAGTGGTGAAACTACCACCGGTGCATGCAGGGCCACCCGTGAGTATCTCTATTTGTCACTGTGTGTGTGTTTGTATCTGTGTGACAGTGTTTGTATCTGTGTGGGAGTGTGTGTATTGGTACATGTGTATATCTGTGTTTGTATATCTATGTGTGACGGTGTGTGTCACTGTGTGCATCTGAGTGTGTGTATATGCCAGTGTGTGTATCTCTCTGTCAAGATATGTGCATGTTCCCACGTGTGTGTATCTTTGTATCTATATGTATGTATGTGTCAGTGTGTTTATATGTGTGCATTTTTGTGTTAATGTGTATGTATATATGTGTGGGTATGTATGTGCATACAACCCAACAATCAAACATGAACACAACATGCAAACATAACCTTGCAAAAGCATTACATACAAACACACCCCTGAATTCAAACACCAGAATTATATACAAACACACCCCTTAAAATAAAACACAACATACAAACACACCCCTGCAAGCAAACATAACTTATAAACACACTGCTGTATAAAAATGCTATACAAACAGCAACCCTACACACATCTGCATTTAAAAACAAACATCACAGACAATTACACTGCATTCCAATGCTGCACTGCCTCCACTCCTCCATAATGAACAGAGGTAATTATGTGTGACTGTCTGCGTGTGTGTGTGACTGTCTGCGTGTGTGTGTGACTGTCTGCCTGTGTGCGTGTGTGTGACTGCCCAGACTGTGTGTGTGTGACTGTGTGTTACTGTGTGTGTGTGGTTGTCTGTGTGTGTGTGTGTATGTGGTTGTCTGCCTCTGTTTGTGTGTGACTGTCTGTGTGTGTGGATGTCTTCCCGTGTGTGTGTCTCTGTCTGCCTGTGTGTTTGTGTCCGCACATCTGCTTGTGAGTGAGCTTCTGTGTGTGTGTGTGTGTGTGCACATATGCTAGTGAGTGAGCTTGTGTGAGTGTATGTGTGTGCGTATCTGCTAGTGAGTGAGCTTCTGTGTGTGTGTGTGTGCGCATTTGCTATTGCGGAGTTTGTGTGTGCATCTGCTAGTGAGGGAGTTTGTGTGTGCGTGCCTGCTAGTGAGGGAGTTTGTGGGAACCTGCTAGTGAGTGAGCTTGTGTATGTGTGCTAGTGAGGGAGCTTCTGTGTGTGTGTGCCTTCTAGTGAGGGAGCTTCTGTGTGTGTGTGCCTGCTAGTGAGGGAGCTTGTGTGTGTGTGTGCCTGCTAGTGAGTGAACTTTGTCTGCTAGTGAGTGAGCTTGTATGCGTGTCAGTGAGCTTTTCTGTAGGGATTGTGTGTGTGTTAGTGAGCTTGTCTGTAGGGAGCATGAGTGTGTTAATGGGCTTGCCTGTAGGGAGAGTGTGTGCACATCAGTGAGCTTGTCTGTAGTGAGTATGTGTGTGTCAGTGAGCTTGTCTGTAGTGAATCTGTGTGTTAGTGAGCTCTTCTGTAGGGAGCATGTGCGTGTCAATGGGCATGGCTGTAGGGAGAGTGTGTGCGCATCAGTGAGCTTGTCTGTAGTGAGTTTGTGTGTGTGTGACAGTGAGCTTGCCTGTAGTAAGCTTGTGTGTATCAGAGTTTGTCTGTACTTAATTTGTGTGTGTGTGTACCAGTAAGCTTGTCTGTGTGTGTCATTGAGATTGTCTGTCAATGAGCCTATGTGTGTGCATCAGTGAGCTTGTGTTTTTATGTCAATGGGCTTATGTATATCAATGAGATTGTCTGTGAGCCTGTATATCAATGAACTTGTGTCAGCAAGATTGTCTGTCTGTGTCCAGGGCTGCTTTGTATCCCCAGTCCGACCCTGTACTACACCCTATAGACAATCCCCTCTAGGCACACACTCTCTCTCTACAGCCCCTAGAAACACACTTTACAGCCTGTGGTCACAAACACACAACAGTACATAACCACACGTAGTACACCACAAACAAAACATTTCACACACTACACCACAATTAAATGCTTCTTGCACACAACCCCACAAGCAGCCTTCAAAAACATACAAAACCACAGGCAGTCTCCCCACACGTGCACAACACTCTTTTTGCTCTCTGGTATCCAGCTTTTGGGGACACCAGAGACGATTCACCGGTAAACACAGAGCGAGCATGTCATTAAATGTACTTGTGCTGCATAAACAAATACAGAGCATTTTTACATAGAAATACATCAAACTAACATATTTACTTTGACACATCCCTGTCTCCTCCCTGTCCCTACCTCCTCCTATTGAACTGCTCTGACTTTATGCGCCCAGCTGTAATAAGTGGGGGATTGATTAACAGCCAAACTGTATGCCAATGAAGTGTTATTGTGTTCTTATACAGGGGTTCAATCTCCATTCTACCCTAAGGCAATAATGAAGTCCTCTGTGAAGCACATGGTGTTTCACCAGGCAAAACCAGTTGGGTTGTTGATAAAACCCTCCTCCATTCCCTTCCAGTGCAATCCCCCTTCCCCCAGGAGGCACTCTGGTTCTGTTACATCCTAAGGGATTGACTGAGGGAGGTGTGTCCAGCAGAAGAAAGGACTAACCTGTTAAAAGCTCTGTGAATAGCACATTCTCTCTCCTTGAATTCACCCTCCTCTCTCTCTCCCTCTCTATTCGCTCTCCTGACTATACACACCCTCTTTCTCTTACTCTCAGCTGATGATCAATGGAGTGGTAACTGTATCACGTGTCTATGCCGGTTGTACTACGTTAATTTAGTCTACTTTCCATTCAACAATAACTAGTTTTAGTAGCAACATATACTAGCCTATTTCAAATGTATATGTATTGTTTATTTGTTTGATTAGCCTCTTAATAAATATTGTTGAATTGACTAAAGCAAGGAGTGTGGACTCTGACTTTACACTCGGTTTTTAAGTTATTATTTTTAGTTATTAATGTTATTATTAATTCCGAGTTTACTCCAACTTGCGAGTTAAACGTTTATTACACCAGCCCAAGCCAATTTGTATCCCCAACCTGGCCCTGTGTATGACACAAACAATACACTGTACACAAGGGTCAGAGGCTTTCAAAAATGTTGCCTACATGTTTGTGTGTTGCCTTGGTGACTGAATAAATGTGAAGTTTTTCCTTGAATTACTAAATAAACATATAAAGCTCTGATACATTCCTTTAAGGACACTGAAAATACAAGTCATTCTTCAGCAGCTGGGAAGTTTTCTTTTACTTTTGTAATGTGGAGTCACAGAAGGAAAGGAAGGTGATTTGTATGTAAACTGTAATAGTTCCCACAAGACTTTGCAAATAGTAGTCACTCATGTTATTGTATTACCTACTCTGCAAACAGCATACATGTGATGTTCTAAACAGACAATTCTTATGTTTAACCTTTATAGTACTTTTTAACCTGCATAACCTTTTAACCTGTAAAACCTTCTTTTTTTTTTTTTTTCAAACAAGTGAAAGTATATATCATCTTTATTACATTTTTAGCTTGGAGGAATAGTCCTAAGACCTTACCATTTCACTATATTTTTGTCTTTTAACCCCTTAAGGACTGAGCAAATTGTGCAAGTTCTGATCAAAACAGAACCTAGAATTTTAGCTATATGTTTGGTCAATCATAATTTACTTATTTCATATTAAGTACACCCTCACTTATTATATAGGGCTTTCATTTCACATCGAATATTTATATATGAAATATAATTTAATATGAACAACATTTTTCAAAAGTGTGAGAAATTGAGAATTTTTATTTCTGCATGGCATTTTAACTATGAATGTCATAGTTGCAATAACAAACATCTTTGTGTTCAGTGATGTACAGTACCTCACATATACAAGTTTCATGGGGTTTTGGACATGGTCAACATTAATGGGCTTTCCCATTTTCAGTACATACACATTGACATTTTCCAGATTGGTTAGCTGGTTAGTCTTTGAGAACTTATGGCAGTCCAAGAATGAAAATTACCTCCATCATGGCACACTATTTCCAAAATTAGGTAACCCAGGGTATTCAAAATGAGTTATGTTCAGTCATTTTAGTAGACACTAAGTCACAAACCCTGGCCAAAATTAGTGTTCATGTTTATTTATTAGATTTTTTTAAATTTTTCAAACAAAAACTTTTTTTTTCCTTGATGATATTGCCATTTTATGTTTTACTGCTTTCAAAACTCATATTTATGCTCAGTGATGTCTCAGGAGTACAACAGTACTCGAATGTAAAAGTTTTATGGGCTTTTGGAAAGCTACAGGGTTAAATATAGTGTTTTCCCCTTTCAGTTTATACACATTGAAATTTGCCAGACTGGTTTGCTGGGTCATTTGTTTCTTTAAGGCTATATGGCAGCCCGGGAATGAGAATTACCCCATCAAGGTATACCATTTGCACAAATAGACAATCGATGCCAATTGCCAAGGAGGGTGAGCACCAAACACAATAAAACTCCCCACAATTTGATACAAACAGAATAATTACTGTTATGCATCGCAACCGATCTGTACTTGGGGCATTCTGGTCATAACAGAGAATTTCAACATGTGTGTGTGATTGCTGGTTATCTTGGGATTCATTCTCTACTTTTCCAGCTCTGTATAATGCTTGTTATTTGAAAAGAGCAATGACAGTCATTACAAGGAGACGGTTTGTAGGAGTTCAGGAGACTACCCCCAGATGTTCTGTAAATCACATTATAGATTTTGTTTTAGAAAGATGCATATTCATAAATTAAAATAATTTACAACTTCAACTATACATGTAAATAATCCTTATTAATGTGCATTTAAGAGTTGTTTAATATTTAAACATTAGACCATAAGTGTACTTGACTAAGTATATGGTGAAGTTTGGAGTGTAAGATAGATGATACATATGTGGTGTATTCCTCTTTACAAAAACAACTGGATTTATGCACTGAACAGGGAGTTTACATGAATATAACCAGCTTACATAATTCCACCCAAATAGAACAGTTGGACGCAAGCTATTAGCAGATTTCTGTCAGTTCTTTTATTATGTCTATAAATGTCCATGTATTGCTGTCAGGGTACCTGTAGTCTCTACCTCAGAGGAGGTGAGAGACTTAGATGTTTATCCTCCCAGAGGGGTTGTTTCTTCCGTTCCTCGCGGTTCTCTCGGCCATTTACAAGCCGACCGCGAGGGATCCACTTCCTTATATGACGCAACGCTCAGTAGTCGACGTCATAACGCCAACCCGGGTCGACCTGTCAGTCAAGTCCCGAGCACTAATCAGGACTCGTCGGGGGCGTGATTACCCTCTAGAATCAAGGTATAAAGTAAGGCTTTCGGCATCTGCTCATTGCCCTGTCGTGGTTCTAGCCTGTCTAGTCACTCAGTGCTCTTGTATTCTAGTTGTCTCTTTGGTTTTGACCCGGCTTGTTTGTACTACCCTGTTTATCTCTGTTACCCTTTGACTCGGCTTGTCTCTCGCTTACCTGTCCTCTCGTTCCCTCGACCTCGGCTTGTTCCTAGACCATTCTCTACTTTCTCCTTACGTTAAGTCCGGCCATTCTAAGGTCCGGTATACGTACCTACCACCTGTTTGTACTCTGCGTGTTGGATCCCTGTCCCGATCCTGACATTACGACAGGGCCAATGGATCCTGCAGGTACAAACACTCAGGTTGGTCCTTCTGACTCTAGGTTCGACGCCATGGATCACAGAATGGACCAGATGTCTCTAGCACTACAGGCGTTACTATCTCGTTCTAGTAATCAACCAGAGGAGATGCGTAATACTTCTATCTCTCCTGTGAGTTCAGGTCTAGAGGTAGCCACTGTAGGTGCTTCTTCCCATATCACTCCACCTGTACGTTATGGTGGTTCTCCAGAGAAGTGTCGTGGTTTCTTAAACCAAATAGGTATCCATTTCAAATTACAACCCCGCTCCTATCCTACAGATAGGGCGAAGGTTGGATTTATTATCACATTACTTGTTGAGAAAGCTTTGAGATGGGCCAATCCATTGTGGGAAAATGATAATCCGTTAGTATATAATTATAATGCCTTTGTAGCTGCTTTCAGAAGAACTTTTGACCCTCCAGGTAGAAAGGTCAATGCAGCTAGATTACTGTTGCGCCTTAGACAAGAAAACCGAACACTTGTGGATTATGCACTAGAGTTCAGGTCCTTGGCGGCAGAGGTTAAGTGGAATGAACAGGCTTATATAGATGTATTTTTAAACGGGTTATCAGACATAATCCTTGACGAGGTTGCTACTAGAGAGCTTCCTGAAAATTTGGAGGATTTAATTTCTTTTATTTCTCGCATTGACGAACGTTTAAGAGAGAGGCAGAACACTCGAGAGAGAAACCGTAGACCTTCCTTTAAACTAGCTCCTTCATTTCAAAGTTCTGAATCCACAACCTCACTTTTTCCAGAACCTATGCAGATAGGCAATACTCGCCTCTCAGAAGAGGAGAGACAGTACAGGAGAAGGGAGGGGTTGTGTATGTACTGTGGAGTCAGAGGTCATTTACGCCTAAATTGTCCTAATCGCTCGGGAAACGCTCGCACCTAAGTTTCTCTAGAGGACAGGCCTTGGGTGTTTCTATTTTGTCCTCTAATCTTAATTATAAAGATCACAGGCTTCTGCTACCCGTTTCTTTAACTTGGGAGAAGGGAGTACTAGAAACTATGGCATTGATAGATTCCGGAGCTGCTGAGAGCTTTATCGACCAAGTTTTTGTTACCAAACACGCTATCCCATCCCAGTTAAGGGAGACACCCTTGGCCGTTGAGGCCATAGATGGTAGACCTTTAGTTGAGCCTGTTATTTCCCGTGAAACCATACCCGTTAAATTAACTGTTGGTATCTTACACGAGGAAGACATATCTTTATTGCTTATTTCTTCTCCTTCTGTTCCCATAGTCCTGGGGTACCCTTGGTTAAAAAAACATAACCCTATTATTGATTGGGAATTAGGGGATATAATCTCATGGGGTCAGGGTTGTCAGGACAGGTGCTTACGGACAGTGTCACCGCTTTGCGCAGTTAACACACCGATTAATTCTACCTACTCTACAGAGGTACAAATACCGCCTCTGTACCTGGATTTAAAGGCAGTATTTGACAAAAAGAATGCTGATACTTTACCTCCACACAGGTCTTTTGATTGTAAAATTAATCTACTACCTGGTACTATGCCCCCCAGGGGTAATGTATATCCTTTGTCCACTAAAGAGAACTTAGTCTTAGAGGAGTATATTCGTGAGAACCTTGAAAAAGGATTCATTAGGAGATCCTCCTCTCCTGCCGGGGCTGGGTTTTTTTTTGTTAAAAAGAAGGATGGTACACTAAGACCTTGCATTGATTATCGAGGTTTGAACAAAATAACCATTAGAAATGCCTACCCAATTCCTTTGATTACCGAGCTCTTTGATCGTCTAAAAGGCTCCAAGATTTTCACCAAGTTAGATCTCAGAGGGGCGTATAACTTGGTGAGAATTCAGCAGGGACACGAGTGGATGACGGCGTTCAATACCCGTTATGGGCACTATGAATACACAGTAATGCCTTTTGGCCTCTGTAATGCACCGGCAGTATTTCAGGACCTGATCAATGAAGTTCTTAGGGAATTTCAACATGACTGCGTTATTGTATATCTGGATGATATACTTATACACTCTAGAGAGATTGAGACTCACCACAGACAAGTCAGAAGGGTATTGCGCAAGCTTCTTCAACATGGCCTGTACTGCAAATTGGAGAAATGCAGCTTTGACCAATCCCAGATAAACTTTCTTGGTTATGTGATTTCTGGGGAAGGGTTTAAGATGGACCCGGATAAGCTCCAGTCCATTTTGGATTGGCCTTTACCCAGGGGCCTCAAGGCCATTCAGAGGTTTATTGGATTCTCCAACTATTATAGGCGCTTCATTAAGGGTTACTCTTCAATTATAGCTCCTATTACCAATATGACCAGACAGGGGGCTGACACTAAGAACTGGTCTACTGAAGCCCTTCTTGCCTTCAAAACACTCAAGGAACTGTTTGCTTCTGCACCAATTTTAGTTCACCCTGATACGACTCTGCCTTTCCTACTCGAGGTAGACGCCTCAGAGACAGGTATAGGTGCTATCCTGTCCCAAAGGTTAGGTGTGGATAAGCCCTTACATCCATGTGGTTTTTTTTCCAAGAAACTATCAGGTCCTGAGAGCAGATATGACATTGGTGACAGGGAACTACTAGCAGTTATCATGGCTTTAAAGGAGTGGAGACATTTATTGGAGGGCACCTTACATCCTGTTACTATTTTGACAGACCACAAGAACCTGTCCTATATTGGGGAGGCCAAGCGCTTGTCCTCCAGGCAAGCTCGTTGGTCTTTATTCCTCACGCATTTCAATTACGTGCTCACGTATAGACCTGGTTCTAAGAATTCTAAAGCTGATGCTTTGTCTCGACAATATGAACCTTCTGCGATATCTGAGCCGGTTTTGTCTTCTATAGTACCCAGGTGCAATATTATCGCCAACACGAGTCTTAAGATTCACTCTCCGTTGCTTGGTCAGATCATGAAGTTGCAGCATCTGGCGCCTAGACAGACTCCTGGGGCAAGGCATTTCGTTCCTCCTGAACTCCAACTGGAACTCTTACAGTGTTTTCACAACAGTAAGGTGGCTGGGCATCCGGGTATTCGCAAGACATGTTCCTTGATCTCTAAAGATTTCTGGTGGCCTTCTTTACGGAAGGATATTAGGGATTTCATCGGAGCATGTGAGGTCTGTATGAAGACTAAGCAACCTCATACGCTTCCATGTGGGTTGTTACATCCCTTGAACATTCCAGAGAGACCATGGTCCTGTTTGGCTATGGACTTCATTGTAGATTTGCCTGTTTCTAAAAAACAGACTGTGATCCTCACGGTGGTTGATAGGTTTACTAAGATGGCTCATTTCGTGCCCTTAACTAAACTCCCGACTTCTCCTGAATTGGCGGAGATATTCGCGAGAGAGATTTTTCGCTTACATGGGATAACTTCCGAAATTGTTTCCGATAGAGGTTCCCAATTTGTTTCACGTTTTTGGAGATCCTTCTGTTCTCAACTAGGCATCAAATTGAATTTTTCTTCTGCCTATCACCCTCAGTCTAACGGAGCTGCTGAACGTACCAATCAAAAGATTGAACAATATTTGCGTTGTTTTGTTTCTGAACACCAGGACGATTGGGTCGGTTTGATTCCTTGGGCGGAGTTTGCACACAATAATCTCATTTGTGATTCTACTCGATCCAGCCCCTTCTTCATGAATTATGGCTTTCATCCTTCCATTCTTCCCTCGGTTTCTCCTTCCCAAGGGGTACCGTCGGTGGATGTTCATGTTGCCAATTTGAGGAAGTTGTGGGATCAGACTCGACAAATTCTCCTACATAATTCCATGTTGTTCAAGAAACACGCTGATAAACGCAGAAGGGCGGCTCCGGTTTTTGTTCCAGGTGATAGGGTATGGTTGAGTACAAGAAACATTAGTTTGAAGGTTCCTTCTATGAAATTCGCTCCTCGTTACATTGGACCCTACAGGGTTCTGTCTCGAATTAACCCAGTTGCGTATCGCCTAGCTCTTCCAGCTGCCTTACGCATTCCTAACTCCTTTCATGTTTCTTTACTGAAACCGCTAGTCTGTAACAGATTTTCCTCCACTATATCCTCTCCTCGCTCTGTTCAGGTTGAGGGTCAGGAGGAGTATGAAATCAACTCCATCATCGATTCTCGAATCTCCCGGGGGAAGTTACAATATCTTATTGACTGGAAGGGATATGGTCCTGAGGAGAAGACTTGGGTACCTCAGGAGGATGTACATGCTTCTCGCCTCCGCAGGGCTTTTCACTCCCGTTTTCCATCCCGTCCCGGTTCCTTCCGCCCGGTGGGCATTTCTGAGAGGGGGGGTACTGTCAGGGTACCTGTAGTCTCTACCTCAGAGGAGGTGAGAGACTTAGACGTTTATCCTCCCAGAGGGGTTGTTTCTTCCGTTCCTCGCGGTTCTCTCGGCCATTTACAAGCCGACCGCGAGGGATCCACTTCCTTATATGACGCAACGCTCAGTAGTCGACGTCATAACGCCAACCCGGGTCGACCTGTCAGTCAAGTCCCGAGCACTAATCAGGACTCGTCGGGGGCGTGATTACCCTCTAGAATCAAGGTATAAAGTAAGGCTTTCGGCATCTGCTCATTGCCCTGTTGTGGTTCTAGCCTGTCTAGTCACTCAGTGCTCTTGTATTCTAGTTGTCTCTTTGGTTTTGACCCGGCTTGTTTGTACTACCCTGTTTATCTCTGTTACCCTTTGACTCGGCTTGTCTCTCGCTTACCTGTCCTCTCGTTCCCTCGACCTCGGCTTGTTCCTAGACCATTCTCTACTTTCTCCTTACGTTAAGTCCGGCCATTCTAAGGTCCGGTATACGTACCTACCACCTGTTTGTACTCTGCGTGTTGGATCCCTGTCCCGATCCTGACAATTGCACAGTTACTGTTTGTTAAAAGGGGGAGCTTTATAAAGGGTACACAACACTCGAGATACAAGAGACCACAACAGGGCACATGTCTCGTGGTGAACTGATAATACATAGGAAATGTCATGCCTGCGTCATTAGAGTGATGCCTAAATTCATAGGCGTGCGCAGCGTGTGCACCCTAAAGCACAAACACACGCCGCGTGTATGTATATGTATATATATATATATACACACACACACACACATACATACACTGCTGTGTGTGTGCTGTTAGTGTGCTGTGTGAGGGTGGTGTGAGGGTGCTGTGTGTGTGTAAGGGTGCTGTGTGTGAGGGTGCTGTTTGTGTGCTGTGTGAGGGTGCTGGTAGTGTGCTGTGTGTGTGTGTGTGAGGGTGTTTATGTGTGTGTGTGTTTGTTAGGGTCCTGTTAGTGTGCTGTGCAAGGGTGCTATGTGTGTGAGGGTGATGTGTGTGTGTGTGTGTGCTGTATGTTTGGAGGGATTGTGGGGGTGGAGGTGGGGGCACATTAGTAAATATCCCCCCTCACTTCTTATCTTCTGTAGGGAAGGGGGATCCTTGCTGCCATGTGCCATCCCTGGCTCGCGAGATCTGAGCGTTGATGTGGCTATAGCTCCACGGGTCCTCTCCTGCCTCCCTCCATGCTGCTGTGTTGCCGCGGCAACATTCAGATCTCGCGAGAGGAACCCGGCAGAGCTGCCTCCCTCCATGCTGCTGTGGGAGATGTGTGGGATAGCGCCGGCTCTGCATGAGCAGACAGGGGAGATCCTCCCCTTCCGGTCTCAATCCATGGGCGTGCCGCGAGGATTAGGGTGTGCACGCCTATGCCTAAACTGTTAGAGCTGCATCACCAGAATGATGCCATGCATGCCTCATTTTTGCATATAAATTAAGTGCAGACGGAGTGGTCTGCATTCCTTTCGACAGAGGAGAATCAGCTTGTGTCAAAATTGACTGTGAAATGGAATACAGTGTCACTTTGGTTGTTAGACAAATAGTATATGTTTAAATTGATGCTGGAAGGATGCACAATGTTGCATCAAGTATGAGATCGATGCTGGGATTGAACAGGCACCCTGACACCTTCTCACAATTATGTGCACTGTGACAAGTCTTTGTTTTTGCATATATTTGCACATTGTGACAATGCCTGCAGAATGTTCCCCTGACCAACCTCCTTTTAACAGAATTATATTTTCTGGTACCGTGTTGTTGCCTTCATGCTTCTCCATACAATATGATTATATAATAATTATTATAATTATATATATTTTTTGTGTGTGTTGCTATAAGTTAAATATAATGTTTTGAATGGCTAGTGAAATGTTGAACTAAAAACTTTAAAAGATTAGCTAATTTTGGAACTATGTGTCTTGACTGGTTCTGTCAGGGATATGAGTGGCGGAGTTTAAAGGACAGATTTCTGTTTGCAGTACTCCTTCGCTGTGAGAAGCTGCCTCTGAGTTTTAGGACCTGTTGGCTGGCTTTGTTAGCCTAAAGCATTTTAATGAATCATGTTTGAAACATGCCTGGGTAGAGGTGTATGCAGACAAGTCAATACCTTCCTGAAAGGCAGCATGAGTAGAGGAGTTCATATATGTCCATATATTATTATTATTATTAGTTTATTATTTATAAAGTGCCAACAAATTCCATAGTGCTGTACAATGGGTGGACTAACAGATATGCAATTGTAACCAGACAAGTTGGAGCACAGGGACAGATGCGTTGAGGGCCCTGCTCGATGAACTTACATGCTAGAGGGAGTGGGGTATAGTGACACAAACTGTAAAGATAGGGGTATAAAAGTAGGTTGCTAGAAAAGTATTCACTGAGGGCTTAGTACATTTTATTTACAGTTGCAGGAGAGGAATCCGGGTGCAAGGAGGGAAAGCTGTTCACAGTTTAATTGATACACTTTCCTGAAGTGAGTTTTGAATGATTTGTTAAAGGAATGAAGACTGGGTGAAAGTCTAACAAAGAGGGCAATGGCATTCCATAGGAATGGTGCAGCCCTGGAGAAGTCTTGAAGGCGAGCATCAGAAGTAAGAGTACGGACAGAGGATATACATGTCTTCGGCAGAGCGTAGGGGCCTAGAGTGACGAGACATATTTGTGTATTAGTGAGTATAGGTAGGTCGGAGCAGCATTAAGTAGATATTCATATGCAAGCACCAGAATCTTAAATTGAGCCCTCTATCTTACAGGAAGCAAATATAGGGACTGACAGAGGGGGAGGTGTGGGAGGTGTGGGCAGACAGGAAGATGAGTCTTGCCGCTGCATTCATTATAGATTGCAAAGGGGCAAGCTGAGAACACGTAAGACCACCGAGAAGGGGATATATGATTGTAAGAATTTACTACTAAATGTGTTTGTATGTATTTGTTATGTATATATGAATTTCTGTCCCGGCGTGACTGAGGGCAGTGTATGAATGACTATGTGTCCCTATCTGTGAGTGAGTTTTGTGTGACTGTCTCTTTGCAAGTGAGTAGAGCAGAACCTTTGAAATGGTTCACATGGGGATCTTGGAAGGAGTGAATTGACTTAATTGCAATGGGAAGATATGACATGAGGAAAATTAGGGAGTAAAAGGTACATTGCAGGGAAATAATGGATTCTAGTTTGGAAGGGTTTACTTGGAAAGAAATGAGGGCTTTACATTTTTGGGAGGCAAGGGGTAAATTGCAGGCCAATGTGGGGACCTTTACTGCTTATAGGGGGGGTTAATTTTCAGGAGGCTGCCACCAGAAACTCCTGCCACAGAGGTCATCCCAGCCATGTAGGCCCTCACTTATTGGTTAAGAGCTTCAGCTGAGTGCTGTTAGCCACTGAGCGAGGTGGCTGGGCATAGCTCAGTGGCAATATACAGAGGTGTATTGTAGAAGTTTACAGCAGTAGGGGAGATGGCGGTGCATGCCTATCAGTACCTAGGGACCAAGTGTGTTGGGGGGAGAGTCGGAAAAATCACTCCTTGCCTGTGCAGCCAAATATACTTGCACTGGCCTTTTGCTGGAGCTGTGGCCAGGGACAGACTGTTATTATACATTTTAAATGCTTTAAAATAGCAATTTATGTAACTAAACTAAAATGCAATTTAGAATAAGAACAATGTATCTAATTTACACAAACTGATTTCTAAACATATGTATTGTAGTTTAGACACGCTACTGTGAACTTGTTTTGTCGTGTATCTTTGTTATACACTCAAACACACCAAAAACATTGAACTCATAGAAATAAGGGGAATTTGGATATAAAAGAGAGGTAGAGGGATTTGTTTACAAAAAAGGAATGTCCCTCATAAAAAGGGGCACTTGAGAGGTTTGAGAACTAAGAATAAGCTGATATGAGCTCTTCCTATCCATACTGACACAACCAGTAATTCTTGCCACACAAGAGAGGGAAACAGGACTACGAGAATACTCCTTTGAAGCCACCCTCACTGGTACTTGGGGGAGGGGGGGTCATTTACAGGGTGAACCATAAGACATAAGGTTGTACAAAGAGTATTTTTTGTGTGTGTATCTGTGCATATATGTCAGTGTTTGTGGATGTGTGTTTGCTTGAGAATTGTCTGTGTGCGTGCGTATCTGTGGCAGTATTTGTGTCTCTGTGTTTGACAATGTTGTGCATTTTCATGTTTGTCTATCTGTGTGTTGCATTATATGTGTATATATGAATACATGCCTGCATGCAAACACAACCACTACACACAAATGGCCCAGACGTGGGACACCAGGGAAATAAAGTAGGACAGCAGGACAGGACCTCAAAATCAAGACTGTTGGGAGGCCTGCAGGCTTGTTTTTCTTCCTCCACAGTCTTCAAATATCTATCTGTTCCAGTGTACAAGTACAAGTAATGAAGCTTACACACCTATGATGTCATCACACTTAGCCCTGAAAGCTAAAAAAAAAAGAATTCCCATTGTCCACATACCTATTTGATGTCTAGCCATGTTTGTTTATCATTTTGTATATTCTGTTCTGTTAATTCAGTTTTTCCCCCGAAAATAAGCCCTAGTTGCTAGTTTGTTAAAGGGACACTATAGTCACCTGAACAACTTTAGCTTAATGAAGCAGTTTTGGTGTATAGAACATGCCCCTGCAGCATCACTGCTCAATCCTCTGCCATTTAGGAGTTAAATCCCTTTGTTTATGAACCCTAGTCACACCTCCCTGCATGTGACTTGCACAGCCTTCCATAAACACTTCCTGTAAAGAGAACCCTATTTAGGCTTTCTTTATTGCAAGTTCTGTTTAATTAAGATTTTCTTATCCCCTGCTATGTTAATAGCTTGCTAGACCCTGCAAGAGCCTCCTGTATGTGATTAAAGTTCAATTTAGAGATTGAGATACAATTATTTAAGGTAAATTACATCTGTTTGAAAGTGAAACCAGTTTTTTTTTCATGCAGGTTTTGTCAATCATAGCCAGGGGAGGTGTGGCTAGGGCTGCATACACAGAAACAAAGTGATTTAACTCCTAAATGACAGTGAATTGAGCAGTGAAATTGCAGGGGAATGATCTATACACTAAAACTGCTTTATTTAGCTAAAGTAATTTAGGAGACCATAGTGTTCCTTTAATCTGTGTTCAGGAATTCCATGCCCTAGTGAACTGGTCTATGTTGGGGGGAACTACACCCAACAAAGACCTGCTTGCTTGCTACCATTTCCCCCCGAAAATAAGCCCTAGTGCATTTTTCGGGACAAAAATTTATGAAAGACCCGGTCTTATTTTCAGGGAAAAAGGGTAGCAGACATCTCTTGTGTGTGATTACAGTTTAATTTACAAAGTTAAGAGCAAAGTAAGTTAACATCTGATTGAAAATGATACCATTATTTCCATGCCAGCTGTGTGAGTCACAGCCAAGGGAAACATATACTGCATAAAAAGAAACAAAAGTGATTTAACTCCTAAGTGGCAGAGAATTGAGCAGTGAGGCTGTTGGGACATGATCTTCACACAAAAAAGGCTTAATTAAGCTAAAGTTGTTTTGATGCCTATAGTGTCCCTTTAACTGGCCTCTAAATAATTTTCCTAGTTTGCAAGCAATGTGGATTCGTAGAAACCATGTGTGACTTTTGCATTACCTAGGGATCCTATAATGTATGGCTATATTAGTAACAGGTGAATGGGCAGACTGTTAATAATATAATAGAAACACTTTTAAAAAAACTGCCTAACTATCTCTAAGACAGCCTCATTGTTAAGAAAGACAGGTGTCAAATCTCTCTACAGAGTAGGCAACTGTTTAAGTAATCAAAAGACCTCCCAGAAACAAGCAAACAGTTAAATAACTATGAATATAGAATCTCGAACAAAGGCCAAATTTGACTCAGGCCAAGCTCTGTTCTAGTTCCTGGCTTCATTAGATCAACAGATTCAGCTGTTTGGTCCTTTTTGTTCTGCTTGTCATAGGAAAACATATGTGCACAGCTGAATGACTGTCTACAAATAATGTTGTCTAGCTTCTGGAAGAAATCATGGATTTACGCTAATGACAGCTGAGGGAAAATGCAAGTTGTTCAGTTCGAAATATTCTGGAGATACAGAGAATATCTTATGAACTAGTGAATTATGACCTATATTATGATGTATATAACACAGTATTGTAATTCTGATGCAAATACTAAACAGTGAACTCAGAACATCACAACTACTACAGTGTATTGTTTTAGTTATGGTGCGTGGTGTTATTATAGGGTCTAAAGGAGAAAGTGGCAAATATTCAAAATATATTCTTCTGGCAAACAAAGCTTGACCCTTAACAGCTGCTGAGAGTGGAATAGTCCATCATATACAGCCTATCACAGATATGACAATTTACATAGATTTGTATAGCAAACAAAGCAAAATACATTAAATGAGGTAGTGCTAGTTATACTGTCAATTTCATACAAATGTAATATTTATTAAATACAACCATTAATAACACACAGTAACACTGATAATACCTGTATAATCTAGACCAGGGGTAGGCAACCTTTTAGTAGTACTGTGTCAAATGGTGATTTTGAAGTCCATTGGGGTGCCGGTACTATTTTTTAAAATTGAGTGTGTATGTTGCTGTATTCTGCTTGTGTTATTTGTGGGTGCTGCATTTGCTTTGTAGTGTTGTATTTGTGCATATTTGGGCTGTTACATTGTATAGAATACGTTCATGAGTAGTTTGTGGCATTGTGCATGATTGGGCAGGATACCTATGAATGTGGGCTATGCATAGGGGCTAAGGAAAAAAAGCTTACCTGTGCTCTTCCCAAATCCCTATGCATATTTAAACAAATTCAGGTTATTTAGTTGTTTCAATGACCATTAGAGGGATGCCCACCTGCCACGGCAAGGCAAACCTCTCAGGCGGGTCCTACACTAACCATTCACCTTGCTTCCTTGAGCTTCTGGCAGAGATATAGCTAATGAGACAGAGAGGGGTATTTTTCTAAACCCCAACATGCTTATTAATCCTTAAAGGAAACACATGGGGTGGGGGCAGCATTTTAACATAGCTCTGTGATACAAAAGTGAATACAAATACACAAAAACAAGTCCTGTGCTCAAACTTCCACTACTCTTGGGCAGCAGCAGTGACTATAGTACACAACAGCCCCAATACATACAGTAAAAACCAAAGAAAAAAAAGTTACTTGCGCTCTTCCCAAATCCATATGCATATTGAAATAAATTGAGGTTATTTAGTAACTCCAATGGCCATTATGTATATGGGCTGCTTGTGGAATTGTGTGTGGATGACATGTCACATTAGAAACATAGAATGTGACGGCAGATAAGAACCATCTGGCCCATCTAGTCTGTCCAATAATTCGAAATACTTTTAATTAGTCCCTGGTTGAGATGTCCCGAATAGTTCGCTGGCGGATAGTTCCTGGCGAACATAGCTTGTTCGCCATGGCGGGCGAACATATGCGATGTTCGGTCCGCCTCCTATTCGTCATCATTGAGTAAACTTTGACCCTGTACCTCACAGTCAGCAGACACATTCCAGCCAATCAGCAGCAGACCCTCCCTCCCAGACCCTCACACCTCCTGGACAGCATCCATTTTAGATTCATTTGGAAGCTGCATTCTTAGTGAGAGGAGGGACAGTGTAGCTGCTGCTGATTTAATAGGGAAATCGATAGCTAGGCTAGTGTATTCAGTGTCCACTACAGTCTTGAAGGACTCATCTGATCTCTGCTGTAAGGACAGCACCCCAAAAAGCCGTTTTTAGGGCTAGAACATCAGTCTGCTTTTTTTTTTCCTGTGTAATCTAATTGCAGTTGCCTACCTGCCAGCGTGTGTGTCAGGCTCACAGCGTATACTGTGCCCACGTGCCCAGGGCCACCACTCATATCTGGTGTCACAATAGCTTGCATTTAAAAAAAAAAACAAAAACACTTTTTTGACTGTGAAATACTAGCAGTCAGTTTCCTTCACGCGTGTGCGTTTCAGGGCCTGCCAGGGCACAGTGTCACACCAGTGCAACTCATATCTGGTGTAACAGTAGTGTACATTTAAAAAAAAAAATACAATTTTGACTGTAATAGATTGAATAGCAGTTAGTTGTCTGCAAGCGTGTGTGTCAGGCCTACAGCGTCTACTCTGCCAACTTCTGCCAGTGCACAGTGCCACTCATATCTGTTGTCACAGTAGCTTGCACGGATAGTACCACAAGTCGAAAAAAAAATGACAGGCAGAGGCAGGCCACCCCACGGGGCTGTCGTGGTCGTGGTGCTGTGATTCCCTTTGGCCCTAGAATAATGCCCAGTGTTCAGAGGCCACGTACCCTGAACTCGAAAAGTTCTGAGGACATAGTTGACTGGCTAACACAGGACACCCAATCTTCTACAGCTTCCGCTTGGAACCTTGACGCACCATCCTCCTCCAGCTTAGCTTCGGGCACCTCCCAAGTTACCACTCGCCTGCCTGCCACCACCAACACTAGCACCACAGCTGCTTCACTTGATCTGTCAGAGGAGTTATTTACACATCAGTTGGAAGAAATGAGTGATGCGCAACCATTATTACCAGAGGATGTAGATAACAGGGATATGTCTCAGTCAGGCAGCATTATACACATGGACGTACGGTGTGATGATGATGATGTTGTACCCGCTGCTGCTTCCTTTGCTGAGTTGTCAGATACAAGTGAAGCGGTTGATGATGATGATGCGTCCGTGGATGTCACGTGGGTGCCCGCTGGAAGAGAAGAAGAACAGGGGGAAATTTCAGATGGGGAAACAGAGAGGAGGAGGAGACGAGTTGGAAGCAGGGGGAGGTCGTCGCAAGGAGCTAGTGGCACAGTCATACAGCATGCATCGGCACCCGGGGTCAGCCAGACAGCACGCCAATCAACGCATGCTGTTGCCACCACCAGAATGCCGTCATTGCAGAGCTCAGCAGTGTGGCATTTTTTTGTGTGTCTGCCTCTGACAACAGCGATGCCATTTGCAACCTGTGCCAAAAGAAACTGAGTCGTGGGAAGTCCAACACCCACCTAGGTACAACTGCTTTGCGAAGGCACATGATCGCACATCACAAACACCTATGGGATCAACACATGAGTACAAGCAGCACACAAACTCAAAGCCGCCATCCTCCTCCTGGTCCAGCATCTTCAGCCACGTCAACCACTGCTGTCCTCCTTGCCCCCTCTGAACCATCCGCCACTCCGTCTCTTGCCTTGAGCAGTTTCTGCTCATCTGCCCACAGTCAGGTGTCTGTCAAGGCCATGTTTGAGCGTAAGAAGCCAATGTCACAAAGTCACCCCCTTGCCCGGCATCTGACAGCTGGCTTGTCTGAACTCTTAGCCCGCTAGCTTTTACCATACAAGCTGGTGGAGTCTGAGGCGTTCCAAAAATTTGTAGCTATTGGGAACAGTGGAAGGTACCCGGCCAAAATTTCTTTGCACAAAAGGCAATCCCCAACCTGTACTCGATTGTGCAAAAGGAAGTAATGGCATGTCTGGCACACAGTGTTGGGGCAAGGGTTCATCTGACCAGTGATACCTGGTCTGCAAAGCATGGTCAGGGCAGGTATATCACCTACACTGCGCATTGGGTAAACCTGCTGACGACTGCCAAGCATGGAATGCGTGGCTCTGCAGAGGACTTGGTGACACCGCCACGACTTGCAGGCAGGCCTGCTGCCACCTCCTCTACTCCTCCTACTCCATCCTCTTCCATAACCTCCTTGGCTGAGTCCTCTTCTGCTGCTGCGTCTTGCTCCACATCAACGGCACTCCCCCAGCTCCCCAGGTACTATTCCACATCCCGGATATGGCAGTGTCACGCCGTCTTGGGGTTGACTTGCCTGAAAGCAAAGAGTCACACCAGACCAGCACTCCTGTCCGCCCTGAACGCACAGGTGGATCAGTGGCTGACTCCGCACCAACTGGAGATCGGCAAAGTGGTTTGTGACAACGTAAGAAATTTGTTGGCGGCATTGAATTTGGGCAAGTTAACACATGTGCCGTGCATGGCACATGTGTGTAATCTGATCGTACAATGCTTTGTGCATAAGTACACAGGCTTACAGGACGCCCTGAAGCAGGCCAGGAAGGTGTGTGGCCATTTCAGGCATTCCTACACGGCCATGGCGCACTTTTCAGATATCCAGTGGCGAAACAACATGCCAGTGAGGCGCTTGATTTGCGACAGCCCAACACGTTGGAATTCAACACTCCTAATGTTCAACCGCCTGCTCCAATAAGAAAAAGTAGTTAACAACTATTTGTATGACCGGGGTGCTAGGTGCTAGGTGCTACAGCCTCTGCAGAGCTGGGAATTTTTTTGCCATGTTACTGGACGCTCATGCGCAATGCCTGTAGGCTCATGTGTCCTTTTGAGGAGGTGACAAACCTAGTCAGTCGCACCGAAGGCACCATCAGCGACATCATACCATTTGTTTTCTTCCTGGAGCGTGCCCTGTAAAGAGTGCTGGATCAGGCCGTAGATGAGCGTGAAGAGGAAGAGTTGTGGTCACCATCACCACCAGAAACAGCCTTATCAGCATCGCTTGCTGGACCTGCGGCAACGCTGGAATAGGATTGTGAGGAAGAGGAGTCAGAGGAGGAATGTGACTTTGAGGAGGAGGAGGAAGACCAACCACAACAGGCATCCCAGGGTGCTCGTTGTCACCTTTCGGGGACCCTTGGTGTTGTATGTGGCTGGGTGGAGGAAGAGACCTTCAATGACATCAGTGAGGACAAGGAATGGGACATGGCTAGCTTGGTATCCAACCTTGTGCAAATGGGGAGTTTGCGGTTGTGCAAATGGACTGTTTGCGGTTGTTTGCGGTGCGTTAAACGGGGAGTTTGGTCTGTCACTGTGAAGCGGGCGTAACCCTTCCACTACCTGATCGATACAACATCATACCTGATGTTTTAAAGCACGTTATTTCAAACAATTTAGGAATATTAGGTGATTTATGCCCTTTATGGATTAAAACCAGACTCTGCATCAACTATGTAATTTTCCATGGGAGTTTTGCCATGGATCCCCCTCCGGCATGCCACAGTCCAGGTGTTAGTCCCCTTGAAACAACTTTTCCATCACTATTGTGGCCAGAAAGAGTCCCTGTGGGTTTTAAAATTCGCCAACCTATTGAAGTCTATGGCGGTTCGCGAACATTTGCGGAAATTCGCGTTCGCCGTTCGCGAACGGAAAATTTTATGTTCGACATCTCTAGTCCCTGGCCTTATCTTAAGTCTAGGATAGCCTTATGCCTAGTCCATGCATGCTTAAACTCCCTCTATGTGTTAACCTCTACCACTTCAGCTGGAAGGCTATTCCATGCATCCACTACCCTCTCAGTAAAGTAATACTTCCTGATATTATTTTTAAACCTTTGACCCTCTAATTTAAGACTATGTCCTCTTGTTGTAGTAGTTTTTCTTCTTTAAAATATAGTCTCCTCATTTACTGTGTTGATTCCCTTTATGTATTTAAATGTTTCTATCATATCCCCCCGTCTCATCTTTCCTCCAAGCTATACATGTTAAGATCCTTTCTTAGAAACCATGTGACATTGTGTGTTTGGTTTGGTTATAAGTGTGTTTGTGTGTGTATGTGGATAGACCATAGTGATGTGTTTGTGGGGACTGTGTACTTGCATGTGGACTGTTTCTATTATTTTTATAAGTGTAAGGCTTATTCTGCAGCTTTGTGTTTATCTAGCAGTGTTGGTGACTTCCCGGGGGTCCAGTAGGGACTGGGCTAGCCAGGACCAGGTCAAGGGCAGGAGCTGCAATAGCTGCAGCAGGTTGCTCTACTCCATTGTGGGGTTTTGTTCACTAGTGCTAGGATATAGTGATCTGAGATAATTTCCTCTAAATGCTGCATTTAGTATTGTGATGGCATGCAGTAATTGGTGCTATTTCATCACTGAGGGCCGGACTGCAGGCTGTCGGTAACAAAACATTGCTAAACAGTGCATAAGCTATTTAGCAGTGACGCAGGATCCAGCGCTCATGAACTCCAGGCACCATAACCACTTGAATCTGTTGAAGTGGTTATGGTGCCTACAGTCTCACTAGAAGGACACCATGGACAACTGATTCTTATATTTCCCTTTCACACCCAGCTATTAAAAAACAATCTCTGTATATCTGGCATGCCCCTTGCACACGTCTATTCTTAAAGTGACCCCTTAAATGTTAATTTCGTGTAGAGAAAATATACTCGATCACAAAATTATTGAAAAGTATGTAAACAGGCTAAATACATGAAACATTACATTCATTTGTTTTAATTTAAATTTTAATTGTACAATGCATACAGACCAATGCATACAAACATTAGTTTACAGATTTATTTTTCAGTTTAGTTGCGAAAAAAATATATATGATAAACATATAAAGCATGCAATAATGCCCGCAATGGGAGACCCACTAGGCCCTTAAAAGACCAGAGGGTGAGAAACGCGCTGCAGATTCCCTAACTCTAGGACACCCATTGCACAGCATAATAATAGACCAGAGGGCTTCTGGCAGTTGGACGGCACACACCAACGATGTTTATGTACCTGTACAATAGCTAAGTTTCATATGTTATCGAATATTTCTTGTTTTTCTTTTCTTATAAAACACAAAACTAAAGTTGACAAAATGTAACTCGCAATATCAGAGAGAGTTAGGGTAACTAATACATCAGTTTTGGGGGCGATGGTGGAGATTCTAAGGCTATCACCCACTGCATGACTATATGTATGTTACTACACTCTGTATACACTGCGTATGTCAATCTTCGCTTGAGTCACGAAATGTATTCGATCTATGCATGTTATATCTGTCAACATAAATAAAGAATTAAAAAAAATAAAAAATATATATGATAATTTAATGATTAATTGAAACGTTATACCCACTTTGGTCTAATTCAAAAGAAGTTAATATTTAACTGAAATTCTACACCGTATTAAATTAATCATAGGTGTAACACTTTTAATTATAGAAGTGAAAAAAAGAAAACAATTAGAACTTTCTGTATGTAATACTACTCCTGGGTAAGTTGAAGTAAAACCTAATATGTTGTTCCCTATTATGGACCTAAAAATAATTGTTCCTTTGTTTCACACAGGAAGATCTATTGTTATCTACACTGGGCTACTATTTGTTTTTTTAATAGATTATACTATTGAATGGAAACATTTTAAAATATATGGAAAAACAAATAAAAACCTCAAGCTAAAGTTTACTCTATGGCAAATTGCATTTTGAGGACGTGTAAGGGGATATGCTGTGCTTTATATATTCTTTGGCATTGCCAAATGTACAGAAACCTGTCTACATTTTAGATTAACAATATTTACACAAATAATTCTATATACAAACATGTATACTAATAACTAACATATATATATACACAGGGCAGTTGCAAGGATTTTTGTTGCCCTAGGCTAACAAAAATTTGCCACCCTCCATATGCTCTGCCCACCATGTGACAGCACAATGCCCCACCCATATGCTCTGCCATATGGGCCAACGCCAGGTCTGCACACAGTGTCTTTTATCTGAAAAAGCAGTGTGTTTACATTAAAAAGCCTGCAGAGACAGGCTATAGACACCAGAACCACTACATTTAGCTGTAGTGGTTCTGGTGACTATGTTGTCCTTTTAATGTGAGTTCAATTAGAGATTAGTGCCACTAATAATATAATGGATTGCCTACTTACCACTATATGAGAACAAGAGGATGATGGTGGGCTCAGTCTGCAGTCTGGCTCCACTGATCTGGTGTAGAACAGGCTCTCTGGAGGCTGTTTGTAACAGTGCTCACAATAATCAACGAACAGGAAGCAGCTCCATTTTTTTGGGCCCCTTACACAGCTCAAGGTCTGGGCCCCCAGGGCCTGACCATGGGTATGCCTACAAGGCCCGCTCATAAGTCCACCTACATGGCCCACCCATGAGTTTGCTCACAGGGAGTGGAATGTATTTATGTAGGGGATGTGTTATATGTTATTGTAGAGGATGTAATGTGTGTGTGTGTTCTTATGGAATGTAGTGTATAGGAATACCAGTTTGTGTAAGGGATATAGTGTGTGTATGCAGGGTATGCAGTGTGTGTTTGTGTGTGAGGAATGCATTGTGTATTTCTGGGTGTGTGTAAGGGATGTATTGTGTAATTTTGTGTTTGTATGTGTAAGGGATGCAAAGTGTATCTCTGTGTATGTAATGTAATGCAGTGTATGTCTGTAAGGGGTGCATTGTGTGTGTGTGTGTAAGAGAAGCAGTGTGTGTTTGTGTGTGCATGCGTAAGGGATACATTGTGTGATTTGTATGTAAGGGATGCAGTGTGTGTGTGTGTGTGTGTATGGTATGCATTGTGACCTTCTGTGTATGTGTGAAAGGGATGCATTGTGTGTGTGTGTAATGGATGCATTGTGTATTTCTGTGTGTGTAAGGGAAGCATGGTGTGTTTCTGTGTGTAAGTAGGGATGCATTGTATGTTTCTGTGTCTGTGTGTAGCTTTGTATGTGTGTAGTGTGAAATAGAGGGTTTGTGGGGTAGGATAGGGGCTGAAAGGGGAGCAGCTCTTTATTTTTATTATTTTATTCATTTTGTTAATATACATTTGTTGTATATATTTTTATGTGTGTCTCTTTTCCCCCCAGGCTCCTCTGTGCTGCATGTTACCCATTTCTAAAAAAAAGTGGTCATCGTTGCTTCACCCGCATGTACGTCTCCGACTCCCGAAATTCCCATACAGTATTGGGAGGTTAGAGAGGCGTTTAGTAAAAGCCAGACTAATGCTCTTCCTCCACACAGATCTTATGATTGTTTTATTGATCTGTTGCCCGGGGCGCTCCTAAAGGAGCGGTACATGCCCTATCCCCACAAGAAAGTAAAATCATGAATAAGTACATCAAGGGATCTTTAAGTAAAGGCCATATACATAAGTCATCCTCGCCTGCTGGTGCAGGGTTCTTTTTTGTAGCTTAGAAAGATGGAGAATTACGACCTTGCATAGACTACAGGGCATTAAACAAGATTATTATACAAAATGCCTATCCCATTCCACTTATTTCGAATTGTTTGATAGACTCCAGGGTGCTAAGATCTTCACTAAACTTGACCTTAGGAGTGCGTACAATTTGGTGAGAATTAGGGAGGATCATTAATGGAAGACGGTGTTTAACACTAGGAGTGGGCACTACAAATATCTTGTTATGCCCTTCGGGTTATGTAATGCTCTGGCTGTATTTCAAGACTTCATTAATGATGTACTCAGAGACTATATTAACTCTTTTGTGCTTGCATACCTGGATGATATCCTTATTTATTCCCCCGACATCCAAACTCATCATGATCATGTCAAACAAGTTTTACAAACTTTGCTTAAAAATTGTCTTTTTTGTAAACTTGAGAAATGCGTATTTGATCAACATGAGGTTCAGTTTTTGGGGTATAACATTTCTGCCTATGGTTTCCAAATGGATCCTCCCAAACTGGTTAAAAGCCATACAGAGGTTTATTGGTTTTTCTAACTATTACAGAAGATTCATCAAAGGTTTCCCTTCGGTAAGCTTTTAAACTACTAAGCTTTTAAAACTAGCTGCCAGATTGCTAGAAATTAACCCATCTGAAGGCTTCTCTCAAGAATTGCTTGTCAAAGCTCTAGGTCAGAGGTGAGAAATGCCCAGCCTGTGGGCTGTATCTGGCCCTGCCAAGGCAACTGAAATTCAATAGCCCTAATGACATCCCTCGGACTGTCAGTGAGAGTCTGAGAGAATTAAGGAGGGAGTTGCTGGGGGGTGATGTGGCCGCATTACAGCTGCCATCGGCCGGAAGAAGCACTGTAGGGAGGGAGCTTCCTGTGTTTCTCCTGCTCTACCCTTCACTCATGCTCCGCCCCTGCACTCAAGCTCAACCCCCAGACTCAAGCAGCTAACCTCACCGACAGGAAGAGGCTGGTAAGTGGGAACTTTACCTCCCAGTGCTATAACAGCATTCAGTGCCAGGTAGGCTTACTCAGCAACACATGACAGAGTTTTCTTATTAAATTAAGCCAACCACTGGATCAGGTTAATTGGGTTAATATTCCACATAACTGTATAGCAAGTGTTTGCCTAACTATTTTACATCCTACAGATACAGGGCCAGTGCAACATTATTTTGCCTCCTAAGAAAGACCAGATACTTGCATCCCCCCACCAACAAAACAAACAAAACTTGCCAACTTTGTGTGTTTTTCCTTCCTTCTCCCAGCACCTTGAGTGTTTCTTTTTCCCCAAATTCCTATGTGCATCTCTTTTGCCCCTCTGTTTGTATCTCTCCCCCCCCCCCAGCACCTTAGAGGGTATCTGTCTCCCTTCCATATTGCCAATATTACTTGGACTCATGGTATTCAATCTTCTTTAAATTATATAAGCTGTCTCTAACATGTCCCCAATAAAATGAAATATGATATTATACTACTCATTCTAATATACTTACCGATAGACAGTGGTATAGCATATGGGAGGTAGGGGGGGAGGAAGGGGGAGGGGTACAAGGGCTGTTGCCCCTAACACAAAAGTCTTAGGGACACAACATTAAAAAAAAACTAAAAAAACCCCAGTATTAATAAGTAAAATAAAAAGTGCACCCTCACACAGAAAATCTTCCAACGTTCTAACATTTTACACAGTTTTTCAACATGTCGGGCCAAATAAACGTTGCCATGTAACAGTTTACAGTATTTTTCTTGTGGCCGGGAGGTAGGTGTTACCCAAAGAGTAACAAAAGCGGTGCTGGAACAGAAGAAAAGTAAGTAAATCTTTATATTTTACATTGACTACACTATGTAACTTTATGATAAATTGTGTATTCAACGTATATGGAACAGATTTAAGGCAAGCCATTTCCCCCCCATTATACTTTAAATAGCCAAATAGTTGAAAAGATAGATTTCCCAAAACATTTTAATTGACAGATGAAAAAATGTATTAATAGTGTATTCAGCCCTCCCTGAGGCTTACCTTTGGCCAGGGAGGAGGGGAATCCTCTTCCCTGGTGGTACAATGCGAGATGTGCTGCTTTGCCTGCACGCCCTCCTTTTGGCTGGTGTTGGGGAAAGTAATAGAGTTTTGCCATTGTAATGATCCTGTGGCATACTCCTCGGGCTGAACAGAGAAGACTAACAGTATTATAGGCCCCTGGGTAGAGCACTGCATTGGGACTCTGTCTAAACAACCACTCACAGGAATAAAAACTTAAATTATCGATAAAATTAAGCTTATATTTATTGGTACCTCCAACAAAATCAGTGTTTAAAAAATAGACACAACGTTTGGACAATATAACAAGAGTCTTGGACACTATAACAAGAGTCACAGAAAACCAAAACAAAGCCACTGTCGAGTCATAGCCTTCAAACTGCAGGGAAAACACCAGAGCACACACCTCTGCATGTATTTAATGCTTTCCTACGTGCTTCCATGCCCACTAGTAGTGGATTTAACTCTGCAATGTAAGCATACCAGTTTCTAAAACATGTTTTACAGTGCAGGGTTAAAAGGACAGAGCCGGGGGCGGGGCCTGACCAGCATGGCGAAGAGACGTGTTTAACACGAGCTCCCACACAACTCTACAAAATAACACTAACTAAAGCTTTCCCATGAGTAGCCCGACACGGCATCAGCTGCCCACTCGGTCCTTATAATAGCACGCAGTGGGAGGGATAGGTGCTCTGATTTAGGCTCCTTTACCTCGTTTACTCATGTGGCCTGTTGCGGATCGGGGTAGAGAGGCGGCCACTCTCCAGACCTGGCGGTGCCCTGGTGCTGATAATGATACAAGCATGCCCCGTTACCGCCCTCCCCCCCCCCCTCCAGCCTTAGAACTGGCGGGGGTGATCCCCGTCCACCAAGGGAGGTGTATGGCGCTCCTGTGGAGGAAACACATGGCGACCCAACCAAGATGGTGGACGCAACATGTGCTGATGACCCCAGCGGCAGTACCCTGGATATCCTGACAAAGCTGGACGACTTCTGGCGAAAGCTGAAGCACTGGTTTCCCCAACCTGTCCAACAACAGCCGAGTGCCGTCTCCCCCCCCGAAGACAACCTCCATACTCCCAAGACCGCAAGACCCTAAGATGGCGGCAGAGGATGCATACGGCACAGAGGAGACATCATTCTGGCACATAGCCAAAGCTGGGGGAGTGCCTACAGACTTACCGAAGCACGAGACCTTACCCTTACTCAAACAAGCCTGTTTTCTGCGGGGTGGGGGGAGCCTGCTTTGTTCCTCTCTGCAATGGGACTATGCTCTACCTACGGAGGGCATAGGATGATCTGGGCACACAGACTGGCCAGAATACTGCTCTTGGTCTCTCATCTCCTCCACCTTATAGAGCTAATGGGAGTATTCACTGTCCTAGAGTTCCACACTCTATAGCGTTTCTAGCTATTTGGGCTATTTATGCTGCTTTTAAGTTTTTCCCACCACTTTGGGGACCTCCCTGGGCTATCACTTTATAACATGATATGTTATTATTTTATTACTAAGTTTTACTTAACTCATACCTAGCATATACCATGCTTCATGCACTACCTTACTTTTCTTTAAGCATGTTCTCTCTCAGATCTTCTGTTTAGATCTACAGTTTAGCCTGCTTATTATACCCATTCAAAATGTGCAATTATCATTTGCCATGACACTATATCTCAATGTATGTCAATGTATGTCCATCATACTGCCGTCGTAGCATTGTAAGCTTGTATGTCAATCTTTGCACAATAAAAATAAAGATTATAAAAAAAATGTTTAAATGTTAAAAAGGACAGAGCCACTGCACACAGACCACTTCATTGAGATGAAGTGATCTGGGTGACTAGAGTGACCTTTTAAATTGACCCTCCAGCACCACCTCCACTAGTACAAGACAAGGGTATGGCTGTTTTTTGTGTTTTCTGTCTATATGATTCTGTAATTAGGCAGTTAACCCCTTAAAGGAAAACTCCAGTGCCAGGAAAACAATCCGTTTTCCTGGCACTGCAGGTTCCCTCTCTCTCGCACCCCCCAATCCCCAGTTTCAGACACTTACCTGAGGCAGCGACGATGTCCCTCATCGCTGCCTCCTCCTCCGCGCCGCTCCTCCTACTGACTCCGTCGGCATGCGCATTATGTCTCCCCATAGGAAAGCATTGAAAAAGATTTTCAATGCTTTCCTATGAGGAAATGAGCGACGCTGGAGGTCCTCACACAGTGTGAGGACGTCCAGCGACGCTCTAGCACAGATAATCTGTGCTATGAGCCAGGAAGTGACCTCTAGTGGCTGTCTAGTAGACAGCCGCTAGAGGTGGAGTTAACCCTGCAAGGTAATTATTGCAGTTTATAAAAAACTGCAATAATTACACTTGCAGGGTTAAGAATAGTGGAAGTTGGCACCCAGACCACTCCAATGGGCAGAAGTGGTCTGGGTGCCTGGAGTGTCCCTTTAAGGACACATGATGGAAAGCACTTTCTAAATTCAGATTAAGTGTCAACATTGGATTTGTTGCTACCTTGGCTGTGACAAACAACCTCATACTCTCTTCCACAAAATATAATTATGCTCAGTTTAGAATTATTTATTAAGTTGCATTATACATTTGTTATCTATATCATTTGGCTGTGTGATAAATTATATTGTAAAGAAACCTACAACTTGGAGAGCATATCTACAGATACAGGTCCAAATTTTGTACCACTTTTAAGCTGCATTATTATTATTATTGCCATTTATATAGCGCCAACAGATTCCCTGGCGCTTTACAATATTATGAGAGGGGGGATGTAACTAAAAATAGGACAATTACAAGAAAACTTACAGGAACGATAGGTTGAAGAGGACCCTGCTCAAACGAGCTTACAGTCTATAGAAGGTGGGGTATGAAACAAATCAGGACAGGAAATAGCAATCAAAAAGGTGGGAGTGAAGCAGAGCTGGAGGAGAGAGTAGAGTGCTGCCCTTTAGGATAGAGCAAGAGACAGGTATGTGAGGTAAATGTTACTCTGGGAGGCCATACGCTTTCCTAAAGAGATGGGTTTCAGGCACTTATTAAACGATTGAAGACTAGGGGAGAGTCTGATGGCGGTAGGCAGGTTATTACATAGGAAGGGAGTCGCTCGCGAGAAGTCCTGCAAGCGTGAGTTGACCATACGGTGCGAGCAGTGGACAGAAGAAGGTCACGGACAGAGTGGAGAGACTGAGAAGGGGCATACCTATGGATACCTCCTTTGCAACTGTCACTAGTCTAATACTCTCCTTACCTTTTTGTGTCACTTTACCCCATTCCCTCTAGCATGTAAGCTCATTGAGCAGGGCCCTCAATCCCTCTGTTCCTGTGTGTCCAACTTGTCTGGTTACAACTACATGTCTATTTGTCCACCCATTGTAAAGCGCTGTATAAATAATAACATAATAATTATAATAAGAGATAGAAGAGGTGCGAGAATTGTTCAGTGCTTTATAGGTATGGGTTAGCACTTTGAATTTACTCCTATAGGATACTGGAAGCCAATGTAAGGACTGACAGAGGGGTGAGGTGTGAGAGGACCGACTAGAGAGGAAAATCAGTCTGGCGGCAGCATTCATTACAGACTGTAGCGGGGCAATACAGCTTTTGGGAAGACAAATTAGGAGAGGGTTACAATAATCCATGCGGGAAATTACTAGAGCATGGACAAGCTCCTTGATTGCATCTTGCGTAAAAAAGGGGTGGATGCGGGCTATGTTTTTAAGATGGAATCTACAAGATTTGGCAACATATTGGATGTGAGAATCAAAGGTGAGGCCAGAATCAAGTATGACACCAAGACAGCGCGCTTGCAAGGATGGACGTATGTGGATACCACTAACTTGAAGGGAGAGCGAAAGAGGAGGATCCATATTAAGAGGAGGAAAGACAAGGAACTCAGTTTTAGAGAGATTGAGTTTCAGAAAGCGGGAGGACATCCAGTCAGAGATGGAAGAAAGACAAGCAGTGACACGTTGCAGGACAGCAGGGGAGGAAAGATATATCTGGGTGTCATCAGCGTACAGGTCGTAGTGGAATCTAAATGAGATAATAAGTTTTCCAAGAGAGGCAGTATAAAGAGAAAATATAAGGGGACCAAGGACATCCTTGGGGGACTCCAACTGAGACAGGATGAGCGGAGAAGGTATCATTAGAAAAGGAGACACTGAATGAGCTTTGGGAGAGAAGAGGAAAACCAGAGACCGAGTCACAGAGACCGAGTGATTGAAGAGTTTTGAAGAAGGAGAGCATGATCAACGGTGTCAAAGGTAGCAGAGCGGTCAAGAAGAATTAGTATGGAGTAGTGGCCTTTGGATTTAGCTGCGATTAGGTCGTTAGTAACTTTGATAAGAGCATTCTCAGTAGAGTGGAGAGGGTGGAAGCCAGATTGAAGAGGGTCAAGGAGAGAGCTGGAATTGGGGAAGTGAGACATACGGGTAAAGACAAGTAATTCCAGAAGCTTTGAGGAAAAAGGGAGCAGGGAATATGGGACGATAGTTAGAGTGGGAGGACGGGTCAAGAGATGTTTTTTTCAGGATAGGTACTCCAGTGGCACTCAAGACTACACACTTCCAGATATAGGCTATCCCTGCTCTTAAATTTTAATTAATCCAAATAACCCTGTAATAATGTTCCTAAAACTGTTAACATTTCCCCATTAATCTTCCACCCATTATGGTGAATTAAGATGTCCACTGGTTCATCGGAACTTCTTGCATTCCAAAGATGTAATTATAGTCCTACTCCATCATCTAAACCAGAACCCATCACTCCTGCAATTCCTAACTGGAATGTGGATTAGATACATGTACCATACATTACCTGTTGATTCACTTTTAACAAAATGTTACAGAAATAGATTTACACAAAACTTTTTGTTGATTTAAAGTCAAATCCTGTTTGAATATATCTGTTTTTATATGCTAAACTGCATACTAATAATATCCTGTTCAGTTCATAGACAAATGTTGTAATTTTCTAGAAATCAGTGTACGAGTTTTATCTGGACATATTTCACTACGGACATTCTTTTCTGAATACCTTTATCAGCAAGTATCCTATTGTACAATAGGTGAGTTATATTTTCCCAGTCCTTCCAGAAACCATATTCCATAACAGAAAAAAATACCTGTCTTTTAGCAAAGGATTAAAGGGTTTTAGGATCAGATATCTTAACCTTGATGGATATGAGTGTTCTCTATCCAAAACTGATTGTGAGAAATCTCAGTAAAGAATGACACGTGCTGATCTCTGACAAGATGGCTGCAGTTCAAAAATGTGTCTGATCTTTTGCATTAAGCTTTTCTCTTTGGAACCAGTGAAGTTATTTGCCTGAGGGGTGAATGATAGCTAGTTATTGAGTGCTAGGATGAATGTGTATATGGTGTTGGATTTTGCTTTTCATTATTTATACATTAGTCTACTGTAACCATATATAATATGCATTGAATGAGATACATGAGCCTTAAAAAAAAGTATTGCATTAAAATTTGATGCTGTAACCCAAAACTCATGGAGAGTTATTCACAAAAGAGTGAATTTGCATCAGCATATCCCAGGAAATCCGGGTAACCATGGTTCTCTGGAAATAGCTACAGCTCACTATATTTATATTATGAATTATTATTATATTTATTATAAGTTGCTTATAATGTAAAGATGAAATGTTGAGTTATTGAGTAGAACAACACCTATAGGTTGTTTTCTTCTAAACACATCTCAACCCAGTACAGTCTAGGCCCAACCAGGGCACCCATTGTATTGAAGGAAAAAAACATAAACATTATTCAATGAACTAAAAGAGATGGATTTTCAACAATGATGAACTAAAATGTAATTTAGAACATGAACAAAATATCTTAATTACACTGACTGACTTTTAAACACATTTATAGTAGTTTAAAAACACATTACTGTGAGTATTATTGCTGTGGAGCTCTATTATCCACTCAGACACACCAATAATATGGAGCTCCTGGAAAAGCGAGCCAGAGGGATTTAGGCTCAAAATAGGGACAGTTCCAACTAAATAGGGGCACTTTGCCAGGCTAAAGCTAGATACAGCTAGTTAAATATAATTTTAAGAGCTTGCTCTGACACAAGAATATACATGTCACAATAATGAAAACCGGAGTAATGATGCCGAGTGTAGTGGTATTTAAGTATTACTTAAACAATTATATTTTGAATGCACTAATTTTGGCACTCATATTTAATAGATATCAAACTGGTGACATTTTTTCAAAAGTATCAGGGAAAAAAACAAAAGACATTTTGGAACCTTTTTTTTTTGTAGTATGTTAAAACTATCACAATAACAATAGATTTGCATCGGCCTATTTCTGTAAAGCTTAATAGATGCTATTAAAATACACTCATACCTAAATAAATAGACTTATACATATCTTTATATATTTATAAAATGAATTAAGAATACTTACTAATGTAGATTTTAAAACATCTAAAACGTCTGGGTCTAGAAAGTTATAACTAAGAAACATGGGACCCTTGAGAGAGAGAGAGTTTTCCGCATTGATATGCAACAATGAGCTGTTATATTTGAAATAGAAAAGAAACAATTGGAGGATTACGTGAAACCGGATCTATTCCAGATGTTACATGCATATCATTAAGGGTTGCCGCTACTGACATGTACATAACACAAGTGGAAAGAAAGTAAGTAAATTGGCAATTATCTAAAAAACAAATTCACTAAAATTTCAGTTTTGGAACAGTGTGTAAAAGGTAAAAAAGTCTAGACTTCCTATGCCATCAATAAGTTTGTTAGACTGATGGATCCAGGCTGCTAAAGTTTTAAATAATAGGCTTAGCATACCTTCCCACATTGCCGATTACGGCGCACACTGTCCCACTGTCCTGACTTTGTTCCCTGATGTCCCACTTTTAGAGACACCAGGGAACTGACCTTAATAAGTATAGCACTAGTGCATCACTATATGCACTCGGCTATGTAGAGGGCATTAGGATTCTGTAGAGAAGACTGACACAGTGCTCCTTGCATGGTGCTCCTTTAGTGGGTTGGCCTGCTTGATTGGCAGGCAGCCTGCATTGCATTAATTCATGTCAGGCTGACCTGCTAATTCTCTGAGCAATGCCAGTGATGTGATTTGTGTCACTGTTCCTCCCACTTTTACTCCAGCCACCATGTGAAGCCAATGTGGGGGAGTATGGATTGGAATATTGTATAGAATTTTTTATTATTACACACGTTTTCCTATGACTCATTAAAGAAAAAGAAAGTAGTAACAAGTAAGGCATCCTACTTAAATGGTCTTTTCCCGGTGTAAAATTGTTACTTGGTGAGCAGAGGCAACTAGAATTTGTGAGGCCTTAGGCAAAGCTTAACCCCTTAATGACACATGACATGTGTGACATGTCATGATTCCCTTTTATTCCAGAGGTTTGGTCCTTAAGGGGTTAAATATGAGGTCAGACATTCCCCATGTCCCATAAATTCCTGTATGATAATTCAAATTGAGCAGGGCCTTCATTACTTTCTATTTCTGTATGTCCAACAATGTGTAGATCTGTTTGTATGCAGTGTCAATGTGTGAATATGTAAACAATAGTTATGTGTATCACCATGATCTGTGAATACAGGTGTTTATTTGCATATAGTGTTAGAGTGTGAATGCAGTGTTCTAGTGAGTAGTAGAGATGCATGTACATTCAAATGTAATTTGTGTGTGGAGTGAGTATTTGAAGAAAGGGTTAAATGTGGGCAAGCTGCCCATCCTTTTGTGATATGTCTCAGTGCTCAGAAAAGAAAGGGAACAACTTACAAAAATAAAATGATAGGCTACCATATACACTATTAATGGACAAATCTTGTGTGGGCACTCCGGGCTATAACAGTTCACCTTATTTAGCATTCTGTATTTTTACTTTGTTCGTATAATATACATCAGGGATCTAATTTAGTGCCATTTTAGATACATTGTTTACTTTGTATCACTGTATGATACATTTTTGCTTAAAGCAGCACTGTCATGCCGAACTTGCCTTTCCTCAATCTCTTCCTCTTCTCCCCCTCTCTCAGGATCTGTTATTCTTTTCTTCCTGTCTTCTTTAGTTTTCTTTAAAATCATAAGACAAAGTAGGGACTCTTTGCCTTATGGAGGATTCCTCCGCTTGACCAGCTCTGACCAGCGGAGGAGCAAAGTGTGCTTCATTTCCCTAAATAAAGATAGGGGGGGACCTACTGTCCTCCCCCCCCCGGCCCCCACCCCTGAGCAGTGGGTGGGGGCCCTAAAAAAACAATAAGGGGGGGGCTACTGTCCTCTCCCCCTGGCCCCCACCCCTAAGCAGTGGGTGGGGGCCCTAAATAAAGATAGGGGGGGGGACCTACTGTCCTCCCCCCCCGGGCCCCACCCCTGAGCGCTGGGTGGGGGCCCTAGATAAGAATGGTGCGGGGTGACCTACCGTCCTCCCCCTGGCCCCCACCCCTGAGCGGTGGGTGGGGGCCCTAAAAGAACAATAAGGGGGGGACCTACTGTCTTCCCCCCCTGGCCCCCACCCCTGAGCGGTGGGTGGGGGCCCTAGATAAGAATGGTGGGGGGGACCTACCGTCCTCCCCCCTGGCCCCCACCCCTGAGCAGTGGGTGGGGGCCCTAAAAAAACAATAAGGGGGGCCTACTGTCCCCCCAAGGCCCCCACCCCTAAGCGGTGGGTGGGGGCCCTAAATAAAGAGAGGGGGGGACCTACTGTCCTCCCCCCGGCCCCCACCCCTGAGCGGTGGGTGGGGGCCCTAGATAAGAATGGGGGGACCTACCGTCCTCCCCCCCCCCGGCCCCCACCCCATAGTGGTGGGTGGGGGCCCTAAAATAACAATAAGGGGGGGACCTACTGTCCCCCCCCGGCCCCCACCGCTGGTTTGAAATCCATCCAATCACAGTGCTCTGTGTCATTTTACACAGCGTGGGAAAATTCCAAGGAACTTTCCCACGCTGTGTAAAATGACAAAGAGCACTCTGATTGGCTTAAATCAGAGTGTTCTTAGCCTAATTGCAGGGCGGGGCAAGGCTTTATAAGCCTTCCCCCGCCCTGCGTAGCTCAGTCTGCGCGGAGCCCTCCATGGGTGAAGATGGATTATTTTTTTGCGCTCTGGTTTTTTCTTTTTCGCCCGTTTTTTTTTTGGCGCTCGGGTTTTTTATTTTATTTTAAGTTCGACGGTTATGATGGCTTTTTATTTGGCCTTTTTTGGGGCTGAAAAATGAAGATTTTAGAAAAAAAGAAGACGTCAAATGGTAAGTTTAAATTTTTTTTTTTTTTACAGGTTAGTTATTTTATTCCCCCCTCACTATTTTTAGGGTGAGGGGGGTAGGTAGGGGATAGTTTGATTTGGGTGGGTGGGGTGACTAGGGGCTTGGGACCCCTAGTCACCTTGATTGGGGGGGGGTTCATATAGGGCCCCCACCCGCCGCTCAGGGGTGGGGGCCGGGGGGACAGTAGGTCCCCTCCCTTATTGTTTTTTTAGGGCCCCCACCCACCGCTCAGGGGTGGGGGCCGGGGGGAGGATGGTAGGTCCCCCCTCTTTATTTAGGGCCCCCACCCGCCGCTCAGGGGTGGGGGCCGGGGGGGACAGTAGGTCCCCCTCTTATTGTTTTTTTAGGGCCCACATCCACCGCTCAGGGGTGGGGGCCGAGGGGGAGGAGGGTAGGTCCCCTCCCTCTCTTTATTTAGGGCTCCCACCCACCGCTCAGGGGTGGGGGACGGGGGGAGGACGGTAGGTTCCCCCCCACCATTCTTATCTAGGGCCCCCACCCACCGCTCAAGGGTGGGGGCCGGGGGGAGGACAGTAGGTCCCCCCCTCTCTTTATTTAGGGCCCAAACCCACTGCTCAGGGGTGGGGGCCAGGGGGGGGAGAACAGTAGGTCCCCCTTATTGTTTTTTTAGGGCCCCCACCCACCACTCAGGGGTGGGGGCCGGGGGGAGGATGGTAGATCCCCCCCACCATTCTTATCTAGGGCCCCCACCAACCGCTCAGGGGTGGGGGCCGGGGGGAGGACAGTAGGTCCCCCTCTCTCTTTATTTAGGGCCCCCAACCACCTCTCAGGGGGGGAGGACAGTAGTTCCCCCCTATTGTTTTTTTAGTGCCCCCACCCGCCGCTCAGGGATGGGGGCCGGGGGGAAAAGTAGGTCCCCCCTCTTTATTTAGGGCCCCCACCCACCACCCAGGGGTGAGGGCCTGGGGGGAGGACAGTAGGTTCCCCCCTCTCATTATCTTCATGGCCCCCACCCGCCGCTCAGGGGTGTGGGCCTGGGGGGGGAGGACAAAAGGTCCACCCCCCTTATTGTAATTTATGTAATTTTTTTCTACAGTGAGCAGCCACAGGCTTAGTAGACATGCCCCTACTCGCGGTATAGCAGGTAGGGGCATTCGGGAGATTTTAATCTCCCTTGTGCATTCACTAGAGTCCTCCATGGAAGACATAAATAACACGTCCCGCTGTAATAATATCCGGTTCTGGGGAATCACCGAAGAAGAGGGAGAAAATAGAGTAAGAGACAAAAGTCCTCAGTATCCTCAAGCCCCTTTTACCAGATATCCAAAATGCCAGGTTGAAGCTGGACAGGGCCCACCGCGCTCTCGGCGCGCCACGAAGAGTGGGAAACCAACCCCAGGACATTATTGTCCGATTTCTATATTACTCCACAAAAGAGGCAGTGATCCACAAAAGCCACAACGCAGAAGTGACATTCAAGGGTAACCCGGTCCAGATATATCAGGACCTCTCCCCGTTTACTCTAGCAAAGAAGCATGGAAGCCAGTGTCGGAAGCATTAACAGCCCATGGAATCCCCCTTTCAAAGTATTGGCTTTTAAAGGAGACCGCACTCCCATCAGGAGACCCTCATAAATTCTTTCAGTCCCTTGGCCTGCCTCTGCCAGCAGGGGTGAGGGAGCTGTTTGTGAAGCCCCCTCCACCGACCCCACTGCCACACGAATGGATGGAAACAAACACGCACTGAAAACCCGAAGATCCCACCAAGACTCTCGCCCAGAGTGCCTGAAAACATAGGACTTTGCTGGACTGTGCTTCACTGTCCTACCTGTAGTACGGCTGAATACCTACCTGACTTGGAGACTAGTGACTGCCACTTCCCTGGCGACCCCCCCAATAGTCCCCAAAAGGCCAAGATGACGTACTCCCTAGCCACCTCAGGAACAAGCCAAATAGCTGGAAGACATACCTTATAGCTGGACTTTGCATTTTTTATTTTTTAAATTGTTTTATTTTATTAAAACATGAGGAGAGGGAAACAAATCAACCACTCCACAGAGGAGGTCTCCTACACCCGCTGTATGGCCCTCCACTATTTGATCAAGAACCTGGACTCTCCAACTGAACAGCTCTCACGCAGATAGAACCACAATTAATATTTACAGAGCGTGGGAGGGTGGATGGGGAGGGGAAAGCAGGCCTTTGCCTGTCTCATCTCATCCTTATGGTGAGGGGAGACAGGCAATGGCTCACAGAAAAGAAATGCAGGTGAAGGTGGGGGGGGGGAGGACGGAAAGCAGTGGGGAAAATAAGGAAGGGGGTAGGGGTGGGAATGACTGGAAAATAGAAAGAGATCTAGGTCCCCTTCACGGATTAGAGGTGGCAGCTCGAGGGGGGAGAGAACTCTAAGGTGGGGGGGGGGGCCTTGGGGGGCCAAGGTCGAGCACTCACAGGCCACTCTTGAAAGTGGGATTTAAATGTTATATGCAACCTAGAAATATGTTTTGGTAGTATTATTTGGAATATAAGCTGACAATTAGCTGATGTTGATATTGTGGAACCAAAATGCCTGGGACTGGCGCTACCACCACACCCTATCATGACAGATTTAGACCCGAGAGGGGTGGCCGCCCCGATCGTACCCTGGCAATGTTTAAGTCCAGTTATTAGTTATTGTAAATACCTTTGTTGTGTACATATGTTCTTTCTTTTTACGGTTCTCCTCCTCTTTCTATCCTTTTTCTCCTTGCCGATGCCCGTGACAGCACTAACACCCTCCGGGACCCATGACCTGTCTGGCCATATGGCTTACACACAGCTAATACCCCTTACTAGCCATTATGACCACTATAATAGTTTCCCTCAATGTAAAGGATTTAAACTCTCCGCAAGCAGAGACTGCTTTTCAAAGAACTTAAGCGCCTTCGTGCTGACATTGAATTTATCTAAAAGACTCACTATAACAAAATGTACCAATCCCCGGCCCAAACGCAAACATAATGGGATTACCATCTTACTTCACACGCTGCCAATTTTCAGTCATAAGAACACGCAGTGATAATGAGGGGAAGTATATCCTAGCTTCTGTGACCATAGGACCACGTATCCTACATCTCTTGAATCTATACGCCCCTAATACACCAGACGCAGACTTCTGGGAGGAGCTGGGAGACATTATCACGCCCCTACAGACTGACCTGATCCTACTTGGGGTGACTGTAATGCAGTCTCGTGCCCGGCAGTGGATAGAATCTCCAGAGTCAGCAGACAATGTTCCAGAGGGGGACAGGACAAGTTGTTCAAAACATTTGTTGACTCTCATAGGCTAATTGACATATGGAGCACTGGTGTACATATCGCAGTCGCAGGGGTCGCAGCTGCGACCAGGCCTGGCCCTCCAGGGGGCCCGGCCACCATGCGACCCGGGTATGTACGCCAGTGCAGCCACGGTCGCATTTTGCCAGCCTCTTCTCCTGGGGGGCCCAGGAGCTGGCCACCTGGCAGTGGGGTCACTTTGCGGGCGCACGCGCTAGGGAGCATTCTTCCCTGAGCTCTCTCTGCCCAGCTCCCTCGCGCGCACCGCAGTGATGCCGAAGCCAGAATATGCCGCCACTCCAGCTCTGGCATCAGTAGAGCTGAACAGGAAGATCAGTGCTCCCTCGCCGCCTGCAGTGACCGGCCGCCCAGCAGCCCCACTGGACAGCAGGGAAAGCTGGAATCCCCTCAGCACTCCCAAAGGTAGGGAGGCTGGGGGATTCAATTAAAAACAAAAGTGTGTATGTGTGTTAGTGTGTGTGTGTCAGTGAGCATGTTACTGTGTGTGTGTCTGTTACTGAGTGTGTTAGTTGTGTGTTAGTTTGTGTGTATGTTAGTGTGTCTGTTATTGAGTGTGTGTCTGCTAGTGTCAGTGAGTGTGTTAGTTTTTGTGTGTCAGTGAGTGTGTGCGTGTGTTACTGTGTGTGTGTGTGTGTGTGTTACTGAGTGTGTTAGTTGTGTGTGTCTGTTATTGAGAGTGTGTCTATTAGTGAGTGTGTTTGTCAGTGAGTGTGTATGTGTGTCTGTCAATGAGTGTGTATGTATGTCTGTCTTTGAGTGAGTGTCTGTCAGTAAATGTGTGTGTCTGTTAGCTAGTATGGAGGCGACGTTAACGGTCCTCAAAGAAACATGCACACAAGTTTAAAAACTGCTACTATACAATGCCGCCTGGCAGATGAAACTTAGCATATGCTACTTTTATGAAATGGCGAACAAAAGACACGCCCCTAGCTAGGTGCCTATGTCCGAGACAACGCTCTAAGCCTATTACAGCTTCGGAGTTGTAATTTCATCCCCTAAGGAGATATATAAGGCCTTCGAAGGGTTGTATGTGAATCTGTATGACCACTCCCCCAATATACGACAAAAGACCCCAATTGTCAGCCTTTCTCAATTCACTTAATTTACCACCTATCTCCCCAGAAATTAGATAAGCGCTGGCGGCTGAATACATGGAAGTTGAACTATGAACCGCAGTAGCTAATATCAAGGGGGGAAAGGCCCCAGGGCCAGACGGCTTCACAGGGAGTTGCTACAAGACATTCAGGGACATTCTCATACTGCACCTGCTTAAAGTTTTTAACACGGCTCGAGAGAATGGAGCCCTACTACACAATATGACCTTGGCGAACATCATTCTACTCCCAAAAGGGTACAGAGACCTGATGGCCGTGGGCAATTATAGGCCCATATCGGACACAAAGATCCTGGCCAAGGTTCTAGCAGTCCGCATATTGATGGTACTTTCAAAACTGAACCACGCGGATCAAGTGGGGTTCATGCCGTGCCAGCAGCTCTACGAGAACACCCAGAGGATTGTTGACCTGGCTTGGCACGCAGAGGTGGGCGGGTGTGGAGAAGGCATTCAATAGGGTTTATCTGGCTGTATCGATTTAATCTCTTGAATCATTGGGGATACCCTCCTGCCATGGTGACAATGATACAGGCCCTATACTCCAGCCTTCAGACAGAGTTGGGACTGCCGGGGGCATGGGATCCCCCCTTCCTTATCTATAATGGCACACGCCAAGGATGCCCACTCTCACCAACACTGTTCACCCTTTCAATCAAACCACTCCTACACCTTATCCACAACAATACCTTCATTAGAGGCATTGAAATAGGTAACGAATGCTACAAAACAGTCGCTTACGCAGACAACATTCTTATCTCATTGCAACACCCCACACAATCATTACCACCCCTATTCCAGCTAATAAATGAGTTTAGTGAAGTTTCAGGCTTCAAAATCAACTATGAGAAATCCTGTGCATTACCCTTTCACATACCAGACTCAGAGGCAGTCCCACTGATGTCAACCCACAGCATACCCCTTAAAAAGTCCTTCAGATACTTAGGAGTCACCAAACGACAGACACACTCAACTATATGCAAATAATTAAAATCCCCTATTACAGACACTGAAGCTAGAAATAGAGAAATGTCAGGAAAAAAAAACTATCTCATGGATAGGACGTCTACATTGCATAAAAATGAATATTTTACTTAGATTACAGTTCCTGTTCCAGACACTCCCCATTAAAGTGACCAAAGCAAACCTAGCTTCCCTACAGACTACAATATATGCCTTCATTTGGCAGCAAAAACAACAGACTGGAGAGACACCTATTATACTACCCAAGAGACAGAAGGGGACTGGGCCTACTGAATCTCCACTACGCAGCATAACTTTCTCAGCTGGTGCTGTGGCACGCACCCCCAGAGGACCACAGATGGGCAGACATAGAAGCGGGACTAATGAAATACGATATCCCCGACCTGTACATGTTGCTAGACAGGCCCTCCTGGGCTTTATTACGGCCGATCTGCCTATCGATACTCGACTCCCTAGACATTTGGGACCAGACCAGGGGGAAATTCAAATTGGTGAAACAGCCCCTCCCCAATGACACCTATCTACCAAAACAGACAGTTTCAGCTGGGAATGAGGCCACAGGAATTTAAAAACCTAGAAAGGGCTGGACTCCAAAGACTCCATCACCTGTGGCAGGGGAACGCCATGCTTAGCTTCAATATCCTAAGGCAAGTAATTCCACTCTCTCCCTCTGACTTCTTTCGCTACATGCAAGTAGGTGACTTTGCACTTTCTGCCGAAGTTAAAAAAACAGCAACACTGACCCCCACATCCTTTGAACACCTCTGTAATGAAGGACAGTACCAAAAAGGTCTCATTTCCTTCTATACACACACACACACCTTAGCGAAGAACCTTCGGTATGGGGTACTATGACCTATATAGACAAACGGGAGGCGGACATAAGGGAACAACTGGAGGGAATTGAGTGTCAGGAAATCTGGGAGGCAGCATCCAAAATCTCAGTATGCGTCCTATCTCAGGAACAAATGTACAAGATAATGTTCAGATGGCATGCCACCCCAGTTTTTTTTTTTTACACAGGGTGGGTCGCAGCCCCACAGACTTATGTTGGAGACTATGGCTACGTGCTTCAACATGTGGTGGGAATGCCCCAAATTGCACAATTTCTGAAAGGGCATTAGAGACCTAACCTCTGAAGTACTACAGACACCCATAGTACTTCACCTTATGGACATTTCTACTATCACACCCCATAGAGGGATTACCAAGACACTCCTGCAAATTAATCACCCTCATAGCACTAGGAGCACGGAGAGCTTTGGCAGCGGCGTGGCTCAAAGTGGAAGTCCCCTCCATGCAGGAGGTGATGGCGAAAATTGGGAACAACCACATAATAGACAAACTCACTGCCAAGGTGAGACACTCAGAACCCAAATTCACCAGGGTCTGGGAACCATGGATGACATATACTAATGCACACAACTGAGGGGCAGCGAGCAGAGGTACTTTACACTCTCATCCTCTGATTCTTCACTTTCCTATCTTACAGGCCACCTCTTGACAACCGCTCAAGTATAACAGGGGCAGATCCGACCGGGGTCACGTCTACTAGCCCACAAAGGAGCCTTGGCCATGGGTCTCTCGAGGGGACGTCTGATGGGGACACCAATGAGAATGATAACATAACGGGGGGGATTCTCTATAGAGTGGCATGGGGCCTCGAGTTTCCATCCCAAGAGAACACCCCTATAGGCGAAGTTCAACACAATTCACAGGTCCACGGATTACCTAAGAAACATCATACTCACAGGGGCCGATACTTCTCTCTCTGGTTCAGAAGTTTCACTATCCTTTACTCTCTTCACCTCTCTCTAATGTTTATGTTACTTTGTTCATTTTTTATTCATAATACAAAATAAAAAATATTGAACAAGCGGGTACTCAAATAAGGGCTTTTGCAGCACACTTGATACATTACTACTCATTTTGAACATACCCAGAGCCTTATTGCTGGTTTCATAACTTGAAACAACTGTGTCAGGGTGGCGGTCTGGTGACCGGGACCCAGTATGCCTAATGTTGAAGTAGGAGTCACAGTGTGGAAGTGGATTAGCAGGGTCTGGTGCAGGGTAACCGCACGCCCCCTGGTGTTGAGCACCAGCGTTTGTGCGGCCACATACCAGGACCCTGATGCAGCTACAGCGGATCCTAGGAACTAGGAGCTTGGAAATAAGCAGACCTCCCAGGAGCTGAATAGGGAGGCTCTGCAGCAGGAATGTATCCAGTACAGAAACAAGGCAAGACTAGAACAGACACCAAACATGAAAACAAGACAGAATTAGTAGAACCCAGAACCAGAGAATGATAGGAAGCTAAACCCAGAACATGTACACAATACATAAGGGGAACTTTAACATAACATGGGCAGGACAGGACTACACATGAACAAAATAAAACAAGACAAGATATAATAGGCAAAACAAGAGGAGACATAACCATGTACTATATGTGAAAAACTATGGGGATTTAGTTACATTATATGATCATACATTGCATAAGCCTGCCACAACGCCAATGTGCCCCATATTTGGCAGGTTCTACTCTGTCTAATGTCTGCTAAATAAACCATAATAAAGCACATACAGCACTTACCTGCAAGAAAAGGCAGAGAACTTGAGCAACTGCCTGCAGGGACCAACTGAAACAAAAGGAATCATGGAAAAGGAACTGGTGTGGCAACATAAAACAAACATTTAAAGGAATCCGAGAGACTGGGAATTCCAGGAACGGAATACAGGAATGAACCCAGAAAACGCAGCATAAAGAAAACCAGACATAGAATAGAAAACCAGAAAAACCAAGAAAAACTAAACAAGAATTGTAAAAAGAGTACTGGATACCAGAAGCCATAGCCAGAATGATCCGCAGCTGGGAATAGGATGTGACAAACTGTTAGCAACATGAACATGATGTCCAGGGCCGCCATCAGGGGGTGACAACCGTGACAGTTGTCACGGGCCCGGCGGCCCTGGGGGGCCCGGACTGCTCTGGCAGTCCTGGGCCCCACTTTCCCTCTCTGCACACATAGATAGCGAATATCGCTATCTATGTGTGCAGCCCCGGGCCCCCGGCTTCCCAGTTACCGCAGAGGGGGCCCAGGCAGCACACAGCTTCTCTTCTTCTCGTTTCTGCTAATAACTCTCGCGAGACCCGGTTGCCATGGCAACGCTCCCCGGGTCTCGCGAGAGTTATTGGAGGAGAGAAGAGAAGAGGCTGTGTGCTGCCTGGGCCCCCTCTGCGGTAACTGGGAAGCCGGGGGGCCCCACCATGCCACCGGACCACCAGGGATGGAATCTCCCCCCTCCCTAGACACAGGTAAGCAGGGAGGGGGGAGAAACAATTCAATTTTTTTATTTTTTTTTATTATGTTAAAATGCCCCCCCCTCCCCCACACCCCAGCACATTTACACACACACACTGCATACACTGACACAACACACACACACACACACTGCATACACTGACACAACACACACACACACACACTGCATACACTGACACAACACACACACACACACACTGCATACACTGACAACACACACACACACTACATACACTGACACAGCACACACACTGCATACACTGACAATACACACACACACTACATACACTGACACAGCACACACACTCTACATACACTGACACAACACACACACATTGCATACACTGACACAACACACACACACACACACATTGCATACACTGACACAACACACACACACACTGCATACACTGACACAAAACACTATGCATACACTGACACAAAACACTATGCATACACCAACACAACACACTATGCATACACCAACACAACACACTCTGCATACACCAACACACTCTGCATACACCAACACACTCTGCATACACCAACACACTCTGCATACACCAACACAACACACTCTGCATACACTGACACAACACACTCTGCATACACTGACACAACACACACTGCATACACTGACACAACACACACTGCATACACTAATACAACACACACTGCATACACTAACACAACATACATACTGCATACACTAACACAACATACATACTGCATACACTAACACAACAAACACACTGCATACACTAATACAATACACACACTGCATTCACTAATACAACATGCACTCTGCATACACTACACACTAACACACTCACTGCATCCACTATACTGACACACACTCTGCATTCGCTACACATTAACACACTCTGCATTCACTACACTAACACACACTCTGCATCCGCTACACACTAACACACTCTCTGCATTCGCTACACATTAACACACTCTGCATTCACTACACTAACACACACTCTGCATCCGCTACACACTAACACACTCTCTGCATTCACTACACATTAACACACTCTCTGCATTCACTACACTAACACACTTTCTGCATTCACTACACTAACACACTCTCTGCATTCGCTACACATTAACACACTCTGCATTCACTACACTAACACACACTCTGCATCCGCTACACACTAACACACTCTCTGCATTCACTACACATTAACACTCTGCATCTGCTACACACTAACACACTCTCTGTATTCACTACACATTAACACACTCTCTGCATTCACTACACTAACACACTTTCTGCATTCACTACACTAATACACTCTCTGCATTCACTACGCATTAACACACTCTCTGCATTCACTACACATTAACACACTCTCTGCATTCACTACACATTAACACACACTCTGCATTCACTACAAATTTACACACACACTACATTCCTTACAATGACACACTCTGCATTCACTACACCCTAACACACACTCTGCATTTATTACACACTAACACACACTCTGCATTCACTAAACTATGCACACACTCTGCATTCACTACACTAACATACACTCTGCATCAACTGTGCACACAGCATCCACTACACAAACATCCTGTATTCACAGTACACACACTACATCCACCACAAATTGAAACACTCTGCATTCACTATACACAGACACTGTGTCTAATACACACACTACATCCACTACAGACACTGCATCCACTAAACACATTTCATCTAGTACATACAAACACTACATTCACTACACAAACACACACTACATCACTGTACACACACTACATCCACTACTCAAACACTCTCTGCATTCACTACACATTAACACTCTGCATTCACTACACTAACACACACTCTGCATCCGCTACACACTAACACACCCTCTGCATTCCCTACACATTAACACACACTCTGCATTCACTACACATTAACACACACTCTGCATTCACTACACATTAACACACTCTGCATTCACTACACATTTACACACACTCTGCATTCACTGCACTAACACACACACTACATTCATTACACTGACACACTGCATTCACTACACACTAACACACACTCTGCATTCATTACACACTAACACACACTCTGCATTCACTAAACTATGCACACACTCTGGATTCACTATACTGACACACACTCTGCATTAACTGTACACACAGCATCCACTACACAAACATCCTGTATTCACAGTACACACACTACATCCACCACAAATTGAAACACTCTGCATTCACTATACACAGACACTGCGTCTAATACACACACTACATCCACTACAGACATTGCATCCACTAAACACATTTCATCTAGTACATACAAACACTACATCCACTACACAAACACACACTACATCACTGTACACACACTACATCCACTACTCAAACACACTCTGCGTTCACTATACACACTGCATCCGCTACACAAACACACACTCTGCATTCACTGCACAAACAGTATCTAATACACACAAACACTACATCCATTACACACATTCTAATTCACTTCCACTATACACACCACATTCAGTCCCGCATCATTGTAAGCAGACTAGGTAGGGCGTGGGCGGGCCCGGGAGGGAGGGGGCGGGGGAGGGGGGGCCCAGACCTTGTGCTTTGTCAGGGGCCCCAAAATTTCTGATGGCAGCCCTGATGATGTCATCACTTATGTTGTAACAAATCGATTGTTGCCTTAAATGTACAGTCTCCTCATATTACCTGCTGGCAATACACAAATAAAAAAATACATTAGACACAACAGAAGAACTAGGTGGGCAAGCAGGACCACCATGCAGGAATAACGCTAGTTTGGAGACAACATAGGTTTTCAATAAATGAAGCTGTATGCTATCCATTCCTTCACCATAAGCAGAAGTTAAGCAACCTCTTCGCTCTGCAAAGACCCTGAGTTTCTGGATCCTATACTGGCTTTATAGCATATATTTTAAGTCTCGTGGACATATACTCTTCCCAGAGCTCTCAATTTAACCGTACAGGAGCAGAGTAGAGAACCAAAGAGGTAGCCAGCGCATTTCAGATCTGGCTATTTACCAAATCAATCATTGACAATGGGGGAGGGGTGGTGGATTTCCATGCCCTTGTTAAACATAATTGCACTCCAGTGATGATGTACAAGAACAAGTTGTAGACATCTTGTGGTGTCATGGTTTGAATAAGACGGAAAGTATATTCTGGTGATTTCATATTCTGAGATTCCTTACCAATTGCAGTTAAAAATTAGCTTGTGACCAATGTCAGGGGTTAGGAAAGCAAATTACTCTATGGGAGGCTAGCTAGGTATATATCTTTGAACACCACAGGCGGTGAGTAGTTGGTCCCAGGTGGCATTGGTATAACTAGTTGTCAGGAATAGATGGAGTATAATTCTACAAACCTTTGAAAAAAACACATAAAGCCTTACAATGGTATAAGAGAAACAGAATGACACTACACAGGTGATACTCATAAGCTGTAACTCATAATCATCGCACTTATGACAAATCACGGCTTGAACTATCTTGCTTTGCATGTAATGTGTCTATCTCATATATTAGTTTCCCCTTTTACGTTGCATTACTGAAATAAATTAACTTTTGCACGATATTCTAATTTTTCGAGTATCACCTGTATTCTTATTCATTAAGCGTCTGACTCAGAAACATGTAGTAACTGACTGTTGTTTTTTCAGTCTAGTTATCTTCATACATAAAGCATACGTTTTAAATATCCCTCTAAAAATGCATTATGGGCCAACCACACTGAGTTGATAACTGTGTCAGCATTATTACGTGATCTCAAGTGATCTCACCAAATCCTCTCTCTTTACCAGTGTCGCTGGGGAGAGATCCACATAGTGCTACAAAGCGTGGTTAGTAGCAGGCATCTCTGGGGGTGCTCTTGTGCATTATCCTTTCCTTAAATTCACACTATAATCACTCTGGTGTTAGAGGGTGGCAGTAATTTTGGTCACACTAGATGATGGGCTTTGTCCAGCAGCAAATGTTTGGGGTCAGTCTCAGACTATAGAACAGAACTTGAACATGAGCACTAATAAACTCATATAAGTTGGCATTGTACACCTCCTCTGAGACTCCCCAAGATCTCACGTTGTTCCGCCTAGATCAATCTTCCAGGTAATTTATTTTCCACATCCACCATGGTGTTATGCGCTGACACCAACTCCTCAAGTTTGGTCTTCATCCTATCAGTATGGGTATCCAAAAGACTGGATTCCCTTGCGGATGTCCTCAGTCATCTTGCTTTACACTCCCCTAAAGAATGGATTGTAGCTTATCAATCATATCAGCTGCTGTACAGTGGTAATATCACATTCTGCAGAGCTCAACATCGACAATGTAGGCCTTTCAATACCATCTTTGCTTATCTATCCTCCGATTGAAGCTGACACATAGAGGCCTCCGCTCCCCTTGTTCTGTCTTTTTTTTTTTTTTAAACCTCGGGGTCATCCTTATTAGTCCTTATAAGCTGCTACTGGCTATTGAGCTAGTGCAATTTGTATGACTTTTCACTGTGGATGTTACTGGATTCAGATTCTCAGTAAGGAGCCAACTGCCAACACCTTGCTCTATCGACTTCCAGTCATGCCCCTCGGATTTTGGAGTATATTTGATATTGTATTCTTTGTATTATTTAATCAATTTGGTTTCCATTGATTTTAGCACATTTGTATAACGTAATAGAAGTTACTATTTAGTTTACTTATCTTGATCTTGTAGATGGAGATGGCCATGATGTTTGTCAGGTCTTATCTCTGCAAACAGGCAACCAGTATAAAACATTCTTACTCAGCCTCTCTGCTCAGATAACTGATACACACTAGAAGAACTATAAAAAGGCCTCCAGCCTGTCAGGGGCAACCGTGTGTTATGTCCCCACCCCCTCCACACAGTTTATGGCATTAACTGAAGCCTGAGAAAATGGACAGCAGTTCAGGCAAGACTACAAAATAAGTGGCGACCTTACAATATTACAGGTGGGCCCTCAAAAGCCTTAGGCCCTCTGTCCATGACCGAAGGCCAGAGATTTCAGCCTTTCAAAAACTGCAAGCACACACAAAATGTGCTCCATGTTGTTGTTTTTTAGTTATTTAAATTTTTATTTTTTTGTGGTGTGTAATTCTTTATATATATATTTATATATTACATCAATAAAGGAAATGTTCAAATTTTGGAGCGGTGATCTGCTTTTTCCATTATTTAAGATTTCATTGGCAAGAACCCCCCTTGAATTTCACATACACATGTTAGTGGTGATAACCGCAGACTTGCAAAAAGCATTTTGCATCATTATAGAGGTATATGAATTTAGCTCTGAAATGGTACAAGCAAATTTTAAAATATTCAATCCGGTCTTTGGGCTTCTTTAGAATCAAAATTTACCACTATAATTTTTATGTACTATATACACTTCAGCAGTTATAGGACGCAAATGTAAATAGAATGGATGTGAAACTAAACCCAAACAAATTAATATTGTTTTTGTGTAACAGGCTTACAAACTTATGTGGTGTGTGCAAAAGACTCAACAGAGAGTGCCAGTGAAGATGGAACTTGTATATTGAATTCACCAAGCTTCCACAGCCCCAATAGGCATGTAAAAGTCCAATTTAGCAAGAGGTCTGCTAAAGTGGTGTGACAAACTGCCATTTGCCACTGGGCATTGGAGAGGACTTATTGCTAGCCTCCTGCCCTGCGACTATGGCCCTGCAGTTCAAACCTGTTATTTTCCCTGCCGAAAGGTTTATTTGTGCCTTTCTGCGGACTGTTAAAGCCATGCTACCCCAGATAGTTATGCCATGGAGCCCAGCCGTATACTGAAAGACTGTATGAAAGACTTTGGCTCTATGGAGATTGAACTGTATGTATGTGATCTGAGCGCCATCCGGTAATAATGTGCGCTCAGATCTAAGCTATCTGGGGATAAGTAGAATGTGTATGTTCTATGTGATAAATGTAACAGTATGTATTTTTATGTCTTTTATTGTACTAAGTCTGCCATGTGGCTAATGGAGTTTTGCCTCTGTCCTTGGAGATAATTGGATTACTTCTCAATTATCTCCAGGATAGAAGACTCTGAAACTGATTTGGGCCGGAAAGCCATGCTGGCAGTGGGTTTTTAAAAATACTTTTACTAACTTTTGAACCCCTGGTCTGATTCGTGCCATTTTTTAATATGCTGTTCCCCTCAATGGATTGATTATGAAAATGTATGTTTTATGTTTGTGACATGTATATTTTAGAAGTTATAGACATGTATAAAATGTATACGTTTTAGCTTGGAGATAATTGAGTAGATACAGTAGGAAACTTAATTATCTCCCAAGCAGAGGGGTGGGAATCTGTGGGATGTAACCGATATGTGATTGGTTAATACCTAATTGCCTGTGGGTGCCTCCCTTGCAGGGGAGCACTGCATAAAAGCAGAGTTCCTGTCATTAAACCAGAGATCTTCTTGACCCTCAATACGTAGCCTTGTCTCGTTATTGGAGGGAACTGCTATATCACACTGGGGATTGCTATGCTCTGCATTTTCCACTGAGCTTTAATCACTTGTTCTTGTTCCTGATACCCTATCCTGGAGGAGAGGTCTTTCCCACACGGTCCTGAATGCTGGAGGTTCATTCAGGGTGGAAGGAAGACGGCGCGGCTCCAGTTAAGCTACGGCGGTTGTGGAGTCTGCAGTGGTTGTGGTGTCGTCTGCAGTGCTGGGAGTCCTCAGGAAGCGCAAGGAGCATCCGTCAACGGAAGGTGATCCATTACAGACTTTTCCATGCCAAAGGTTCTCCATGGTGAATTTGCTGATCTGAGATTATGTAATTCAGTCAAAATGGGGCAATCAAAGTGGCTTCACTATAACCCATGGAGATCAACAGCATTTGCTTTTTTATGTCTTGCCAGAAGAGTTCTTCCATACACTCCCAGGACCCTAGGTTTAAGCCCACTAACCCAGGCACGGAAAGTAGACCAACGGCACTGTTCCAAAGAGGAGAGACATGAGGAACTTGTCAGAAGTGCATGCGAAAGAAGACCAAATATTTAAAACACTCTCAAAACTGAGAACTCAAAAAACTAAAAAACAGTACTAATATACAAAGACAAAAAACAAACAAACAAAAAAACATGTATTCACAAAAAGTTACAAATAGGAGGTTTAACCCCTTAAGGACCGGACTGTTTTTGTGATGTTGTACATTTGCGACCAGGCATCTTTTTACACTTTTGTGGTGTTTGTGTTTAGCTGTAATTTTCCGCTCTCTCATTTACTGTTCCCATACAAATTATATACTTCTTTTTCAGGACAAAAGGGGCTTTCTTTACATACCATTATTTATATAATATCATGTAATTTAATAAAAAAAATGAAAAAATATGATAAAAAATTGAAAAAAATACATGTTTTTTTACTTTTATGTGAAAAATCTTTTACTCATCTACAAAAGCGAATGAAAAAAACTGCTAAATAGATTCAAAATGTTGTCCTGAGTTTAAAAATACCCAGTGTTTACATGCTTTTTGCTATTTTGTTGCATGTTATAGGGCTATAAGTACAAGTAGGATATTGCGGTTTCAAAACATACATTTTTAAAATGTATCAATAGTGACATTGTAACACTATTATCTGTCATAAATCTCTGAATACCACCCCACATGTACATATTTTTTTTAAAGTAGACAACCCAAGGTATTCAATATGTGGTATGTCCAGACTTTTTTAGTAGCCACTTAATCGCAAACACTGGCCAAAGTTAGCGTTCATATTTGTTTGTGTGTGAAAAAAGTAAAAAACTAAATTGAACGCTAATTTTGGCCAGTGTTTGTGATTAAGTGGTTACTAAAAAAGACTGGACATACACCATTTGCAATACATTGGGTTGTCTTCTTTTGCAAATGGTATGCCATCATGGGGGTAATTCTCATTTCTCGGCTACCATACGCTCTCAAAGGCAACGTAACCAACCTGGCCATTTTCAATGTAAAAATATTTGACCCATATATTTGACCCTGTAACTTTCAAAAACGCTATAAGACCTGTACATGGGGGTACTGCTATACTCAGGAGACTTTGCTGAACACAAATATTAGTGTTTCAAAACTGGAAAATGTATCACAACAATTATATCATCAGTAAAAGTGCTGTTTGTGTGTGAAAAATTCAAGAAAAATCACTTTCACTGACAATATCATCGCTGTGATATGATTTACTGTTTTGAATCACTAATATTTGTGTTCAGCAAAGTCTCCCGAGTAAAACAGTACCCCCTGTGTACAGGTTTTAGTGCTAACAAATTAAATTCTCTGGACTTTCGACCTGGGTTGGCAGGCAGGTCCCTTAAATTGCAATCAATAAAATTACTTAATTATGTAAAAATATTACATAAATACACACGTAGAATTTAAATATATATGCATATTTATATATTTGAAGTCTACGTGTATATTTATATAATTATTTATTTAATTTTGTATATGGACATATGCATAGTTCGTATTCTTTTTATTTATTTATATATACATAGATATATATACAATTTCATTCTAAGTGTATTTTGATATAAATATATTAATATCAAAATACAGTTAGAATAACATTTTCATATAGATATATAATTTTTTAAATTTTTATTATTATTTTTAAATTTTTTAATTTAATTTAAATTACTTATTATTAGTATTTTATAATAATATATATATACAATATATAGTTATTATATTATATATATACACGTGTGTAATTTAATTATAAGTGTATTTTTATATTAATATATGTACATATTAATATAAAAATACACTTAGTATGACATTATATATATATGATATATAGACGTATATTATATATATATATAATATACGTCTATATATCATATATATATCATATATAAATATATATATATATATATATATATATATATATATATACACACACACACATATATAATTATTATTTTTTTTATTAACATTAACTTTATTTTTTTTCTTTGATTTTACACTAGCAGGGAGACTGCCTGTCAGCACAGACAGAACCCCTGCAGGCAGACACATGGACACCTATTGTGACCATGTGGTCGCTCTGTTGAGCGATCACATGGCCACAGGGGTCCTAATCTGCCATGGGGAGACTGTCTAGGCTGCAGGCAGTCTCCCCACACCGGGACCAACGCCGATCGCCGCCGGGGGAACGACGGCGATCGGGTAAGTAACTAAGACCGTTAGGACGGTTCAGGACCGTCAGCGGTCGGCAATGCAAAAATGCCGATGACGTCCTGAACCGTCCTCGATCCTTAAGGGGTTAAAGTGAATGTAATTATATATTTTTTTTAGATTCAAAGACAATTATTTTCTTCTTAGTATTTCTTATCCACCTCCAACTATGTATTACATTACAATAAAGTTACCTACAGATAGAACCAATAATGTGATACTACCCATTCCTGACACTTTCCGGTCTGGGCCCCATTCTCTCTCTCTTATTTTTTTTTTTTTTTTTTTTTTTTAATTCTTTATTTTGGTTGTGCAGGTAGGTACATTGTAACATCAAACGCCACAACAGCATGCATATAGGTTAATAGGATTGACAGTGGCATGGGAAGTTGCACATTTTTATAATTATGTAGTGAAGCTTAGCATAACATGTGATGTTCAAAGATAACGTTAACTATGCATATAACTGAAGAATGTATTACAAGAGTATTATATGTTTTAAGCAGGCAAGATTCTTAACATATAGCGCAGATAAGCGATGTTTGTAGACTTAGATTATAATCAGCTATATATATATATCAGATAATTTATAATGTTGAAAACATGTTAGACTGTAATGTTAAACCACAATGTTAAACTGGCGAGCTGTAGTCTACCAGGCAAACACATTAATAGAGGTGAGATATCTCCCAACCGTACATGCTGGTAGCTTGGCTGTTATCAGGTTAAATTATGTAATGACATGTAATTAGCCAGCATAGTTGTATCTGTACAATTTGAGCAATAAAACAAAAATGGAAGAACAAAAAATAAAAATAATACTGCTTCTCTCTGTAGCAAGCTCGTATCGGGCTAAGATCACCCTCACAAGCCAGCAGTATGGGTGTAAGGGCTAATACTCGTGATCGCCAAGTGGGGGCAGTTAATGTCCAGGGTGTAGTGGCTGCTTAGGAGTACTTCTCTTAGCGATCACGCTGTCCCAGGGTAGGTCTGATCCTCAGCCTATTCCCAGTCTGGGCGAGTGCAGTAGGTCTGTGATGAGGTGCTGAAAAATTTGGGCACAGTCCAGTGGGTCAGCGTAGTCGTTTGCTTGTGTGCGCTGTGGTAGGTTTCCCTTCTGTCTCCAGGCCTGGGTGTATGCCAGTGTTTTGGGTCCAGGGTTTTGGGACTGCCTGGGAGCTAAGCCTGCTCCCCTGTGGGAGCTTGGTGGAGGGTGGTTGCTTCTACCGGAGATTTTCAGCCGGTTTGGTCGGCGTCTACCTGTTGTGCCTCGGGAGGTTCTCAGCCTGTGATGGCGGTTTGTCGATGGAGTGTGGGTAGGAGGTTCTTTGCCCACAGGTGATTTCCCCTGCTTCAGCACTGCACGGTTTCTAACCTCTGGTATAGGCTGTTGTTTTAGTTGCTGTGTTCTGGCTTGCCCACCGCTCTGCCCTGGACCTGTACATATGCCTCTTGGTAGGTACCATTGTGGTTTGCTTTGTCCCTTCCTGTGGTCTACCTGGGCTGACTGTGTTTCTCATGCATGGGTGCTGTGGGTGGTCTGGGCTTGATCGCTGAGTGTGTGAGCTGGCAGCCGGTATCTCCGTGGAGTACCTGTTGTTTGAGGCTGAGAGCTGTGTGAGTGCAGTCTCACCTGCGCGAACCGGGTTCCAGGCGAGTCGGCTCTGGTAGTGGGACGGTTAAGTATGTTCCGTGCCTTCCTCCGTCTCTTCATTCTGGTCAGCCTCTCCGCGCCACTAAGTGGTGCAGGTTGTGGTGCTTTTGTCGCCGCCAGCTTTTGTACTGGGTCTACTCGCCGGTCCTTGTGGCTGTTCGGCGAGTTTCTCCCAGAGTTGCGCCCAGAAGCGATCGAATGCCCTCGTTATGTTGTCCTCGTGTGAGGCCCATGGCGCTGGGTTACGTGCGGTGGCCATCTTTGCAGCCAGCATGCCGGTTTGTGGGATCAGTCGCTTGGTGCTATTTTGCACTTGTTCGTGGTCTGTCGCTTAGTGGGGGCCGGGATAACCCCCACCGGCCCATAGGGGGGGAGGCGTAGCCAAGACCGTCGTCGATTTGTAGGTGAGGCGGGAGATCGGCCGCGTCCTCCGCCTCAGTGTAGTCAGCAGGCCGCAAAGGTCGTCGGAGCCCATAAAGCTCACAGCCGGGTGATAAAAATTGGTGCCCGGTCACTCCTGTGCCTTCAGTGATCGGGTGTTGCCGGTATTTTATTGCAGGAGTCAAGGTTTTTAGCCAATTTTTCTCTATTTCCCGAGTAGCTCCTTCGACATGCGTCCTGCTCGTTCAGTAGTCAGGCCCCGCCCCCCCTCTCATTTTTTTGTGTGCCATTCACTGTTCTGCGCCCCTCTCGACCGTCTTAAGTGTCTGTCTACCCCAGCTGAGTCACTGTTATTGTGAATGTGCTCTCCTCTCTAACACAAATACCTTGTCTCACCATTGAGTCCCTGTCTTCGTGCGAATCACCAATCTGGAAATCTTATAAGATAAGTCATATACAGCCATTTCCAAGGTTAGCGGTATAATACAGACGTGGCCTAGTCCTTTCTGCATCAGATCCTTTATTGCAGTGATGTTTCCTTCCTGAATATCGATATGTGGTTCATGGTCAAAGACAAGAGCTGGTCACCTTGTTAAACTCGTGTGATCAAATACCTTTGGGCAAAAGGACAAGAATAGTTTCTTTATGGGCAAGATTTTCAAACATCAAGTTTAGTCTTTTAGATACGTATCTTTCTTAATACACTTTGATCTTGGCAGCAGGACTGCTTGTCACACATTGATTCTCTCTTTAGCTCCCTTCTAACACAGGACACAAAAATATTGTTTCAATTTCCTAGCCAAAAAAAGAACTTTAAAGCACCAGAAGAATGTAAGATAAAGTCTTTGGCATTCGAAGATTTAAGGAAATTATATATTATTTCTAATATGTAATTGTAACTATTTAGACCTGACTGCCAGCATACCTCAGTCAGATAACATCTCTCAGATATATTCAGTTTACAAGAAAGTATCATTTAAAGTTCCTGAGTTATCCCTTGTACAAAAGGTTCTTTGTTCATTTTGACAGTTTTCTCCCCTTTGCTCTATTCACTGATATGACTGGTTAAGTAATGACAATTTTTTCTCATCAAATTTCAGCACAAATTTAACTAGTGTTGTCCACTGTATATCAAGGTTTTAGCGTGTATGTAACAGAGGTAAATGTCCCTAAAATGTGCAAACAAAAGAAAAGTGTATGCTAGTTTAATATGTAACTAGTGTGCCAAGATAAAATAGATTAGTTATTATAAGCCTGTCTACCTTGTTTATTTCAAATGTGTCCATCACACTAAATAATGCATTGCACTCTGTGTCCATGACCCTACAGGAGCAGATGAGTAAGATATTGTTACGGTAATATATAACCCCAATTACACTTTTCAATATGGGAAAATTTCAACATGATCTCTACTGAAGGAGTTGTGGGCACATGGGAACCTACATTCAGACATATCCTGAAGTGCAGCATTTCTGGTCCCAGATAAAATGCTTACTGGAAAATTTGTTTAAGAGACCTTTTGATTTGGACCCTTGGTCCTTCCTTTTGTTTAGGCGTAAAGATGGCTTCCCTAGGAATGCTCAGAAACTATACAACAATCACCCTGGTAGCCAGGAAGACAATGGCTGCTCAATGGTTTAACCCCTTAAGGACCAAACTTCTGGAATAAAAGGGAATCATGACATGTCACACACGTCATGTGTCCTTAAGGGGTTAAACCAGCTGCCCTCTCCCTATCTGAGATTAAGCATAAACTCAAGGACACTCAACTCATGGAAAACCTCCCAGCCATGGACAAAAGCTTCATGCCCTCTTACAAAAAGACATGGTTCCCATGGGATGACTACTGCAGTTGGGATGATCTATATACATGATCTATAGCATGAATACACACACACACACACAACTTGGCATATGAGAAGCTGAGACACACTGAATATACCACAACCAGCCGGCATACCTCTATGTGTTCATGTGTTATTGTGATACTCTGATTTTGGATCCCTCAAATACTTTTAATACTGTAATGAATACAATTTTAATCTGATTTACAGTAACACCCACCTCTTAAGTTATTTACTTAAAAAAATATGACTGAAAAATACAACAAGACATACATACCATCAAGGTATTTTAAAAGAGAAGCTGGTTTATTGTCACACCAAACCATTTCCCTGAATCTGGATTACAAAAAAAAAAAGATAAGGCCGAGGGCAATTTTCAACTAATTTGCATTATAAAATATAGTAGTAACGATAATAAATAAAACAATTCACCTTTAGTACATAAAATAGATGGAATATTAACAACACATCCTCATTAACTGGCCTAAAACTGATGGACTTATGAAGATCATGTAAGAAACATGCATTCTTCATAACGACCCTCATTAGAATAGATACTATGGCTCAGTATTTAATGTCATATGTACCTTTAGAACATGCAATATATCAGCCATATTAATTATGGTTACTACTATGTGTAACAAAAAACAAGTAGAAGCAAAAACCATGGAGGTTCTCCAGTATGGTCATCTATCTGAAACAATAATATTCATCATATTGATTTGTAGAATTATTACATATAGACTCATGGTCCACAGAGTTCTCTTGTGCATCACTGTACTCCTCAAAATCTGATGGTGTGCAATGTCCAGGAACGTCTGCTAATGTATCCAGGTAACTCCCAATGGATATCTCATCCATTCCATCACTGAAGTTGTGCAAACTGTTGCAGCTTCCTTGTAAAGAGGTGTCCCTGCTCTCAAGCAAACTGCAAAGGCTTCCACTAAGACTGCTTCCTTGACTTGTGATAATGTCCTTCTCTTCCATCATCCACTTGATAGATTCAATGCTTTCATTGATAATAAGCAGCTGTCTCATAAGTTTAACATCAGCAGCTCTCAGGAAAATCTGTAGGGAAAATTAAACAATTAGTTTAGAAAAAGAAAAGAAAGAAAATATTTTGTAAATTTAACTTGCCATGGGATATCGGAAAACAGACTTTATTTCCTCTATTGCATAAACCTAGCAAACACAATAACATAAGACCAAAGTGATTGAATAATAGGCATAATGTAACAAAATGTAAAATAATTTAATTGATTGTTTAATCTTTAAGTATTAAACCAAAATACTGTATTTGATTGACACAGTGTATTGCTATTTTACATGAGTTTGAGGCCACTCATGTTTAAAAAAAAAAAAGGGAAAAGAAAATACATTGAAATTCGCTTTTATTTACCAACAATTGTCTCCTTCATAAATCCCCCATTATCCATGTACTTAATTGTAAATTTCCCAAATTGGATAGATTAGGAAATACCTTGCCTTGGGAAATGATACTATACTTTAGGCCAAAGTAGTCAAATTGAATAAGATTTCCAGGCCAACTCAGCCATTATGCCTTAATGGAACACTCTGCATTCATATGTAGTGATCATAGACTCAGGAAGTACTCCCACACAAACTTTTCTTTGTCTTCTTAGAGTGGTTTGACATATTTAAAAAAAAAAAAAAAAAAATTTAGGTCTCCCGGTGCCGCTTTCCCCTCTAGAACAGCTCAGTAAATGTGAATAGGACTCCACAGGTAAAAAAAAAACAAAAAAAAACTAACAACAAACGAATTACAGACAACAGATTTGTCCGGGTGTGGATTAAAAAACAATTGATTCAGGTGAACTGTTCAAAACAAAAAACTTTTTCACAGATCTAGAGCTGAGCTAGAGCAGGAGGCTTTCTTCCCTGAGCGAAGCCCAGTTGTCTAGGGCTTAGCTCAAAGGTTCAGAGCAATCAGCGCGACCTGGCACACCTAAGGTAAGAAGTAAAGTCATACTAAGATGGTTTAAAGGACCACTCTAGGCACCCAGACCACTTCAGCTTAATGAAGTGGTCTGGGTGCCAGGTCCAGCTAGGTTTAACCCTTTTTTATATAAACATAGCAGTTTCAGAGAAACTGCTATGTTTATAAATGGGTCAAGCCAGCCTCTAAATCCTCTAGTGGCTGTCTCACTGAGAGCCGCTAGAGGCGCTTGCGTGATTCTCACTGTGAAAATCACAGTGAGAGCACGCAAGCGTCCATAGGAAAGCTTTGTAAATGCTTTCCTATGCGACCTAGCTGAATGTGCACGCAGTTCTTGCCGCGCATGCGCATTCAGCCGAAAGGGAGGATCGGAGGCGGAGAGGAGGAGGAGAGCTCCCCGCCCGGCGCTGGAATAAAGGTAAGTTTTAACCCTTTCCTCTCCCCAGAGCCGGGCGGGAGGGGGTCCCTGAGGGTGGGGGCACCCTCAGGGCACTATAGTGCCAGGAAAACGAGTGTTTTCCTGGCACTATAGTGATCCTTTAACTAATGATAATGGCTGCGCCTGGGCACTTCTAATATTTTAACCACTATCCTGAATTCCTGACAAAACACAGTTTAGTTAATAATGATCTTCAACGATTAACGTAAAAATATTCACCTGTTCTGTAAGAAACACAAGAGTTCATATCATATGATGTCTAAATGGAAGAATATATCCTACTGGAAGCACAATACAGAATATTATGCAGTACTGGAGGATGATATACAAATAAGTATCACAGTTTGGAGACAAATCCAAACTTCCCACTACATATAGTTTAGTCAGTCATTGCAATTTATGCTCACATTTGCAATGTGTTGGACAGGGAAAAATCTAAACATGGCTAAGATAAAAGAAAACCTTCCTTCTAAAGTAAGGTTCACATTGACATTGAAACGCTAACCTTTAAAATGCTGATTGCATTCTATCACCATGCCAGCATAGCTTGTTATACGTGATACATGTACAAATATGTTCCTTAAAGAAACACTCCAAACACTAAACAGCACAGCTCATTGCAGTGGTTATGGTGCTAGAAGAGCCCCTCACTGCTTAGGAGCGTCACAGTTCTCCTGCGTTAGTAAGAAATCAAACCATTCAAAAATTGAAATGTCCCTTTAATGTAAATTCTCTTTATATGTTCTATGAAGAGAAATCAGGTACCCTTGATAAAGGCAGCCAGTTTGTGCCGAAATGTTGGGGGGTTTGGTGACTCATGTTTCTGTCTGAGGCTTGTAAGGATTTTTGTGGTAATTTATTACTATTATTTTATTGTATCTGCCTTTACTTCTGTTACTTTGTTTATATTCATTTTTTCTTATATGTTTTCATTCTGGTACTTTTTTGTACATAATAAAATTTTAATATTTTTTTGAGATTGTTATGGTGTGCATTCTACATTCTATATACTATAAAGAGAAATCTTTGATTTCCAAATTCATACATAAAGTGCATAAAACTATATATTGTCAGAAACTGGGTGACTTAAAATGTGGTTAGCATGACATTTACCAGAAACACAAAACTAATGTGGTGTACTTTATATTTTTATTTCATAAGTATATACTGTGCTTCAAATATAGCACAATACCCAGCATTTATCTCCCTCTACCCACAACTGCTCACTAATAAAGTTTAAACCTCCAAGCCACTAAAACTAAGCGGAACACAACTATGCGGCAATGTTTCTTTGTGTGTGGCATAACCAACGGGAAGAACATCGGTCTAAAACCTGTGTAAGCTTTGTTCAAATGGGACAGTGCTGTTGGAAAACAAACTTGAAGTTAATCTATTGCTTTATATATATATATACTACGCTGCCAATAAGTCAAAAGACCACATGGTATTTAAAAATTATACTAAAGCTGAATTTGTGCTTAGTTGTGTGACTGTGCTGCTTTTGAAAAAGTGGTCTGTGTGACACAATTTGGACAGCTGTATAACTTAAACATGTTAATATATAAATCTTTTGGACTTGTGTTCTTGGGGACCAAGGACATGACTGAGTTACATCACAATATATCTGGAAAAGGGGCTTATGTGCCAGACTGGCACGGACAGCATGCTGACTAGTGCTGTTGAGGTGCTTTCTCATGGCTCTATGTGTTGAGAGCACTTAGCATAGGGCAGCACATCCTATAATATGCTCATAATGTGTTTGCTGGGAACAATTTCCCGGTGTTCCCAGAAGTGGGGCATTAAGGAACAAACCAAAGATTTGGGAATGACTTGTCAAATCCAGACCGTAAGGTATATAGTTTTCTAGGCTTACACTAATATTACCAGAACACTATAATCACCAGAAGATATACCTTTTCAGAGAAACGATAGTGTTTACATTACTGCCTAGTGACACCTAGTCACAAAGACAGCTACTAGACATGCTTCCTGGGTCACTGCTGCCCAACATTTTCACGCTCTGAACTTTCAGAGGCGCTTAACTTTCCCCATAGAAATAAGAGGAAATGCCGACTAGCGTAGAGTGGCATTTTGTTGCACCTGTGCATTAGCCTCCCATTAGATTGGCTGTGATTGTTAGTTTTGATGATCTCAACCAAGGGAAGTGGGTGGAGCCAGTGCTGGCGGAGACCTGCGTGACGCTGAAATAAAGGAGAGTTTTCTTTAGGTTTAAGAGGGGTAAGGGGGGCCTAAACTGCGTTTATCACATTATAGGGTCAGGAATATACATTTGTATTCCTAACCCTATAGTGTTCCTTTAACTTAATGACATAAGATGTATCTGTTTGCAGTTGGTTAATTTGCAGTAAAGACTGATCATATATACCAGTACATTTTTACATTTTAGTGCCAGCTAGATACTTGCTGTAACTAGAGATATGCAGCTTTCACTCAATATCTGGGTCTCCCTTTTCTAAGCTGGGGTCAAACAAGTCCAAAAGTTACCCTTTGCTAACCCTAGCTGTTTCCAGCATTCAAAGTATAGTGCTTTGCACAGCCCTCTACATTCCACTGGCTGATATTCTAGGTAGATTAACAATATCCATAGGGATTCTAAGAAAAAAATAAAATAAAAGATTAAGACATGAGGTCTGATTAGACTCTTATCTGTTTTTACTACATGCCCCATGCTAAAAATGATCAGTACTGGGCTGTCCATGCTGCTCATCACATATCACTATGTGTTGGCAAGGAAGGGCATGATAATCAGCATCAGAGAGCACAGAGCATTTAAACGGTGTAACCAGGGGAAAACCCTCTTATGGTGTCAGCCATCATCAGTTTAGGGAGTAAGGGATGGTGTTTTCTGGGGACTTGGGGATAATGTAGTAAGGGAGCTTATGCTTGAAGTATAACTGCTTTCAACATGGCATGGATTGTATCTCCCATAATTCTAAATCAAACAAAGCATGTCTGAGAGTGATCGGAATTGCAGACCAAGATATATTAAAGACAGGTGTTTTCTATGGTTTTCTATCCTTCTGAAAGAAGCCACTGACATCAGGGAACACCATCACCATGAAGGGGTGTACGTGGCCTGCAACATTCTCAATTTTGGTGGTATGTGTCAAAGTAACATCCATATGAATGCCAGGACCCATGTTTTTCCCAGTAGTACATTGGCCAGTGCACAACACTGCCTCCACCGGACTGCATTCTCTTCCCCTGATAAACAACTCACATGTACCTAGCCATCCACCTGATCTAAAAGAAAACATGATTCATCAGACCAGGCAACCTTCTGCCATTGCTCCATGGTCAAGTTCTGATGCTCAAGTCCCAATTGAAGGTGATAGACAGGGGTCATAATTTGCACTCTGATCAGTCTGCGGCTACACAGCCCCAAAACATAGCAAACTGTGATACACTGTTTTCTGACAACTTTTTTATCATGGGCAGCATTAACTTTTTCAGCAATTTGCGCTACAGCAGCACTTTTGTGTAATCGCACCTTCCCGTCCTCACATGCATCAATGCGACTTGGACGCCTATGACCCTTAAGCCAGTTTACCAGTTGTCCTTCCAAGCACAACTTTTTTTGTAGGTATAACCACTGCATACCGGGAACAGCCCACAAGACTTACAGTTGTGGAGATGCTCCGACCCAGTCATATAGCCATCATTATTTGGCCATGTCAAAGTCACCCTGGTATTTTCACTTGCCCATTTTTCATGCTTTCAACACATGTAATTCAAGATTTCACTATTCACTTGCTCCCTAATATATCCCACCTTAATAGGTGCCATTGTAATGATATTGTCAATGTATTCACTTCACCTGTCAGTGGTTTTAATGATGTGGCTGTTCAGTGTACTTCAGCTGAATAGAATAATCTATATGCTATAAAGCAATACAGACCTATATCTGACCGTGTCATCAACTTATTATGACAGGTCTGCTTAAAGAGACACTGTTGCGTTCGGAATAAATAAAATTAAATAAAAGGTACTTTCCTTACCTATTTTTCCAGCTATGAGTCTCCTTCGGCGCTGCCATGTCTTCTCCTCGTCTGAGGTTATCCTGGGGGTCCAATCCAATTCTCCTCAGAGTAGGAGATGGGCAACCTTTGGCACTCCAGATGTTTTTACTACATCTCCCATAATGCGCTTACAGGTATAATTCTGGCAACACATACGGGGAGGTATAGACCACAAGATCTGGTGTGAGGAAGGTTGACTATCCCTATAATAGAGGAGCACTGGGACTGTAGGCGCATGCTTGGCACTTGCTGCGATGCACCTATGACTCTTCCATATAGTATCATTGCATGCAACAATTTTCTATGGCAGACCGTGATGGTCATAAAAGCCACAAAGTAACAATCCCAGCTCTTCTACTCTGAGGGCTTGGAGTTGTGGCCTGAAGCTGTGCTTCCAAGCCTTTCAATTAAATACTGTCAATTTGGGCCACTAAAGAGGAAGTAATAACTGTATGCACGATAACAATTTAATTGAGATTAAGTTGTTAAAGTGAGTGTAGTATTCCTTTAAGTGACATTGTGATATTTTGGATTAAAATATTTATTACGGGCAAAATACGGTTGTCTAGCTTCCTTGAGAAGGAAGTGAGTCTATTTTGTTCTACAGTAACGTGACTAAATTTAATGCCCTCAGGTGTGAAACTGACTTATTGTTAAATGTAATCCCTAAAGGCACAGTCCAGGCTGCAGCTAAAAAAATAATTAAAAGGGGGGCGGAGCCTAGCAGCTAAGCCGAACGGTCGCACATCAGGAGTGCTCCTCTCAAAATAAGCCTAAATTAAGCCAAAAATCTGCGCTGAGCCCTAAAACAGCCTGCCTTTCCACACCAGAGACAAGGGCCCAGCACGATAACAAAACTTAAACGAAACCGAGGCTGAAACCAGCGACGAGAACCCGGGGATCGATCTGAGGCCTACAAGCGGCCTACTCAGCTGGCACGGGGGAAGCGGCCGACCCCTCTGCGGACTGCAGCCAACCTAGTTGGAGGTCTCCCCAACACACTCTCTCCCCCCCCCCCCCCTGCCGGAGGGGGATATCCCGGCACACAGCTCACAACTCGGGTGCACAGCACCAACCCAAGCATACCTGCACCGTCGGTCCGGCAAAACACAACATGGCGGACGCCACATGCCAGACAGGACAGGGTCCCCCACTGCTGCCACTCTCAGAACGGCTGGACCGCCTGCTTGCCGACTTCTGGGCCAAGCTCTCAGCCCAGAGGAGCACACCAGCAGAGGCACCAGCGGCAATGAACCCACAGGTTGCCGTGCTGCAACACAAGGCAACAGGAAGGAGCCAAACTACATTTTGGAAGGCTGGGAGGAGAAGGAGGCAGACTCAACACAAGCCTCAGTGGGTCGGCAACAGACCACTGGCGGTGAGTCAAACGACTGAACAGCGACAAACCCCGGGACTGCCTACCCAGACCCCCCCTTCCCACACGGAGACCACTATATTTCCTGGGAGAAAACACCCTGACAGAGGCTCCCCGATTCACAGGCACAACCCAGCCCGATACATCTACACACGGGGGCAGGAGTGCGAAGGGGAACATCCCAATACCCAACAAGAGGCAGAGGCTTCCAACCAACGCATGCACCACAGTCCCTACCACATTCAACGGGTACACGATGTGCTTGCCACAAGACAAGGGACCTGTACTGCTGTGCACTCGGACTGCATACCGGCAGGAAGATGGAGGGGCCCCGAGAAGGGGGATCCACAAGCGAGCCATCACGCCAGCTACACCCTCACAGCATCTGGAGTCGGGTGAAGGACCCGGACTGGACACTAAGCACCGTGAGCGCCAAGCTGAGCAGTATATGGCCTCACGTAATGTCATAATAAGGACATATTAGCGGTTATTAACCCTTACTGTTTCGGCCTATACCGTTTCCTCTACTCATACGGTCAATTGCATGTAAAACATAACTATGATAAAAGCCTAATTCTTAGTAACACACAACAATGTACCACTACTCAATTGCCACACTAGGCAAATGCTTGCTATGTATTGTCTCTCTAGCTAATCAAGTGTGATAGAGTAATTGCATGCCTACCAGCTTGGCCAGAGCGCACTCGGACTGCCGGGGATGGGACTTGGTGTCTAGTCTAATCAAGCATGTACCCTACGAATACCACTCGCTGTTTTTTCTACTATGACCTCACATACTACTTATTTACTATGTGCCTAAGTTTTGCATAGCCCACTTTTACTCTCTAATAGTCTATCAGAATAGGCATTGATACTAGCTACAACAAGCTTCTGTTACACGACACGTTACCACAATTAAAAAAATGAAGCATCATCACTCAGGAAATGTAATTTTTCAAGCAAACGATGTACTTACCCTTTAATGTAATCAGTTTTTTACATTTCCCTATCTTTGTTTCTGTACCCCATCTAATATGCTTCAATAAAAGAAAGATTGACAAAAAAAAAAAATAATAATTAAAAAATAAACACCCACCCATTTTAATGCATCATACAGATATTTGCAGGAAATGATTCACCCAGTCACGATCCTCCCATACATTTCTACACAAGCTGCACAGTCACTGGTGTGTGTTTTATATATATATATATATATATATATATATATATATATATATATATATATATATATATATATATATGTGTATGAGACAGAGAGAGAGAGAGAGTATTTATTAATAAAAAAAGTACATATTTTTTATGATGATCCCTGTTCTAGTGGCTGGAGGATCAGGTTTTGCTCCACTGCTGGATGCAGGCCATGTGTATTGCACTACTAAAAAATATTAGAACAGAGCATCTGTAACCTGTGGCAATGCTCTGATACATTCAGAAAATCCATTACTTGCTGGAGCAGTATACAAGGTCTGCAGATGCTAGATCCACCTTTGTCACCTCACTAACATCACTGTTCGCTTTGGCCAACGAGGAAGGTCTCACATATAGATAAACATTCCTAGACACACATTTACAAACTGCCAGATGCATACGCACACATGCAGATGCACAAACAGCGAAACAGATGCACACACAGGTTCACTTGGTCAGGCACACACAAACATCCAGACCCAAAGGTACAAACACGTCAAAACATGTATTCTGTTTTAACTCTTCTCTTTTCCAAACTATGGAGGGTGGTTCTTCTGGAGTCTAATAAGGAGTGGGCATGTGGAAATTGTCATCATCTCTAGCTCTCTATATAGTTTCCGTAGCACTAGAACAGGGGTCAGCAACCTATGGCACATGTGCCATGCATGACACTCAAGGTGCCTTTGCACGGCACTCAAGGCTGCCAGAGCCAAACAGGCTCTGGCCTATTGGAAGCCCCAGTTGGACTTCAGGTATCTGCTAGTGCAACCACAATGGTGACTGCACATTTCTGCATTTTGAGGATAATTTCCTCCCAGCATTTGTGAATGGGAATCTACACTGGAGTAGAGCAGCCCACAGCAGCTCCTGCCCTTGACCTGTGCCCCACTGGATGCACTGGGAAGCCCCTCACACTGCTAGATATACACAAAACTGCAGAAGAAGCCTCTCATACAAATAATATAAATAACCCACACACACATAGTCCCCACAAACACATCCCTTAGCATCTACGTACACAGACACAACCACACAAGCAGCCTGTCACATGCAATTCCGCATGCAGCCTAAACACACAATATGACATATAATCCAGACACACAATTCTACAAGCAGCCAACATACACAGCCCACATTCCTAGTTATCATACATAAAACCACAAACTACTCATGAACAGATACAATAGAACAGTCCACATAGGACCAGCTCACCAAGGGACTTCAAGATTTTGTTTTGGTACAGTACTGCTTAAAGTGTCTAGCCCTGTACTAAAAGAAAGTGATCTTGTCTCAAATTCTTCCAGCTGTATCACTCTCTGTGAGGGTATCTCCAATGCAGCACAGCTAGGAGAGATAGATTTAATCTCCAACCAGACCCTAGTGGGTCCCCTCTTTGAGTGGTCCGATTATGGGAGTACCGAGTGTACACCCAGATTGCAGCCCTGTGGGTGTTACTGAACAGAGTGTTAAGCTGAATTATACAATTCAGGTTAATATATCCAAAATCTACCTATAGCAGAGTTTGTAAAATTTTGTTTGCAAATCTGTGTTTAGTGGATAATCCATTCCACTTCTATCAGTAAAGAGAGAAAGAGGGATTTAACAAGGAAATCAAGGCCTGAAGGGCAGTGCTATCACTTTAAAAAAGAAAAAAAAAAAAAAAAGAGCTCAGAACGAACAAAAGCATAATGATTAATTATTGCAACTTGGGGTTGCATTACACACTTCATGTCCTTGAGGCAGCTCACTTCCTTTTTCTTAGATATATAATCGTTCAACCTTGGAGAGCATTTAGCACTGCATTTGCTTGTTTAATGATATGTGTTTTGTGAAAATAAAATATATATATACTTCATGAAATTAAAAGCAAGAGTTCAATGCTTTTCTGTGGTGTTTATTAGAAATGTGAATTAATTTTCAATTTGCAAAGGGAAGTCAAGTTCTTTAATTTAGTTATATTCTCAATGTAGATATTTCAGCACTGAAAAAAAAACAACCAAAAAACTATGCAGATATTTTCAAATTACAACTTTAAACCCATGTATATTAAACTCTTTAGAATAAGAATAGCCAAGAACTCTCTGAAGCTGTTTTTTTGGGGGATCCAGACCAGTAACATTGGATACAATTTGTCATTCCTCCTCCAGCATCAGGGACCAACAAACTTGCCACCAAGACGTAGGTATCAACCCTTCATCCTACTCGTTCCCCTCTTTTGGTATTGTCACTTCTGCCTACTCATTCCCCCTAGCAGTTTTCAACCCCTCTGCCCACCCAACAAACAAACAAACAAACCTTACATTTGAAAGGCCCAGGAAACCACTCTTTTTTTGCCCAACATGTCCGCTCTGCCAGACAACAGTACAGACAGAAAGCTGGTCCCTAAAAGCTCCAGAAAGAATCCCATCTTAAAGGGACACTATAGAAACCTGAACAGCTTAATGAGGTTGTTCAGGTGAGAACTCTAGCTCCCTGCAGCCTCTCCCATGTAAACACTGTATTTTCTAAGAAAATACAGTGTTTACATTGAAAGCTAGGAACACCTCCAGTTGCAGTCACTCAGAGTGAACCAGAGGGACTTTGGAGTTGATGGAGGCACAATATGCCTCCATCCACTCAGATCTGCTGTCAGCAGAGCACAGGGCAGCACTGTGCACAGCATCCTGTGACTCAGTATATCCTCCCTCTGCATGCAGACACTGAACTTTCCTCATAGAGATTCATTGATTCAATTAATCTATGAGGAGATGCTGATTGGCCAGGGCTGTGTTTGAATCATGCTGGCTCTGCCCCTGATCTGCCTCCTTGTCAGTCTCAGCCAATCCTATGGGGAAGCACTGTGATTGGATCAGGCTACCACAAGTCAGCAGACTGCTTGTTTTTCTGAGTCTAACAACATGCAGATATACAGCTTCAGGCTTGAATACAGCAAGATTTTTACTATATTTATGGAGGCATGAGGGGTCCAGGGGGGCTAGATGATGGTGTTAACACTATAGGGTCAGGAATACATGTTTGTGTTCCTGACCAGTGGCGTACGTACCGCGGTCGCAGGAGTCGCAGCTGCGACCGGGCCCGGCACTCCAGGGGGCCCGGCCGCCCTGCGGCCCCCACGCGACCGGGTAGCAGCTGCCACGCTTTGTGGCCCCGGGGCCGCATGTTTAGGGGTCCATCGGGTGGCCCATGCGGTCAGGGCCACCCGATGGACATGGATTGTAAGGGGACCCGGTCTGCGCTGAGCGCTTTAAGTGCTCAACCGGGCCCCCTGTGAGGACATCATCACTGCTGGGAGGAAGTGACCGCACGTCACTCCTCCCAGCATACTGAGAGCCCGCACGGGAGGAAACAGAAAGGAGGAGGGAGTCAGATTGGGAACTCTGACTCCCATCAGGCTGACCCCAGGGCCCCAGGGAAGTCACAAATGGTAGGAAACATTTTGTGTCTCTGTATGTGTGTATGTATGTGTGTGTGTGTCTCTGTGTGTTTATGTATGTATATATGTCTGTGTCTCTGTGTGTATGTATGTGTCTGTGTCTCTGTATGTGTGTCTGTCTCTGTGTGTGTGTGTGTATCCGTATGTATGTCTGTGTGTGTGTGTATCCGTATGTATGTCTGTGTCTCTGTGTGTGTGTGTATGTATGTGTGTCTGTGTCTCTGTATGTGTGTCTGTCTGTGTGTGTGTGTGTGTGTGTGTATACGTATGTATGTCTGTGTGTGTGTGTGTGTATCCGTATGTATGTCTGTGTCTCTGTGTGTGTGTATGTATGTGTGTCTGTGTCTCTGTATGTGTGTCTGTCTATGTGTGTGTGTATCCGTATGTATGTCTGTGTGTGTGTGTATCCGTATGTATGCCTGTGTCTCTATGTGTGTGTATGTATGTATGTGTGTCTGTCTGTGTGTGTGTATCCGTATGTATGTCTGTGACTCTGTGTGTGTATGTGTGTCTTTGTCTCTGTATGTGTGTGTGTGTGTGTGTATCTGTTTATGTATGTTTGTGTGTATCTGTATGTGTTTATGTATGTTTGTGTCTGTGTCTCTGTATGTGTGTATGATTGTATATCTGTGTCTCTGTATGTGTGTATGTGTCTGTCTCTGTCTCTGTGTATCTGTATGTATGTGTGTGTCTACATGTGTGTACGTGTGTGTCTGTCGGGGGTGTGTGTATGTGTTTGTGTCTGTATGTATGTGTCGGGGGGGAGGGACCCACAGTCAGGGGGAGAGGGTCAGGGTAGGGGGGGGCCCACGGATCAGTTTCGCACCGGGGCCCCATGGAGTGTGTGTACGCCACTGTTCCTGACCCTATAGTGATCCTTTAAAATATTAATTTAAACGGAGACTAGCCTATTACAACACTATGTTTAAACTACTGGTGACAAACTGAAAACAATAAAACATATAGGATAATTTGCAGGGAACATAAAGTATAATGGTCACAAACTCGTCTTACAGCCACCATAACTGACAAATGACCTTTTATCGACAGGCAGCGCTGTGCACTACAATGCTCATGCCAATAACAATAACTGGGTTAGCCCATAAGAGTCTTTTTGAGTCCATAAGAGGCCCATAGTCTCGTGGCAGCAGGTTCAATGTCAAGCCCCCCACAAGCCCTAGTCTTTTTCATTTTAAGTGTAAGGTAATGATGTAGTGAATAAGCTGTTCCCAAATAACAAAATGTAGCGGACAGGAACATCCATATGAAAGATGAAGGAGCTTATGTCACAAACAGCAATTCCCATGAAACTTATACACACACATATTAGGGATCGACAGATTATCAGTTGGACCAATAAATATTTGGCAATAAAACGTTATCGGCTTACAATGATACCTTCTCAATATACAAGCTCCTGGTAGGCTGCACAAAGCCACTGGACCACCAGGTACTTTAAGGTCAGCCCTCCCTAGCCCAGAGGTAGGGAGGGGGAAATAAAATCCAAATATTTTCTTTTCAGTATGGCATGTATTTTTTGTGCATTTACCACTCATTAAAAAAAAAAACAAAAAAAAAAACCCAAACAAACACAAAAACAACCACATTAACCCCTTAAGGACACATGACGTGTGACATGTCATGATTCCCCTTTATTCCAGAAGTTTGGTCCTTAAGGGGTTAAACATGTCAATTGAATAGCAGATTTGTGTAGAAATTGTGCATCTTTTTTACAAACTGTAAACAAACAGAATATCAGTACCAGTTATCCAGTTTTTGGCAATCGTCAGAAAGGCAAATGATAATCAGTATTGGCTCCTCAAAAAAAATAAAAAAATAAAATTATATCTGTCAATCCCGATTACACAGAATTTTTTGTAAAAAATAAATAAATTAAATAAACACATGAACCCTTCCAATCTACATGCATTTCTGTATTACTTTGATCTAAATTCTGATCAAAAGTTCAACTGTGTCCTAGCAGTAGATACATATAACTGGATTACACAGCTTAAAACCACAACTTTTTGTAGTCTTTAAAACCTTAAGGGTGGGGGCAATTGTACAAGTTCTGAACCAACCAAAACAAAAACAAAAAAAACTAGAATTTGAGCTATATGTCTGTTCATCCGTAATTCACCTTTGATATGAAGTGCATTCACACTTATTATAAATCATTTAGTTCAGGCTCAATAAAAAATACTTAGAATTAGTAAAAAGGGAAATCTGTGCTGCAAGTAGGGGCATGTATACTAAACTGTAAAACCAGACCCTCCCAATCCAATAAAGAGGGACCTGGCAGAAGTCCCCATGTTAAATAATTAATCATTTTAGTGTCGCCCCCATGCCCAGTGAGTGGGGACTATTAAACAAAACAAGACACCCAGTGTCCCCCTCAGCCCCACACCTACTAGTAGTGGGTGGGGGCCGTAAGTGATAATGAGGGGAACATATTTCCCCCCCTCCAGTTACCACCCATTAGTATCAGTTGGGAACCCTATATGATAATGGGGGGACCTACTGTAGTCTTTTTAGCAGCAGGTGGGGTCTAATTGCAAATCAAATTACCTACCCCAGTAACATGGGGTCCCATAGCCCCTAGTAACCCCAACCCCTCAAACACATACACTGCCTATCCCCCTCACCATAATAAATAGTGAGGGGGGATAATAAACTAAATGTCTGAAAAATAAAAAAATAAATACTTACCAATACATGTGTTCTTCTTTCTTCCATCTTCTTTTTCCAGGTGAGGATCATACCACTAACGCTATCATCAAGGAGCAGTTGGTCTGCTCCTCCCTTGTGAGTACCATTTTATACTGTTGGTTGTCTCCTTTTATTCTTCTCGTTTGAGTGTTGAACATACCCCTGATGGAGGAAGTCTATCCCATATCCCATAAGCGGGGATTGTACCGCTGTACGGTCTTCATACTAGAGCTAGCTATAGCTCTAATATATGTGAGTTTATTACCATCTTTTCATTATTTGCTTTATTAGACTGGACATATTACACTAGTTGGTTCTCTATTTGCTTTATCTTTTCATATGAGTGGATCTGCCTGGGCAAGGACAGCGAGGACATTGTTCCTGACCAAGCACCTTATAGACTATCTGATCTTAATTAGATCATTCCAGTTAAGACTTATTTGGACTACCTTTTATTTTGATTACTGTATGTTATAAGGTCAGCCCTTATCTCCTTTTTTATTCATTTAGTATACATGCCCAACTAGCGGTACATCATGGAGATCATATGATAGCCCAGGAATGAAAATTACCACCATCGGGGCATACCTGTGAAAAAGTAGACAACTCAGGGTACTCAAAATGTGGTATGTCCAGTCTTTTTGTAGCCACTTAGTCACAAACCCTGGGCAAAGTTCATGTTTGTTTTTTTGCATTTTTTCCACAATGTTTGTGACTAAGTGGCTCCTAAAAAAAAGACTGGGACATGAGAAATTAAAGCCCTGTTTCTCCTGAACAAAATTATATATAATAAGTGTGGGTGCACTTAATATGAAAGAGGTGAATTACGGTTGATCAGACACATAGCGCAAAGTCCAATTTTTGTTTACATTTTGTTTTGCTCAGAACGTGTACTATTGACTGCGTCCTGAAGGGGTTAAAATACATTATTACACTGCAATAATAAATAGCCTTTCTATAAATAAAGTTATCCAAGCACTTATGCTCTGCTTAGTTTTGATAAGATCTCCTAAGCAGCAAATTCCGAATTCCTTTGGCATTGTTCATTCCTCCTACAAACCAATGGTATGTTCCAAGCTGCACTCCCGAAAGTCTGACTGCACAGTTGTACAAAGTCGATAAACAGAGTGCTCAATAGTCAGTGTTTCACAGATCTTTTTTCTTTTTTTTTCCCCCTCTGGTTTTTCACTCTTGTGCATATTGCATCAAATCTTTTTAATCCCATTCAGGACAACAGGGCTGTCTTGATAAGGGATTTGTGTAAAACTTTCAATTGCATAATAATGTGCATGAGTGATAGAACTTATATAGAGATACTATTTTACTATTTTAACTAATCTATGGTTACGTTATAGTCTTTATCAAGGTAAAAATTTCACTGAAATGTATATGTAGAATTAATTATAACCCTGACCAGAGGCAGAACTAATGCAGAGAGGGCCCCGGTGCAAGAAATTATGTTTCCCCCCAGCACATGGGTGGCCAAAAGATAGATTCTGCTGTACATATCCCTTATTAATGCATTGTCAGCTGGGGATCTACAATTTTCTCAACCTTGCATAGTTTTACTTGGGAGCAGTTTTTGTGTGTTTGGATGTATTATTATTACTGGCATTTATAAAACACCAACATATTCCACAGCAATATAAGCAGGTTCACTACCTATGGAGTATGTGTGTGAAATGAAGGGGTCCATTTGTGTATAGTGTTCAATGCAGTGGTGTATTTATGTGTACTGTTGCTACTTAAAAGCAGTGGTGTGCGTGTAAATACAGGGGTCTGTTTGTATGTAGTGTTGGTGTTTGTATATAATGCTGTGTTACAGGAATGTGTTAGTACGTTGGCATTCGATTGCAGGGGTGTGTTTGCATGTAGTGTTGGTATTTTTGATAGTAAAAGTGTGTTTGTATATAGTTTTGATGTTTTAAAGCTGGGATGTAAGCACATATGCACATGTGTGGCAACAATGACATAGAAACACATGTGTCCACACTGCTACACACACACAGATACAAACATACCTTCACAGACACACACACACACAAATACCTACACAAACACACACACACACACAACAATGTACCCACACACTGACACACATAAACGTATACCTTCACAGACACACACATTCAAACATATACCTATACATGCACATACTCACACTGATACATTCAAACATACACATATATACACATAAACATATACCTACATACACACAAACTGGGCCCCTGTTTAGCAATAATATCCATCGGGTAGTTCTTAGTGCAAGGGCCAACAGATGAGCCCCCAAAGGGCAGGTAGTGTGCCCTGGGTGACAGGCAGGTTGGGAGTGCAAAGAACTTGTCCCCACACTTCCAAGTGTTAGGAGGGTCAAAATCCCTCTGTCTCTCTTTTCTAACCTAATGTCCCTCTTTTCTAAGAGAACCATATTACTGTGTTTGAATGCATAACAGAGCTCTACATCAATAACATAATAATGCGTCTTAAAACTAACAAACATATTTTGAAATCAGTCTGTGTAAATAAGATACATTGTTCTTGTTTTGCATTACATTGTATTTGTATAAATTGTTATGTCTCCTAAAATGTTTTTAGAACATCATGTCCTCTGGCTACATCCACACGCACACCCCTATAATTAAGGTGTCCCTTTTTGTCCATTTGAAATGTTGGGAGGTGTTAAGCATGGTAACACTGGAATGTGTCCTTAATTTAATCTTTTTTTGGATACGCTTTTCAAATGATTTATCTACAATTTTACTGGTGACTTCTGTAGATACTGCAATTTTTGATTTGAAAAATGTATTCAAAATTATTAAATCAAGGTCTGTGTTAGAGGGACTTCAAGTACCTCTACATGGTCTTACAGAAAGCCAAGAGTTCAGTGCAGTGAGTATAGGAGCACCTAAAATCATCTGACCTCACTGCCCATTCAGCATGCCACTTGGAGGAATCTGTGAGACCAGGAAAAGGAACATAGTGATCTTCAACCGTGATGCTGCACTGTCACACTACGACACTGTTAAGTGAGGATACAGATGAAAAACACATTGAAAATTGTGTGTCACACAAATCATATATGATTTGACATACTATATGGAGGAGACAGTGCATCATCCATACCAACTTTCTTACATATTGATTAAAAAAACAAACAAAACAAAAATAAAAAACACCCCTCACATTGTGATGTCATTCTGTTAAATCAAGGGGAGACAACCTTTGGCACTACAGATGTTCTGGACTCCATATCTGCTGATGCTGCCAGCCAAAGGTTGGCTACCCCAGTGTTAAATGATCATGAAATGCAAATGTGAAGCAAAATGCCATTTGGTAATGCACTTTAAATGTGATTTGTTTAATGTCAGATGCTAATTACAGCTGTAACTTTAAACTATGTTTAAACAGATTGTCATGACATTAGCTCTAATTATAGCCTGTTAGGCTTTGTTTTCTACTTGCATCCTAGCAGTTTTCCATTTAGAGAGAAGAATTACTGTATGGTTTGTAGAACTTTATAAAATATAACAAAGTATTCCTAAAGCAGCACTGTGACCATCTAGGGACTTTGCATAATCTGCAAAGACAAAGACCCCTGGTGACATCGCCTTTGGGGTCCGGTGGACAAAGGGGGTAGGTAAAGTTTAAATTCACTTGCCTGTCCCTCACGGGTGCTGAGAGTACAGTATTGAGGTCTATGGAGGATCCCACATGTTCCTCCATACACAAAGTGGATTCCCTGGTGACGGCTGGGGGGGATTGACACTTCTAGACAGCGGTAGCTCCACCCAGTGTCTAGGAGAGTCGGGCATAGGAGATATACAGAGACAACACAGTCAAAGGAAGTATTTCATAACTTTTTTTTTTTTTGGGTGGGGATGCACAGCACAAATTGAAATAAATACTTAAAAAAAAAAAAAAACAGAAAACATTGGGCATCATAGCACCCTCTTCGTTTAGCTTGTTGAGCAGAGTAATTTATTTTAAAGTATGGTATTACTTGGTACCTCCTGCAAATGTTATCGAAACTTTATGATTCTCCAAGGTTGGTGGGCCATGGCCGACAGGGAAGATCAGAGGATCTCACTGATGGCCCTGCATGGACTACACTATCCAGCTGGCCCTTTACTGGAGCCAGGGAGCTTAGCCCAAACCCTAAAACCATCCCCTTTCTCCTCAAAACTTTACAGTTTGCACTATGCATTCTGGAAAGTATCATTCTCCAGACATCCATCACATCAAGGTTCAGACTGTCAAATAGTGAAGATTGATTCATCACTTCAAATAACTTGTTTCCACTGCTCCAGTAGCAGTGTTCTTCACACTAGCCAGCCAGAGAAGGATTAAGATCCTACAAGAACCTAGGCAGGTTACCGGTTTGGGCACCCCCTTCTTTCTTCACACAGGGTCCCAAGCAAATTCATGGATCTGCAGGCCCTCTCGGTCACCGTATGGATAATCCTGCCACAGAAACCCATTTAATTGAAGTCCTGATGCATAGTTTTTCTGCTGATCTTTATTCCAGAGACAGTTGTTGTGGCGGACACCGGGGTATATAGTTTAGACCGACCGTACACGAGGCGCCTGCCCAAAATCAGGCTGTGTGGTCCATCTCTTTCGGGAATATCAAATGCACAATATTTATATATGAATAACAGTTCGTGCATATGTTCACAGAGTATCTTTAGTTTGGTAGATGTTTTCACAGAATGCCGCTTTGGTCATATGAATAATACCGAACATATTTGGGTATGGAAGTCTCAGCGGTGTACGCCCCACTGTCACCTGCTCCTGCCCAGTTTCACTGAATCCCAGGGAAGCCACCCAAAAGGAAGGAAACAGGAGGGTGGCTAAAAAATAAATTAAAAAATACATATTTTTATTTTTGTGTGTGTGTGGATCTATGATATTGTGTGCATCTGTCAAGTGTGTATGTCTGTATGTGTATTTGTGTGCATCTACGAATCCTTGAGTGCATTTGTGTATCTATTTGAGTGTATCAAAACTTAATTAAAACATATATATATATTTTGTCAGTGCAAGTGTGTGCATATATGTTTGTCAGTGTGTGTGCATATGTCTGTCTGTCAGTGGGTGTGTCCATCAGTGAATGTGTATGTTTAGGTCACCAACCCCCCTCTGATCTTATGGGACAGGTGTTTTTACGTTCCTTTTTTCCTATGCCGTGCCGGTCTCGCCGCAACCGGCACTTCTCCATAGCAGAGATTATCTCTCTTGATTATCTCAGTGAATCCAATGCTTTTCCATAGGAAAGTATTGGGAAGCTATTGGGCATGCGCTGCAAATTGTGGCACTAATCAGCATCTCCTCATAAAGATGCATTAAATCAATGCATCTCTATGGGGAATGTTCAGCTCCTCCATGCAGAGCATCAAGGGTGCCAGGTTTTAAGTCATTGCTATGTGTTGTATTTTATGCAACTGTTGGGTGAGCCTTTAACACCTAAATATAATAATTTCTAGGAGTATCCGCATACTTTTAATCACAGTGTATTGCAAACAATTTCAGGCCACTGCAAAAGAAAAATGTAGCGGTTGTCACGGTAATATACCCCAACACGCAGGAATAGTTCAACAGTCACGAGACAAGGACAGAGTTCGTCTTACCGGACCTTAGAATGGCCGGACTAGGACGAGAGAAAGACAGAGTCAGAACAAGCCGAGGTCAAGGGAACTGAGAGACAGCGTAACGTAGAACAAGCCGAGGACTGGTACACAGAGGACAAAACAGCGGATAAGTAAGCAAGGATAAGGAGAGAGCGGAGTCAGGAACAAAGCCAAGGTCAAGCACCAAAAAACCAACTGAACGATACAAGCACTAAAGGGAACTGGACAGAAACCACGATAGGGCAAAGAGCAAGGGAAACAGGTGAGTATAAATACCCTTAAGGTTCACTTTGATTGGCCCCTGTCATATCCACGCCCCCAAAACGTGAGTGTATGGGGAATGTGGCCTGACAGGGGCCAATGGGAGACTGATTCTAATTTAGTCTCCCACTGTCCCTTTAAGAGCGCGCCCGAGACGCGCGGCGCGCTCTTAGTGTCGGGCGGGACATGTGACCGCTTCTCGCGGTCACTGCCCGCCTGACTGATCCCATCGTTGGCTGAGCCGCGCGCGGCTCGTGCAGGAGCAGGACCGCGCGCGGCGAGAAGAGAGGACCCCGGCCGGCCCCTGGAGAGGGTAAGTACCGCTACAGTACCCCCCCCTGAAGACACGCCCACCGGGCGGGGAGGAGCAGGCCTGGCAGGAAAACGAGCGTGGAAAGAACGCACAAGGCGAGGAGCGTGAACAGCGTCAGCGGAAATCCAACTGCGTTCCTCAGACCCATAGCCCTTCCAATGTACCAGATATTGGAGGCGACCCCGAAGCAAACGAGAGTCAATTACAGCCGCCACTTCAAACTCCTCATGGCCCTCCACCGAAACCGGAGGAGGAGGGGGGACATGCCGAGTATAACGGTTGCACAGGAGGGGTTTTAACAAGGAGGTATGAAACACGTTAGGAATGCGTAAATTTTTTGGAAGATCCAATGCATACGAGACAGGATTAACCACATGCAAGATACGAAAAGGACCAATAAAACGAGGGGCCAACTTCATAGAAGGCACACGAAGACGAATATTGCGAGTAGAAAGCCAAACCCGGTCTCCCACAGCATAGGATGGAGCCGCCCTGCGATGCTTGTCTGCCTGAACCTTCTGGCGAGCAGCTGAGGCCACCAAAGAACACTGAACCTGCTCCCAAGTATTACGTAGACTAGCCAAATGTTCGTCCAGAGCTGGCATGCCCTGTAAGGAGAATGCAGCTGGAAGAACCACGGGATGCCGGCCATAAACAACGTAAAAAGGGCTGTTACCGGAGGATTCATGAGCAGCATTATTACGAGCAAACTCAGCCCAAGGAAGAAGGTCAGCCCAATTGTTCTGATGGTGGGACACGAAACAGCGAAGATACTGCTCCAGAGATTGGTTGGCACGTTCAGCAGCTCCATTAGACTGGGGGTGGTAGGCTGAAGAAAACGAGAGGGAGATACCCATCTCTGCACAAAACGCTCTCCAGAATCTGGAAATAAACTGGCTACCCCTATCGGACACGATCGAAGTGGGAATACCATGCAACCGAAACACCTCCCCGGCAAAGATAGAGGCAAGTTCCTTGGATGATGGCAATTTGACAAGAGACACAAAATGAGCCATCTTAGAAAAACGATCCACAATCATCAGGATGACAGTTTTACCATTAGAGGGAGGTAATTCAACAATAAAATCCATGGATATATTGGACCATGGCCTCTCGGGTATGGGCAACGGATGCAACAACCCACAAGGAACTCTGTGGGAGGACTTCATACTGGCACAAGTGCTACAGGCATTAACGTAATCGGTGACGTCCTTGCGCAAGGAAGCCCACCAGAAATATCTAGAAACTGCTGAGACTGTCTTAGAAATACCAGGGTGTCCAGCAGTTCTAGTGTCATGATATAATGACAAGATGTCTCGTCTCTCTGGTATATCAACGAATAGCTTATCAGCAGGCCTCTCCTCAGGAGCCAAGTTTTGTTTAGCCTGAATAGTTTGTAAGAGAGAAGACGAAATAGAAAGAACAGTAGTCGCTATTATTCTGTCAGGCGGAATGACAGGGGTAACATCGACCTCGAGTTTGTCAGTAGTCTCGAATTGTCTGGACAGAGCGTCAGCTTTAGTATTACGATCACCCGGTCTGTAAGTGATTATGTAATTAAAACGAGACAAAAACAGAGACCACCTGGCCTGCCTAGAAGACAATCTTTTTGCTTCACTAAGGTATGAGAGGTTTTTGTGATCCGTTAAAATGAGGATAGGATCCCTGGTACCCTCTAGCAGATGTCTCCATTCCTTGAGCGCCAAAATGATAGCAAGGAGTTCACGATTGCCTACATCATAATTCCTCTCTGCTTTGGACATCTGTCTGGAAAAGAAGCCACAAGGTTGTAACGGCTTTTCAGGTGAATCTCTTTGAGACAAGATAGCACCTACCCCTATCTCAGAAGCATCAACCTCAAGAATAAAGGGCAGTGAAGGGACAGGATGCTGTAAAACAGGAGCAGAGGCAAATGTAGCTTTCAAGAATTCAAAGGCCTCGAGTGCTTCTGGTTTCCAGACATGAGTATTACCATCCTTCTTGGTCATTCTGGTTATAGGCGCTACAATGGCAGAAAACCCTTTAATAAAACGCCTATAATAATTAGAGAACCCCAGAAAACGCTGAATGGCTTTCAAACCCTGGGGTAGAGGCCATTCCATAATGGCAGACAGTTTCTTGGGATCCATACGAAAACCCTTGGCAGAGATTATATAACCCAAGAATTGGACTTCAGATTGATCAAATGAACATTTTTCGAGTTTGCAATAGAGACCGTTAACCAGAAGAGTTCTCAACACTAATTTAACATGCATGTGATGAGTCTGTAAATCATTAGAATAAATTAATATGTCGTCCAAGTATACTATAACGAATGTATGTATAAATTGACGTAGGACATCATTAATAAATTCTTGAAAAACTGCTGGGGCGTTACAAAGACCAAAGGGCATCACAGTGTACTCGTAGTGGCCACTCCTGGTATTGAAAGCAGTCTTCCACTCGTGATCCTTTTTGATACGTATGAGATTGTAAGCACCCCTAAGGTCCAATTTAGTAAAAACTGTGGCCTGTTTAAGCCTATCAAAAAGTTCTGTGATCAAAGGTATGGGGTACGCATTTTTGACGGTGATTTTATTAAGGCCCCTATAGTCAATACAAGGCCTTAATTCGCCATCTTTCTTAGATACAAAGAAGAACCCAGCCCCTGCCGGGGAAGAGGATCTTCTTATAAATCCCTTCTCTAGAGATTCCTTGATATATTCCTCCATAACCAGATTCTCCTGAGGAGATAAAGGATATATTCTCCCTTTGGGAGGCATCGTACCAGGTAATAAATTAATTGCACAATCGTAAGGCCTGTGAGGTGGCAATCTATCAGCCTCCCTTTTATCAAAAACAGATTTAAGAGACAGGTACTGAGAGGGTATGACCGTAGGCACGGGAGGAATATGAGTAGAATTCAAAGGGGTGACTTTAACAACACAAGACTCTTGGCAAGAATCACTCCAAGAAACTATTTGTCCTGACTCTCAATCAATGGTGGGATTATGAGTACGTAACCAAGGATACCCTAACACGAGGTGAGAGGAAGGAGAAGTAATGATCTGAAACCGAATGGTCTCAGAGTGTAACACCCCTGTAGACATATGAAGTGGGACAGTTTCATGAGTGATAACTGGAGAGCATAATGGTCTACCATCTATGGCCTCAACGGCCAAGGGTGTCTCCTTCTCTCTGGTGGGTATGTTATTCTCCTTGACAAAACTGGAATCAATAAAGTTTTCGGCCGCTCCGGAATCAACCAGGGCTAGTATATTCCCTGCTATGCAGTTACTATCAAGGTGCAGGGAAAAAGGAAGAAGTAATTTATTAAGAGGCAAATGTGAGGACTGTGATGTCACACCCAAGGCCAGTCCTCTATACGGACTTAGGTGCGATAGTTTCCCGGACGCACGGGACATTCTTGTCTCATATGACCCCTCCTACCACAATAAAGACAAAGTCCCTCCTTTCTCCTATAAAGCTTTTCAGCGTCAGTGAGTTTGGCAACCCCTAACTGCATAGGTTCCTCCTCAGAACTTTTAGATCCCTCGGGAGTCTCAGCTCTAGGGGAGTTAACGGGAACAAAATGTCTATTTCTGGACCTGGTGTATAACCTGTCACGGATCCTGTTATCTATATCGATAAGATAGTCAATCAGGTCCTCCAGGGGTACAGGGAGGTCCTTAGCTGCTACCTCATCCAACATAGTTTCAGACAGACCTTCCAGAAACGCGGTAGTAAGCCCATTATTAGTCCAATCTACCTGTGAGGCCAGGGTACGGAACTGAATAGCATAATCGGCTACAGATTTAGATCCTTGCTTTATTCTCATTAATGCCCTGGCGGCATTTTTTGACCTTTTAGTCGTGTCAAAAGTTCTACGAAATGCTGCGAGGAAGCTAGTGAAGTCGTGTACCATAGGCCCATTAGCCTCCCAAATAGGATTTGCCCATTCTAGTGCCTTATCCGTAAGTTGGTGCATAAGAAAACCCACCTTAGATCTATCAGTGGGAAATGAACGTGGGTACATTTCAAAGTGGAACTCCACTTGATTAAGGAATCCCCTACATGTCTTAGCGTCCCCTCCATACCTAGGTGGCGGGGTTAGATGTGCTGAAGCATTAGGCATATTAGCAGTATCTGGTATAGGGTTTACAGGAGGCGCAGGTACAGGTACCGGAGCTGATCTGGATAACAGTGTCTGGATGGCTTGAGCCATTTGATCCATACGGTGATCCTGTTCTGCGAATCTAGCCTCATGAGTGGCCATCTGTTGTCCTAAACCTGCGGGGTCCATGGCCCTATCGTAATGTCACGGTAATATACCCCAACACGCAGGAATAGTTCAACAGTCACGAGACAAGGACAGAGTTCGTCTTACCGGACCTTAGAATGGCCGGACTAGGACGAGAGAAAGACAGAGTCAGAACAAGCCGAGGTCAAGGGAACTGAGAGACAGCGTAACGTAGAACAAGCCGAGGACTGGTACACAGAGGACAAGACAGCGGATAAGTAAGCAAGGATAAGGAGAGAGCGGAGTCAGGAACAAAGCCAAGGTCAAGCACCAAAAAACCAACTGAACGATACAAGCACTAAAGGGAACTGGACAGAAACCACGATAGGGCAAAGAGCAAGGGAAACAGGTGAGTATAAATACCCTTAAGGTTCACTTTGATTGGCCCCTGTCATATCCACGCCCCCAAAACGTGAGTGTATGGGGAATGTGGCCTGACAGGGGCCAATGGGAGACTGATTCTAATTTAGTCTCCCACTGTCCCTTTAAGAGCGCGCCCGAGACGCGCGGCGCGCTCTTAGTGTCGGGCGGGACATGTGACCGCTTCTCGCGGTCACTGCCCGCCTGACTGATCCCATCGTTGGCTGAGCCGCGCGCGGCTCGTGCAGGAGCAGGACCGCGCGCGGCGAGAAGAGAGGACCCCGGCCGGCCCCTGGAGAGGGTAAGTACCGCTACAGCGGTAAGCATCTTTGCAATGCATCTCACACTAATTTAATGCAAAAATAGTTCTGAAAAGAATATATATTTTGGGGGACTATAGGTTCCCGACCTCTGTCCACCCCATTTAAACAAAACAAAACATATGTATATATACACACACACACACACACACACACACAATGTTCTCAACGCTGACACACTGTTGTTGCAGCCGCTTGATTTGACTTTTTTGTCTAGCTAGCAATGCACTCCAATTAAATGCTCTCTATGAGACGTATCAGAGGATGTTACATGTAAGAACGGAATCTGACTTCGTTCTCACAATAGAGCCAACTTCTAGTGTCTGTCACAAAGACAGTGTAACAGAACTCCCCGTACTCCGACTAGCCTGCGCCGAGGATCACAAGCACTGAACTGGACACCACAACCACCGCAGACTCCACAACCGCAGTAGCTTAACTGGAGTCTTGCCGTCTTCTGTCCACCCTGGATCGGCTTCTGTCCTCCAGGACCGTGTGGGGAAGACCTCTCCTCCAGGAGAGCGTATCAGGAACAAGCTCTTAAAAGAGCTTAGTGATTAAAGCTCAAGGGAGTATGCAGAGCATAGCAATCCCCAGTGTGATTATAGCAGTTCCCTCCAATAACGAGACGAGGCTACGTTTTGAAGGGTAAAGAAGAACTGACTGTACTGGCACATACAGCCTCTTTTATTCACATTCTTCAAACATAGTACTGCCCACAGGGTTTTGAAGAACAACCAAACAACACATTACAACACAGCTAACACTCCTATTCATTGCATCAGAAAGCCTCCCCTCTGCATGTGATACAATTATCTCAACATAATAGACTAACTTAATTATCACAGGCAGGAAAATACAGTAATATAAAACATATCACAGGGACCCCAAAACATGCAATAACCCCATAAAAATATATCCTCGGAACCGGGGGATCTGTGTGAACCACATATCCAAAATTCACCCAGATCCGTTTAGTAGTTTGGACGATACGGTTTAAGGCAGATTTCGGTTTATAGCACGTCCCCGCCGTCCTATGTACTTACTCGGTCGCCAGTGATCCCACGCTGGCGATAAGGTGAGTTTTAATTCCTTTTAAGGGGGCTAAGGAGGGGCTCACACAGAATGGCACTGTACGGTGCAACAAATAACTCTGCAAACTGTGTCAACATATATGTGGCAATAACACAGCCAGACACAATAACAAATCATACAACATTAAGGGATCATATTCATGCACGTGATACAGTGTACAGTGTGTGACAAATGTTGCTACATTGGAGAAACTGGCCTTAAGCTGCATCTCATAATGAATCTACACAGACACTCAATCAAGAACCACAAGGAAAACAGATATTGTACCCCTGTTGGTCATCACTTCACCCATACTGGTCACTCCATCCAAAACCTCAGGATTACGGTTCTTAAAGGGAATTTAAAAGACTCATGAACGAAAGACATTTGAGATGAAAATGATCACACATTTTAACACCAGAAATTAAGGATTTTCTTACACACTACCAAAACTTTATATAAAACACACATCTTATTGTCTTATATAGTTATTTTTCGATATTCTCGCTTCACCTGTATTGAATCAATTTATATACATACATATATGCAGCCCGCCCCCCTCCCCCTACCTCTTTAGAGGGCCCTCTCATTCTCCAACATCAGTTTTTTTAAGTGTTAAACTATCAGATTGATCTGTATTGCTTCAGACCTGTGGAAGAGCGGACAACTCTTGAAAGCTTGTCTTTAAAATACTATATTAGTCCAATAAAAAAGGTATCCCTGCATACTGCAATACTCTGGTGTATATATACATACATACACACACACACAAATACAAATACTTTCAAGGTCCTAGAACATGTGGGTTATGTTTTGCCATACTGCTTTAGCTAAATCATATTTACAGGGAGATTTTGAAAGATACCCTACATACAAATAGTGGGGCTAAACTCAAGTGAGAGGATTTTAACTCCTAGCAGGAGTGTTTTAAAACTCCTAATGCTAACGTTCTAGTGTTCCTTTAGCGACATGATCGGGAAAAGTATGTGTAAAAAGATTAAAACACTTCTATTATGGAATAATTTACATTTTCCTTTTACTGTTCAGAAAGACTCAAGTGTTATCCATTTTTAAAACCATCTTTCACACCATCATGTACACCAACCACAAAATAAACTTAAGCCCCGTCTCACACATTTACATTTATGCTTTGCTCCAGTACATAAACATAACAAGCAAAGGCTGCACCTCAGCTGGGCTTTGCTCCAAATGTCACAACAATTCAGTTTGAACATTCTGTATATGGCAAGCCTTTCCTTATTCACTACAATCAGCAATGAGCCAACAACACATTGTGCTCTTTATAACAGAGCATTGAAAATGAATGCTATTTAAAACAAATCAGAATATGTTATACTACAGTATATCGGTGCTATCAAAATATTATATACACACACACACCTATCTATTATTGTATTCAGGGACAATAAGCCAAGTTATAGAAGTGGTGGTGTAAGTTGGTTGTGGTGTGTCGGGTAGGCCTGCAAAAAAAGAGGGCCCACCAAATTGAATTGCTGTGTATCTTCCAGTCAAGTTAACTTCCTAATTAACCTCATTATTGTTAGTGAGGAGGACCAACCTTTATTTATAAATTTCACATGCTGCTACGTTGTCTGAGTAGCATTTGACAGATATCCCCTCCATAAAGACCCAAAGGCGTGTGTGGTGGCCACAATGGCATATACTTCGAAGAGAGCTTAAAGGACCACTATAGTGCCAGGAAAACATACTCATTTTCCTGGCACTATAGTGCCCTGAGGGTGCCCCCATCCTCAGGGACCCACTCCCGCCGGGCTGGATGGAGAGTAAAGGGTTAAAACTTACCTTTATTCCAGCGCCGGGCGGGGAGCTCTCCTCCTCCGATCCTCCTCCTCTCCTCCCATTCGGCTAAATGCGCACGCGTGCATTCAGCCGGTCTCATGGGAAAGCATTAGCAATGCTTTCCTATGGACACTTGCGTGCTCACACTGTGATTTTCACAGTGAGAATCATGCAAGCGCCTCTAGCGGCTGTCAGTGAGACAGCCACTAGAGGATTTGAGGGCTGGATTAACCCATTTATAAACATAAATGAAACTGCTATGTTTATAAAAAATGGGTTAACCCTAGCTGGACCTGGCACCCAGACCACTTCATTAAGCTGAAGTGGTCTGTGTGCCCATAGTGGTCCTTTAACTTTAACTAAAAGAGGGTAGGCTCTGCGTCTCTGTGGGCCATGTCTCACGGAACCAGTTATTATAAAAAATGGTTGCTAATCCAGTGTGGGCAGTAGTATCCGTACAGATAATGGGGGATTAGTCAGATAGTGGGGGAATGCACATTGTTTTTTCTGTTTCAGTGGGATAGAAAGCTTAACCCCATAAATGGGTGTGCTCGAGCCTGAGTATCAAGTTTCTCAATGCAACTGTTGGTAGGTAATCAGAGGGTAGGCCAAGTAGTCGGGAAATAAAGTAGCGACCTTGTTATAAGCATTTATGGCAAAGTTCAGAGAAGCAATGAGAGACTGGAGATCCAAATTAAAATTGGCATCTTTGCCCACAGAGGACTCCACATTTCCATGATATGCTGGGCTAGTTGTATATCCCGGAAAATTAAACTGGAGGAGGGGCCTACGGTTAATGCTTAACACAGCGGAAGCAGGGCCAGTGCAAGGATTTTTGGGTACATAGGCGAAGATGTATTTTTCCGCCCCCCTAAAATAACATCTTCACCTATGTGCCTCTTAACTCACTGATTTGACAGACACTCACAAAACACACACTGACAGACACACACATACACTGACACACTCATACACTCACATGCAACACTCATACAATCACTCACAGACACACACATACACACAGTCACTCACAGACACACAGACACACATACACTCACACACAGACACACATACAGTCACTCACAGACACACACAGACACACATACACTCACTCACAGACACACAGACACACACACATACACTCACTAATTATTTTAATAAATACAAATTTTCCACCCAGCCTCCCTACCTGGAGAGCTGGTGTGGATGAGTAATCATTCCCTGGGGTCCAGTGGGGCTGCTGGGCGGCGTGCAACAGTGCTGTAATCAGAGGCGGCGAGGGAGCTCTAATCTCACCTCTCTGCTCCCTTGCGCGCTGTCTGCTGATGCCGCGGGAGCCGTAATATGACGTTATATTCCGGCTCCCGCAGCATTAGCAGACGGCGTGCGAGGGAGCAAAGTGGTGAGATTAGAGCTCCCTCGCCGCGTCTGATCACAGCACTGCCGCACGCCACGCCGGGGGTCCAGAAGCTTCCCTCCTGCCGGTCACCGAAATCTTGCGCCCCCGGAGCCGGTGCGCCCTATGGACGCGCCGGCCCTGAGCGGAAGGCTCTGGGATAAAACCAGGTCTTGTGCTGAATTGTAACTGGTGATTTTATTCTGAGATAATAGAAGTAAGCGGTATGAAGTAGGGTACTATGTGGGAGGGTTAGGAACTCCTGAGTAAGAGATTCTAACTTCTGCAGTTTGTCATACTACGATGAAAAGTAAATGTGATGGCCATGCTGGTGATTGTGTAACCTTGCATCAACTGGCGACTTGCATATTACCAAATGGCATAGAAATATGCTATGAGAAGCTCTAGCTATGAGAAGCTCTAGCTATGAATTAGGCGAGGGACTGAGGCCACCGAACGAAGTTGCCGAAATTTTGGCCTCTCGGTGACAAGTAAGAGATTCAAATAAGTGGCTGTAATGGGCCTAATAACCTGGAGAGGTTGGATCGAGACTCTAGCTAGGGGTTGGGCCGATGGACAAATACCTCCATGTGAGGAGGAGAGTTGGCCTTGAGGGACTGAATTAACATAGAAAAATAGAATGTGACGGCAGATAACCATTCGGCCCATCTAGTCTGCCCAATATTTTGAAATACTTTTAATTAGTCCCTGACCTTATCTTAAGTCTAGAATAGCTTTATGCCTGTCCCACGCATGCTCAACTCCCTCACTCTGTTAACCGCTACCCTTTTAGCAGGAAGGCTATTCCATGCATCCACTACCCTCTCAGTAAAGTAACACTTCCTGATATTATTTTTAAACCTTTGCCCCTCTAATTTAAGACGTTGTCCTCTTATTGTGGTAGTTTTTCTTCTTTTAAATTATTATTACCTTATACTAGAATATGTATAATTACAATTATACTAGAATATGGTCTGCACCAATACCCTTTACAGCCAGTTGATCTATCCCCAAGGAATGTAGGGAAATAGAAACATAATGAATTGATAGAAAGTATGTTGGAACGTATGCATTTTGCCCAACTAGTGCATGGTTGAGCTTGAGAAAGGAAAATCATAGAGAGGAGCCTAAAGACACAATAGGAACGCTAATGGATCGTAAGAGTGCCAATTGAAATAAGGATATAACGTGGTTATGTGGTATGGATTAAAAAGTCAACGACAGGATGATAAGTAGGGATAGTAGAAACCTATATAATAATGGAACTTACGATTATGAGCATAAACTTAGACCAATTAATATGGATTTGAAAGAGAGATAACTAGTAGTGCTGCATCGGATTAAAAGTTCCCACCGGGGCTGGCGAAACAATTAGGTGAAGAAGGCATTCGCCTGAGGCACCGGAGTCTTCGGCGCGCCCACTGGGAAGTTTCCTGGTGGGCTGCTATCTGGGGATGCTATGCTGGGTGAGCGGCTCCTTAGCCACCTCCCCAGCACAGCCATTCAGCTGCTGAGCTCTCTCTGCAGCCGATTACCCGATCAGGTGGAGGGGATTACTGTAATCCCAGCACCCCAGGAGCAGAGCACACTGCTTCCTGCAGCCAGAGGAAGTTGGGACATGACTTAGTATCCCGACTGCCTCCAGCCTGTGAACACTGGAAGCACTCTGAGGGGGAACAGGAAGCAGCCTGTGCTCACAGTGCACGGCTGTCCTGCTTCCCCCTCCCAGGAACAGAGCAGCTACCTACAGGCTGGACTTCTTATCCTCTTCACAGCACCCAGGTATGGCAAGCTAAGGGGGATGGTTTATTGTGTTCATGGTTGTAAGTTGGTGTGTGTGTTTAAAATTGCTGTATCAATGTGTGTGTTAATATGTGACTTTATGTAAAGTGATGAGAGTTTGTGTTTGAGTGATTGTGTGTGTGTGTTAGTCAAAGTGTTTAAGTGGCACTGTGTGCATGTTAGTGAGAGTGTTCAAGTGACACTGTGTAGGTTACTGTGTGTGTGTGTGTGTGTGTGTGTGTGTGTGTGTGTGTGTGTGTGTGTGTGTGTGTGTGTGTGTGTGTGTGTAAGGGAGAGTGTGCAAATGACACTGTGTGTGTGAGTGAGTATAAGTGACACTGTAAGTGACAATGTGTATGTCGAAGAGAGTGTGTAACTGACAATGTGTAGATCAGTAAGTGTGTCTCTTTCTTTCCCTAAATGTGTGCTCACTATGTCTCTCTCTAGTCTCTGTTTCCTAAATATCTCAAGAGTCTCTCTATCGTTCCCCGAAATGCTTCCTCATGCTGTTTCCATTCTTTCTCACTGTGCGTCTGCTTAAAAGGAACACTACAGGCACCCAGACCACGTAAGCAGATTGAAGTGATCTGGATTCACTGTCCCAAATCCCTTACCCTGCAAAGGTAATTATTGCAGTTTTGAACAAACTGCAATAAATACCGTTCAGGGTTAACTCCACCTCTAGTGGCCATTCATGGGGACATCCAGCGTCAAGCAAAATGCCATAGAAAAGCATTATGGGGAAAATCATAATGAGAGCACGGCCATTGAGGAGCGACGGCGGACCTGAGCCAGTGCCGAGGAACAGAAGTAACAGCAAGTACCTGTGACAGGAGTGGTGGATTACACAAGGCTTAGGTATAACAGTGACATATCTAAGAGGCCTGAATATGGTTAAATGCGTAATAAGGGGTTCTAGGTTCTCAGGAGTGAAGAGAGGGTCATATAGAAAGGAATTACGTGGGCTTAACAAGGTCTAAAGGAATAGTCATCAGTAGTATGATAGGGTTGTAGTTGACTAGGCCTGTGTGGAGCCCAGAAAATGCTTTAAACAATGCAAGTATTGAAGGACAGTGAAAAGAGACAGATTAATTACAAGCAGTACCATATGCTAGCCATGTGTATAGGCACAAGTTTGGGCCTGACAAATTTAGACCGTCAGTTGCAACATCCAATTATTAAACAATGTAAGTCCAATGAGTGTCTGAATACCCAGAGGGCAGACATACAGAATACATATAGGTACTGAGGCTGGAAGAGGCTTGGTGAACATAAGTAACAAATGCTGGTCTTATCAAAGCAGACAAGTATAACCAAGGCCATGTGGGCTAACAATAATAAGCTGTAAATATGAAAAAAATGAATATGGCATAGCATTTATAATACATTAAAATGCAGGGTGACTAACTGAATTGCATATGATTCAATTGATATAGCCGAATGAGGGCCCATTACAGTAAGCAGAATGCATGAACCTAATGGAGATATCACAGTGATGCTATGCATAATTGAAATTAGCCAAATTTGAGTTACTAGTGAAATGCACCATATCCGAATAAAAAAAAATACAGACTGAACTGCGAATGCCACCCTAGTTAATGAAAGGCTGCATAAGGGGCGAATACATGTTGAATGTCAGTGATAGCGCACTCCAATGCTGCCTACATGCTTGGCCTTCCTATGCGCACACATACCCCTTTAGTTACTGTCAGTCAGCTAGCTACTAAAGGCCCTTCCATATTTCAGTCGTGCAATTTGTGCAGGACCTACATTCAGCATCTCCACACTATGCATAGACATTCCCTATTGAATCAATGAATGTCCATAAGGAAAGAGAGAGGAGAGCGAGAGAGGAGAGCGAGAGAGGAGAGCGAGAGAGGAGAGCGAGAGAGGAGAGCGAGAGAGGAGAGCGAGAGTTTCAGATCATTAATTGGGTGCCCTCCCAATAAATAATAGGTGGTAATCATAAAAATTGCAAAAGAAACATTTGAGATTTTTAGGTTACTGTAGCCAAATGACCTAAACAGGGAATTCAATTTGCATTATTTTTCTAAGGTCTATAATTCATATCTAATTTTGGATTTTAGCTCTTCTAGTGGGCCTTGGTCCTTTTTCCCACCGACACAAACTTCTTGGATTTGGTAGGACACTGAGCGGTAGGATCAGAGGTAGGACACGTCTATCATAATTTTCAACATACTATTAACATTCGCACGATCTAATTCAATCTAAAAAAAATTTGAGAATACTTTAACATGTGTAATTCACATGACCTTTGACAATTGTGCGGTTACAGTTTGATATACTTTATTTTGCATTTTTCAATGTATTGGGGCTGTCTACCATGGTCACGCGACTTTGTTAATTTTAAAACAGTTTGCGCATGATAATAATGTAGAGATGCTAAATAACACTAATAATCACATTAATCACGCATTGTGATTTGAGATTGTAAAGTATTTTATTATCCGTTTTTTTTTTTTTTAAACCTGTCCATTTTTTGACATGCCTAGTTGCACCCAAGAAAGCTTCTCCAAATAACCACCAACAGTAGAGGGGCCTTGCATAACTGATACCTATTACATGTGTCAAAGAGATAGATTTGTTTTTTTATTTTGAGACACACACATAGGCAACGGCTGAAGTATGCTAATCGAATTTATTTCCCATATTTTGTAAGGAGTGTCCACATTTGCATATGGCAGGGGTTCCCAATTAATTTTGACCGTGAAACTCCATTGACATAGTGTCTCAACATCGTGGAACCCCCCCCCCCCCCCCCACAGGGTGTATCTGTGTGTGTGTGTGTGTCTGTATGGGCCAGTGTGTGTCTGTATCAAGGTGTGTGTATATCTGTGTGTCAGTGTGTATGAATCTGACACACAGATACACACATCTTGACACACAGTGTGTAAATGTGCCAGTGTGTGAATAAATGTGTGCGTATCTGACATACAGATACACACACTGGCACATAGTGGCACACAGATACACACACCTTGACACACAGTGTGTGTGTTTATCTATGTGTCAAAGTGTGTGTATCTGTGTTGGTATGTGCCGGGGTGTTTATCTGTGTTGGTATGTACATCTGTGTGTGTGTATGTATCTGACAAACAGATACACAGTGGCACATAAATACACACACTGACACAAAGATACACAGACCTTGACACACAGTGTGTGTTTGTATGTGCCGTTGTGTGTATCTGTGTTTGCATGTGTCAGTGTGTGTATGTATCTGAGACACAGATGCACACACTGGCACACAGATACACATACTGACAGATACACAGCTTGACACACAGATACACAAACTGGCACATACACACGTTTAAATTTGATGTTCACTTACCTTTTTTCTGCAGGAGGATCTTCAGTGCTGCTGGCTGAGGTTGGTGTGCTGCTCAGTCCCCGCTGCTACTCCCCCCCCTCCAGGCAGCGTGCTCTGTCTGGGAGGAAGTTGCGTCACTTCCTTCCAGCATCCAATACTAAAGAGGTCCGGTCGCGGTTTTAGATGACCGCGGCGCCTGACTGGATCCCTGTTTAGTGATACCCATCAGGTGGCCCTAAATGCTTGGGCCACCCGACGGGCAAAATCGCTGCAAAACCCCAATTTTGTTTTCTAACACGAATTGGGACACACTGGCATACAGTATGCATTTATGGAGTAATTTAAATGTGTGAGCTATTAAAATGCCCCACATTAGTCCACAGACACATCTTCAGTTTGCAATGTTATGTTTATTTACTTAGGAAATATAGCTGAGCACAATTTAGTGACTTTTATTACCACAGCACACATCACATTTACAAAAGTTCAAAATATACAATATGACATACCCCATGGTAAAAAACAAACATTGTTATATGTGGTCACCTTTTGTCCAGTTCCACAAATAACGGCTGTGGGATTCAGACATCAATCTATGAAGGCTCCCATGGGATCCTTCAAAAACCTTAGAGCTGTACTCTTGTGTACGTGCGAGAATATAGCACAGACGCGGCTCCCAGCAAATGAAGCGCAAGGAGCGGACTGCAAGTGATAGCGTCAGGCAAGTAAAACTTACCTTTCCCTGCACCCCACGGCCAAACCGAATATTTCACTTTTGGGGATCTTTGTGAAATATGCACCCCTGAAAGTTCGAAGGTCTGTTTTAAAGTACAAAACAAGCTAAGTAAAGCAAAGCATGGTTAATGGTGTAAGTTGCAGTGCATGTGGCATATTTTGACAACCAATCAATCTATTGATTTAATGTTCATGCACACATAAAAGGAATAATCTAAAAAGGATCATAAAAATTTAAAATGTTATTTTATATATACACACACACACACACACACAAGATCATAATGAGTAAAAACTATCATGACTTCTCCTATGGGTTCATTTATCTAAAATGAACTAAACTTCTTTAAAATATGCATTATTTCCTTACACTGGGGGAAAAACAAGTAAACAAAAAAACATTTCAACAAATGCACATGTCAGACAGCATTGTTCTCCATGAAGAAATACATTAAGGTTGCAAATCACAGGCTTGGTTTTGTTCCCACACTAAAGCTGGTTACACTTGTGGTCAGTATTACCTCAACATCTCAGACTTTGTTTATAAAGCACTTATTTTTTCACCGATTATGGTTATGTCTAGCTCTAATCTGGTTATTAGACTTGTTCTTCAAGTAATTTGACACGAATGATGCCCTTTGAGATATTAAAACTTCACAACAGTTTGATGTAACTAAATTTGGCAACGTCACACTGCTAAATATACCTCGTTTGTATTTCACCTTAAAAATAAAATAAATAAAAATAACAAGTTTTTCAATGTGTGAACATTCCCCTCTCTATAAAAATGCATTCACTTGCATGGTTTCGGTTTAAATTCATCATTGTACATGATTCAAGGTGATGCCTTATGCATTGACTTTTGGTTACTGTTTATCTCAATAAATAATCGTTGTATTTAGATGAAGTTACCGCTGATGCAGCATTTCTAATATCTCACTCATATTTCAGAAACCAAAATGTGAAAACTAAATTCGCTGTTCGTTTTAATATTTAAATTCCAAAAGAACGGAAAACTACTATTTTGCCTTGAGGCACTTTTTGTGAGAGTAATGCTTTTGATATCTTGCAATATATTCCACTTCTTTACTGTTCTACTTTAACACTTTGTTTTGCTCATCAACTCTTCTTGTAACCTGGGAAGAACAGTAATAGTGCCACTGGATTTTAGCATGGCGTGAAAAAAAAAATAAAAAAAATAGGGGTGGGGGGAGAGTAAAAACACCATTCCCATGCGATCAAAAACACACACAAAAAGTTATGTTTTTTTTAAATTCAATGCTATTCCACCCGGCCTTCCTACCTTTGGGTGAGCTGAAGTAAACCAGCTTTCCCTGGGGTCCAGTGGGTGGAATGCTGGGAGTGAGTGGAGGCAGGCAGCAAGCTGCACGTATTTTAGGCAGGGGGAGAGGGAGCTGTGATCTCCCTGCTCTGCTCCCTCGCGCGCAACTTAATAATGCAGGGGCCGGAGTGACGTTGTATTCCGGCTCCAATATCACTAAGCAGTGCCCAGGGTTGCAGATGAGTGAGATCACAGCTTCCTCGCTGCCCACCTACAATACATGCAGCCAGCTGCCTCCTATGGATGGAACAGGCTCACAAATCCCAGGCGCCAGGACAAAATTCCTAGTTGCCACGGTGACCTGGCACCAAGGATTTTTTTGAGCCCTTTACAAAAAGTGGACAAGAGTATGCAAAGGGGGTCTTTCTAGACTTATGAGATATAGCTGAGCACAATTTAGTGACGTATTACCACAGCACACATCAAGTTTACAAAGTAAAAAAATTGAAATTAAAAATAAAGTGGTTTAAAAATGTCCCTGCATGCATTTTAGTATAAACACTACATTTTCACCCAGACAGCCACTAGAGGTGTGTCCTCTGTCAGCACGGCTGCACATTGTGTTTAAAAACTCTGGGAATTTGGGAACTGCAATCCAAACAGCATTCTGTATTTTACTTATAAGTTGCAAATATCTACAATTTCTTTTTAAATAACTTTTTTTTTTTAAATAATGCAGATAGGACAATAAAAACGACATTACATTTTTTTTCCCATTCCATTACAATGTTTTTATGTCGTCCCCCCCCCCCCCCCAAACAGCAGGTGGTAAAAAATTTGGCAGGTGTACAAGTTAAGGTACGGTAGTGTGCTGAAAACAATATGTAATACGATTCTCAGAGCCATGAAACCCAAAGGACTGCACTGATAATCACTGAATAATAAAGGCCTTCAACTTAGGAAACAAAGGGAAAAATAAAATGAGTTTACATTACAGCAAAGGATGACAGATGCTTGATTAACATGAGCCAGGCAGACATCATTATTAATTATACAGAAAAAAAACCTCAAAAATGTAAGAGCTATTTCTAGCTTGAATGGAAAGCTCTTGATATTTGTCAACAATGTATGCAGTTCATAATAAGAAATATGAAAATTCAGGCATATCCTCACTTTGAGCTAAATCTTGGGCCAGAGGTTGCCAAAAGGTAGAACGCCAACTGTTGCCCGACTGCCACTTCCATGTTGAATTACCTGTTGTCATGCTGCTAAAGTATCATAGGAGTTGCAGTTCTGCAGTAGGAGGTCATCTACTTCATCCACAGTCTTAGACTTATGTTGTGCATGTAATGATGAGAATATTTGTTTCTAATATATATACACACACACACACACACACACACACATACACAATATTTCAGGTCCCACCCTACTAGACAGGCCTACAAGCTACTCTCCAGAGCTGAATTGTTCCTCATTAAAAATAAAAAATAAAAATGTAATAATTATGACTATTAATTGTGGTACAGGAATATGCAACAGCTAGTAGAAATTCTATTCCCTGGATATTTGGTAATTTCATGATGCTTGGTGTGCACGTATAGTGATTAAGAAATTATTTACCTATACAAATATACATATATATATACACACACACACACACACGTTTTAAACGCCACTTTTGAACTACATATGGATGCTTTTGGCAGGACAGTACTGATTTTGAGGTCCTGTCCCGTTTTATTTAACTGGTTTACAACTTCCAGGCAGCACAGTAATGCATCAGACGTGTTTGGAATGTGCAGTGGGCACTAGAACCATGAAGGGAGCGCATCAGCATCGCTATCTGCATGATCCTGGGAGCTGGCCAGACAGCCTTTCAGGCCACTCTTTTTTTGGACTGACCAATAGGAATCAATGCATGGGAAGCGTTCAGCATCTCCATACTCTTCATGGAGACGCTGAAAATAGGTGCTGCACTGAAATATGAAGCACCTCTAGTGGCGGTCTCACAGACAGCCACTGGAGGTCAAAAATTGGTCTAGCTTTTAGATTGCAAAGCTTGCTGGGACATGTTCTGGTTAAGTGGTAGTGGTTCTGGTGATTATAGTGTCCCTTTAACTTAAAAGGGATACTATAGTCACCGGCACCTTTGCGGTCTATAGTGTGTCCCTGCAGGCTGTTCAATGCAAACACTGCCTGTTTAGAGAAAAGACAGCTTTTACATAGCTGCCTAGTAACACCTCTAGAGACAGTCACTCAGTTGGCCAATAGATGTGTTTCCTATCACACTGCTGCACAGTGTGCAGCATCTACATTCGGCTTTTCTATGCTCTGATTCAATACATTTCTATGAGGAGATGCTCACTGAAGCAGCATGGCATTTTGCTGCGCATGCGCAATAGCCTCCCAGTGCTTTCCAAAGGAAAGCACTGGATTAGCTGAGATGATCAAGATTGTTGATGGGACCACCCACTGTGAGACCAGTGCAGCGAGGGAGAAAAAACACCTTTTCATTGCAGTGGGGCTAGATACCTAAACAGCCACTCCAAGACTATGGTGTAAGGCATACAAAACACTATATAGCGTTCCTTTAACTTGTCCTCTAGGAAACTCTTCAGGGCATTATATCCCACACCCACAACTCATATTTCCATTTTTATTTTTACTTTATTTTTACTTTATGTGGGCATCTGGTAAAAGTATCTTATACTCCTCACACCTCACATTAACTATTTGTACAGCCAACTACTCCTCGTTGTAAAGCTGTAACAAGCATCTTAAAACATAACCCATTATCTTCAATGGATGAAATTCACTCAATAAAAACCGAAAGCAAAAACACTACTCCCTAAAGTCCGCTCCCATCCTTAATGACCACCAAGGCTTATAGCACATATTGTGTGTGGATGAGCTATATATTTGTTCATTGTGTGTGCTCTGTTGAGCCCCCTCCTTAATTTCCCAAATTTCAAGTTTATTGAAAAACCGTATCAATAGCCAGAGATCTCAATCTGAAATTATTTTGTGTTTCAAGAGATGCAGATTGACACGGCGAAAATAAACAGCGAGGAGGTGCCGAAACGTTGGGGGTATTCGGGACTTGTGTTTCTGCCAGATTAGGCTTGTGGCATTTGTGGTAAATATCATTGTATATTTTATTGCCTTATTTATTGTCACTTTACTTTGTGCTTTATGTTTGTTATGCCTATTGTGGTTTAATAAAAGCATTTATGTATACATCTCTTTGGAGTTATTTTAGTGTGCAATCTCTTTCTGTATTATATAGTATTGTTTAGGCACTGGAGGGACACACAAACTTCTCTCTCTTTTTTCTAGGACCTTACTTGGTGGAAATATATTTTTATCTAAATTTGACAAAAAAATTTCTACTTAAATTCAGGTAATACTTGCCACCTTTCTCACACACATGAATGTTATTGTGTCATGTAGATATCACACTTTAATGAAACAGGTATATCAGCCTGCAAGTCATAATAACCTTCAGGTAGTGTATATTGAAACCAGTGCTCTCTATGTGAATCATTCACTTCCATTCTACAATGTTTTTCACAAAAAAAAAATTATAATAAAAAAAAAAAAAAAAAACACCAGTCCAGGACACACACATAGTGGGACATCCCTCTATAAATGATCCTGCATATCTGCTATTAAGGCTGACTGGACTACAGAGGACACTGGTTTTGGCTAATATTATTTGCCTCTCCCACCAGCCTGTTTAAAAAACAGGCTGGTCATATTATAAGTGCTGAAAACAGGTGTCCCCTAGTGTTTACGCACCTGTAGGCAGGTGCCAATGGGAAATTAAACTTGCCGGCATTTCGGTTCTGGACTTCCCTTATGGGTGGGATTAGTCTGGTGTGCAATATAAGTTCTCTTTATAATGGCACAAGGGAGCAAAAATATTTTTGAGACCGGAGCAGGGAGTAACCAAAGGGCAAGCTCTCTAAGCTTTTGTCCGTTCTAAGAGTTCTCATATTCTCGTTTTTTGTTGCAAATTAATTAAAATTATCAATTCTGTCTTAGGTGACAGGTCAGCACTAAACACAATACACGTGCCAGGAATACATTCAGTATTTAATTAATTATAATAATAAAAAGTAAATAGTTTCATAATTCCAAGTAGAATTAGGAGTGGTACTGCCAGCAGCTAACATTATGCAAAACACTTCATAATTTCTCAGTCATTATGTTTCAGTAGCCCTTTAGTTGTGCAATTTCCTCTGTACAAACATAACCTATTATTACCTATTTTTCAGTTTTACCATAAAACGATCACGAGAAATATTTTAATTTGAAGACATGTCTTTATGACAGCAGGGGTTATTCAAGTGGTTATGATGCTAAAAGTACCCTGGCCGAGTTTCCCGGTAATGGGGCAAACTGTTTTTCCTCTTACCTGGTGCTGCCATGCAGCAAGTACCCTCAATTATATCTAAAAACAAGAGAGCGCAAAAGACTAATAATTCTAAATAAAAATAAGAAATACACAATATCTAAAAAAAAAAAAAAAAAGCACACAAGAAACTTCCTTTAAAATTTTGCATCAAACAATATTCAATAAAAGTGTCAGCGCTATGGTGGAAAAAAAACAAAACCCTTAATTACACAATCCGGGTAATCCACATATAGTCTATGAAGTAGAAACAATGGTATAAGGACTTATAAAGCGTATCTTGAAAAAGCTTGAAGACACGGGCGGAATGCATTGTAGCGTGAGTGGCAGTACAATTGTTCAGCTTGGTAGGAAAGTAGTGGCTTTTAGCTCTGGCGTTCTTCCAGAACAAGTGCATCGTTTTTTTTGGCTAGGAGATTCAGCCAGAACTCGTATGGCAGGAGGACCGGGCGGTAAATCTCACCAACTACTGTACACCGATGCTTAATTTGTGGTTCCTTGGAAACAAGTACCACAACACATTAATGAAAGGGTTCCTTTTGGGGGAGAGGTTTTTTGTTTTTTTTAATTGGCCAAAATAAATACAGTGTTACGCTATGTGGATCTCTTTGTATCTTTTTTAAGGTATTGTGAACACTGTTCCAAAGAGTGCATTCTAAGACTGTGGATCCAACCTGTGTGGCAACATCACCCCCCTATTCACTACCCAAGGAATCTTGGACATTACAGTAATTTATTTGAAGTAGTACATGCTGTGATATATATATGCTGCTGATTTGTTTGTATTATTTTTTTTAATCAACTTTAGAAGTGCATCTACCGTTGTTCCTACTTCATAGACTATATGTGGATTACATGGATAATGTAATTTGTAGTTTTTTCCACCATAGCGCTGATACTCAGTCAAGGAATGCAATTCTGTGTATGCACTGAATGGGCATTAGTCAGCCCAGGATAACCGATGACACCCCAATTATGCTGTTGAAGTTACACCTTCAGCAGCAGACAGATTAATCTCCATATGTGCAGTGTTTCATAGCAAAATTCTGTACATACAGCTTCTAGGCACGACAACCACTTCTAATCACTGAAGTTGTCATGGTGCAACCTTTTAAAGGACCACTCTATTACACCTATTAAGCAGTTCAACTTGCTTAAATGCTTTATGCATGAGGAGTAAACCCATAACAGTTTAGAAAAGTGCCAATTTCTATTAGAAATCAGCACTTTTATACATAAACACAGAAAGGGGGTTTTCTTCCAACATCCGTTTCCTCCCCTGAGCAATCTAAAGAGTGCGTCTGCCTCACATGCAGGGAAGGAGCACTTTAGAGTCTGTCATTGAGAAGGCTATTTCTCTGTAAAGTGACTGAAAGAAAGGTGATTTCCGAGCAATCCGCACTTTTCTAAATCCTGTTATTAATATACCGACTTCTTAAGTAGACAGCTGGAAAGGTTTACGGCCTTGCTCTCTTTAAAAGTTATTCACTAAACCATCCGGCTGTGTACAGGGCTACATGGTCTGCAATGTACAACTATTGGATTCAATGCTCCCCTATGAGAAGCATTTGATTGGACGAGTGTGGCACTCGCCATGCCTACTCTTCTCATCTGCAATGTTTCTCCATGAGTAGCATTGGGTTGGACAAAAAGACGAAGAGTAGAATTGGGTTGGACAACAGATGCGGAGTGGGTTACTCAGCGAGGTTTAATCAATTAAGGTTATTGGGAGTTTTTTGTGGATTTTAGTTAAAAAGGACTGAAATGTACACTCCACTGATTTTTTTTATTGATTTTTTTACAATATAGTTGATATACCACGATAGAAACACATGCCAGACACAAAATACATGCATGATTTATTTGGAGGCATAAGTGACAGTGTGGTCCTGTACCCTATTCCTTCAATCATATTGTTTTGGTGCCATATCCATAGTATTTGCATCCATGACACAAATCATACATATCAGTGGCCAGCACATGAAACATTTTATAAGTACATGCTGTATTAAAGTAATTAGTCACTAAGGAATCCTGCAGCATATACATTATACATACTGTAGGGCAGTATGTTTTATGGGTCGCAATTAACATGACATTTTCAGACCCCATGCCCACTCAGTGATTTGAAATGGTCATTGTGCTCAGAGTATAATGCTGAAATGCTGCACATATTAAAGATATTTAGGCTAGCCGCCATTTTGGCTGTGTCATTAGCTAGCCTAGGACTTGTGTACCAGACTGGCTAATATCCATTCTGTATACAAACTTTCATTCATTGCCTGAGAGCACTTGGCCGACTCTCTCAGCCAATGAATGACCATCAAGGTTGGCATCCGGCTTCTGCAGCTCTAGAGAAGTCACATACAAGTCACTAGGCATGACAGGAGGCTCGATGACTGGTGAGACCAAGATTAGTGGCAAACAGTGGGCCGTAGTGGTCATGATGCGAGGAGTAAAACATTAAAACCAAAGTAGCTGAACTGGAAGCATTATCCATGCCAGCTATGCTTCCAGTTTGGTTACTTTGGCCTTAAATTTGAAATTCACTTTGAATTCCTGCCAGTTCTCATGCATTTGTCGTATACCTTGTGGATATGGAAGGTATCTTGCCTGGGTGCTGTATCCCTGGCGTCAAATATATAAGGAAATCAGACAAATGGGATGCACTCACAGGTCTTCATATAAGTGAAAAAATTGTGTTTTATTAACCCATTAGGTGTATACAAAAATCGACCGACATTTCGACCCTGCCGGGTCTTTTTCAATATATATATAAAAAGAAATGTATAAGCAGAACTGCTGTTCTGCATTTCTTTTTTCATAAACTTAAGCATTGTGGTTAAGAGGATAGGTTGCCATTTCAGTGATGTGTGGGTTAGGTCAGCAACCACATCTCAATGATCAAACAATCCTCTTCAGCCAGTTGTAATTTTATCTTCCTCTAAACTTTAGTCTAAAGTTAATTTGTTGTAACACAGGCTAAACTCCCAGATGCAAATTTTGGATGCAGTAAATTTCCAGTTCATAGAAATGTATCCCATAGATTTGTTCTGCAACAACTTCTATTTATGTTGGCAGGTGCATTTGTTAGATACATACTTTTTCTTCAGCACAAGCAGACACGAGTTAATAGACAGTATTTGTCTTAGAGAATAGCTGCAATTATTTATTTAAGCAATCTTTAAATAAATATTAAATGTAAGGTAATGCCATGAAGCTATAAACGTTAGTAATCTAAACCAACAACTTACAATATAAACGTGTTTACTATGTATTATATCTCTCTTTAACCCCTTAAGGACACATGACATGTGTGACATGTCATGATTCCCTTTTGTTCCAGAAGTTTGGTCCTTAAGGGGTTAAAAATTCTACAAAAAGACCAACTCTGCAAAGTGCATTCAAAATGTCAGAGCTGAGAAAAAAAAAAAAATCTACCACTCATTAGTTTTTAAACTAGTTATTGAGGTTTGAAAACTGTGAATTCACATTTCAAATCACTGTTTAAGCGATGATCATCAAATTTTCTATAGCCCATCATCATCATCCGCAGCATAGTCTCTAGTACAAAAACTTAAAATTGCCAACAAGGACACACCTGTTACAGGGTATGTAATGTTGATACATCAGAACTTCAAAAGGAGATTCCAGGGAAGGTAACTGATGACATAAATATAAGATCAGTAGTCTAGCCTCTAAATTCCAGGTGGGTAAGCAATTCTCTGCATCTAACCCCTTAGGCATGGAGAATAAATGTGGATTAAAAGATACATGTGGTTGGAGCTCTCTTGTGTCATGTAAGAATCCCCTTTCCATTATGCCCACACTGTAACCCACACCTGTCATTGCAGAATGTATGTACTTACCATGTCTTGTTTGAGAAGCTGGATTTTGGTCTCCAGACGTTCCATAGAACTGGTTTGGGGAAGGTTGACAGAGTTCGTTTCCGGATAGTTAGAGTATTCATCCCTGCCATCCAACACCTCACAGTGAGCCTCTTTAAGGGATTTAATCAGACTCTCAGGCACCTTGCGTCCTAACTTGAGTTCTATATCTCGCAGATCTACGGAAGGAGAGTCGGCCATGCTGATGCACTGATCACAAGCTGTCAAATTACTCCAGGACTTTTTGAGTAATAATAATAATAATAATGAAAAAAGAGAGAGATCAGATGGTGTTTAAACCGGTGTCTTCATAGGACAGAGTGTGTGAAGTGATCAGACAGGAGCTCGATGAGACACATGCCCAAGAGATACATAAATGATCACACAGAGGGTGAGACAGAGAGCTCATTGATTGCTTGGTGACAAGTTGTAACTTCTGCTCAGGGTGTGCACAGTTCCTGTGCAATTAAGTTTCAACTGAAGAGGAGTAACAAAACCTCACAGCGATTATTCTTGATACACCCATGTATCTCCCCTCCAGCTCTTCTCAGGTCCTGCCGGATACAAACACAAATACAGTCCAGTGTGCTGTACTGGGGGTGAGAGCGGGGGTGTCAGCTCCAGGCAGACTGAAGCGGGGGTGTCAGCTCCTGGAAGTGCAGTTCAAGTGCGATAAGGTGACCGAGCTCTCTCACTGGGCTGTTTGATCCAAATCATTGTGTTTCCAGACCTGTTGAAACTTTAAACCCCTGTGGCAAGAGGACCTGATCTGACACAACCCTCCTACCGTAAACCTCCAAAAAGCTGGGAACATCGTTTCATTATAGTCTGCCTTCTGCTATTACAGCTGCAGTTATATCACGCTATGGTAACTGTGTGAGACAGAGGGGAATCCTGGTCAGATCATGTTTGTATTGCATGGTGCACATACTGAAAGCTTCTAATAATATTTTTTTTCTGTGTGTGTGTGTGTGTGTGTGTGATATATGCTTCTTGTAAAGTTTTCATGTGATGTTTAATGAACAGGGATATTATTGAAATCTTAACTAACACACAGATACACACGTGTACCCACACTGACAGATACAGATACAAACATATACCTACATACACACACTGGCACACACATGTACACACAGACACTCACAGGTACACACTGACACCCATACCTACACATAGATACACATACACTGATACAAACACGCATACCTAAACCTATACACTTGCACTTAAACAAATTGAAATTTACATATTGTTAGCCACCTCCAAGCTTCCATACCTTGTGGCAGCAGGGCATTGAATTCCTGAGGTTGGTGTTGCTGATGGGAGTCTTAGGCTGACTGCTGGCAGTGCACCCTCCTCCCTCTCCCTTCAGTCCTCCCTGCCCGTGCAGTCCTCTAAGCTCACATACACTGACAGACTCACTCAGTGACACACACACACATTTTCATTGTCAGACACATACACCCTCACAAATGATTATTTTGTGAATTATTTTATTTAAGTCCAGCTCTGCTCCATTGTGCATTGTTTAGTGATGCTGGGACCTGAGTAACGTCATAACCCAGCTTCCAGCATACCCTACATTCAAACTCCAAAATTCTATACAAACACACTCCTTCACTCAAATACCAATACTACACATAATTGTACATCTGCATTTAAAAGCAAACATAATATCCAACCACACTTTTGCAAACAAATACAAACGCTACACTCCAGTACAATCACATCCCTGTATAAAGCACTAACATTATATGCAAACACCCATTTATTCAAATAGCAACACTACATACAAACACACCCTTACATTTAAACGCAAACACTACATACAAGTACTCCACTGCATTCCAATGGGAACAGTACTTACAAATACACCCTACATTCACACATTTACTCTATACAAAACATGCATACATTCAAACGCACAACACGGCTCACAAATACCATCCTGCAATGATAGGCAAATGGTAGAAGATCACCAGCTGGGATAGCATCATTGGAGGTGTACGATAAATGGAGATCAACCTTTTGGCCACTCTTGCAGTAGAGGACTGGCTCAAAAAATGTTCTTGCACCAGGGCCCTCACTACATTAATTTTGCCACTGTGTCCCATTATGGGCCAGTGAAGTGATTATCTTTGTAACCGGTCTGGTGGAGCCTAATGCGGGAGGACCTGAGGTGTAGACATGTGCAAATCGTTTCGGTCCAAATTAATATTCGGCCGAATTTCTGGTAATTCGGACATTCGGGTGCTTCCGAATGTCCAAATAGCTAAGTTGCCGAAGTGCCGAAATTACCGAAGTGCTGAAGTTCCGAAGTTGCTGAAGTTCCGAGGTGTCAAAGTGCCGAAGTTCCGAAGCACAGTATTGCCTAAGTATTAATATACTTACCCAGTGAAAGAAGAAGAATATTACACTGTTTACAATTTCAAATAAAAAAGTATACAAACATAGCCAGGACTCAGCTGTAAGCGTTTGCAACACTTACAACAATCAAGTAATGTCAGGATCCCGCGGGCGGCTGCGAGGGGAGGCTGCAGTCCGCTTGCGGCACTCACCCTCCAGCCGTCCGCGGTCTCCTTCCTGGCGTGCGCTCGGCGGGCGGCATCCTCCCAGCCACGGATGCCGCCCGCGTCTTCCTCTACGTCCCCCAGCGGCAGCATGCATGACGCTGCACGCTGGGAGACCACCCAATTTAATAAACGCCGGGGTCAGCCACCTGACCCGGCGTTAAAGGCACAGTGCCTCAATCACAGTGGGAGGTCTAGATATTAACCATCTATCCGGGAAAGCTTTAGCATGGGCTATTCCCATATGGCAAAATACGTCCCCTACATCCTTTGCTGAGTTTTTGACAGCCTTTAAACGTACTTTCGATCTACCCAGTAGGGTTGCTTCTGCTGGCAAAGCTCTGCTTAGGGTTCGACAAGGGAACAGATCGGTAGCGGGTTACACTATTGAATTCCGCACTTTAGCAGCTGCAGTGGTTTGTAATAATGATGCTCTCGTAACGGCCTTTCAGGAGGGTTTGGCCGCTTACATCCTGGACGAAATAGCGTCCAGGGAATTGCCTGTCCTTCTGGATGATCTTATTGATTATATCATCCGTATTGATAATCGTATTAGAGAGAGACATAGTCAGAGGCGTATGTATACACAGATGTTACCTGCTTTACCCAATACTGCGCTACTAGCATTACCCCCTTCTAGCCAACCTCCCCCTGAACCCATGCAATTGGGTGCTACTGGGTTAACTGAGGTTGAAAAATCATATCGAAGAAGGGAAGGGTCATGCCTTTACTGTGGGAAAAGGGGACATCTTCTAAGAACCTGCCCTGAATTGCAGGGAAAACTTCAGCACCTAAGGCCTATAGAGGGGTCGGCCCCGGGTGTTATGTCGTTTTCCCCTCACGTCCCCATTGCTAGACCGTTTATTACGGTTACCCTTTTTGTTAGAAATACTACTGTGATTACCAAAGCCTTGATAGATTCAGGGGCTGCTGACAATCTTATGGATGAGAGTTTTGCTAAAACTGCATCTTTGACTCTGATCCAAAAGGTCACTCCCTTGGTCGTGGAGGCCATAGACGGTAGACCACTGGAGAAACCTCTGGTGACCCATGAGACCCAAGAACTGGTTATGTCTGTGTGTGCCTTGCACAAGGAAAGATTGTCCTTTCAAATAATCGACTCTCCTGCAGCCTCTATAGTTTGGGCTTCCCCTGGTTGGTTAAACACAATGATTGATTGGGGTTGTTTGGAGATTCTCTCCTGGGGGAAGTCTTGTCAAAGAGATTGTATGACTCGTGTTTGTCCTGTTAGCTTGCTTAACCCCTTAAGGACCAAACTTCTGGAATAAAATGTAATCATGACATGTCAGACATGTCATGTGTCCTTAAGGGGTTAATGTGCCCACAGCCAAACCACTTTCTGTTTCTGTCCCTCCTGTGTATGCAGACCTAGCAAAGGTTTTTGAAAAAAGGGAGGCAGATAAACTGCCCCCGCACCGTGAATATGATTGTGCCATAAGCCTCTTACCTGGTACTATGCCGCCTAGGGGTAAGGTATATCCTCTTTCCGAAAAAGAGAACCAGGTCATGGAGGAGTACATACAGGATGCCTTAAGTAAAGGTTTTATCAGAAGGTCCTCCTCTCCTGCTGGGGCTGGTTTCTTATTTGTTGCCAAAAAGGAGGGTGACCTAAGGCCATGTATAGACTACAGGGGTCTGAACAATATAACGATTAAAAACGCCTACCCTATCCCCCTCATCACTGAGTTGTTTGATCTTGTTAAAGGTACTAAGCACTTCACTAAATTAGACCTCAGGGGGGCTTATAACCTTGTCCGTATAAAGGAGAATGACGAGTGGAAGACAGCGTTCAATACGTGTAGTGGGCATTACGAATATCTGGTCATGCCTTTTGGACTGTGTAATGCTCCTGCTGTGTTTCAGGACCTCATAAATGATGTCCTTAGGGATCTATTGCATGTCTGTGCCGTGGTGTACCTTGACGACATACTTGTATATTCTTCTGATTTGAAGTCACATCATAATCATGTTAGGATGGTGCTTAAAAAGTTATTACAGAACAGACTTTATTGTAAGTTAGAAAAATGTTTGTTCGATCAGACCTCTGTGCAATTCCTAGGATATATAATTTTTGAACAGGGTTTCAGTATGGATCCTGCTAAATTGGAAGCCATACTGTCCTGGCCACTTCCCCAAGGACTTAAGGCTATCCAGCGGTTTATAGGATTTGCTAACTATTATAGGAAATTTTATAAAAAACTTTTCACCACTTATCTCCCCTATAACGAAGCTGACTAAAAAAGGTCTACACCCTAGGGTTTGGACTCCTGAAGCCCTTAAGGCCTTTGAAACTCTCAAGAAGGCATTTGCCTCTGCTCCTGTGCTACACCACCCTAATCCTTCTCTTCCCTTTGTTATGGAAGTAGACGCTTCTGAATCGGGTGTGGGAGCATTACTGTCACAGAGATTATCATATGACTAACCCCTCCATCCCTGTTGTTACTTTTTTAAAACGGTTGACTGATCCAGAAAAGAATTACGATGTTGGGAACAGGGAACTATTAGCTATTGTGTTAGCTTTTAAGGAATGGAGGTACTTATTAGAGGGTTCTAGACACAAAATTATGGTTATAACAGATCATAAGAACCTCTCCTATATAGCTGATGCTAGAAGGTTGTCCGCCCGGCAGGCTAGATGGTCTCTATTTCTTTCGCGCTTCCAATACATTATTACCTATAGACCTGGTTGACGTAATGCCAAAGCTGACGCTATCTCTCGACAGTATGAACCTTTAGAATTTGTTAACCCGACTCCTGAACCTATTGTACCTGCATCTCAGATAATAGCTACTACCCGTTTGGTTGTTTAGTCTCCTTTCCTTGATAATATTAAGACATACCAAACCCAAGCATCCCCTGAGACGCCTGTTGGTAAACTATACGTTAAAGTAAATGACAGAAAAAAGTTGTTAACTTTATTTCACACCGGCAAAACTGCTCGTCATCCGGGGGTTACCAAGACTTATAAGGGCCTCCTTCAACAGTTCTGGTGGCCTTCACTTAAGCGAGATGTAGTGGATTTTGTACAGGCTTGTCGGGTCTGTACGCAGTGTAAGTCTCCTAATGTGAGACCCCAGGGTCTACTGATGCCTCTATCTGTACCCAAGAAACCATGGACCCACTTATCCATGGATTTTATTGTATGCCCTCGCACTGTCTCTAGTGACGTGTACAAAGTAGCTGCCCTTCTCGACTCTCGTGTTTCTAGGGGTCGGCTGCAATATCTGGTGGATTGGAAGGGTTACGGCCCTGAGGAGCGGTCTTGGGTTTCGAGCTCTGATTTGCACGCTCCCTCTTTGGTCCGCTACTTTCATCCCCGGTTTCCTTTGAAGCCTTCTGCTTCCCGCCCCCCGGCCGGTCTTCGAGGGGGGGTAATGTCAGGATCCCGCGGGCGGCTGCGAGGGGAGGCTGCAGTCCGCTCTCGGCACTCACCCTCCAGCCGTCCGCGGTCCCCTTCCTGGCGTGCGCTCGGCGGGCGGCATCCTCCCAGCCACGGATGCCGCCCGCATCTTCCTCTACATCCCCCAGCGGCAGCATGCATGATGCTGCACGCTGGGAGACCGCCCAATTTAATAAATGCCGGGGTCAGCCACCTGACCCGGCGTTAAAGGCACAGTGCCTCAATCACAGTGGGAGGTCTAGATATCTCCCACGTGTGATTGTTAATTCTGATTGGAAATTATCCAATCAGAATTAACCTATGGATTTAAATACTTGCCTTTCCTGTTCCTCTCTGCACTGTTGTGGTTTTTGCTTGCTAGTATTGCTACTGAACTTGTGTTTCTGGTTACGTACTCTCTGGCTTGTTTATCTGACTTTGTGACTTTCTCCTACCCTTTGACCTCGGCTTGCTTCTCGTTATTCTGTCTTCTGGTTCCCCTTACTCGGCTTGTCTCCTGACTATTCCTTGTGTGCTTAGCCCGGCCACTCTAAGGTCCGGTACTGCACCTTTTCTGTGTGTGTGTTAGCGTGTTTGGTTCCCGGAATCGTGACAAGTAACATACATTCATATAAAATGTAAGTTACTTAGCCAGTCATGTAATGACAGGAATGAATAAGTAGACAACTCCCTAATTCCCACAGTATTAGGGAGCTATCTACTAAAAGACTGAAAGACCTAAATTGGTCTTTCAGCCAAATTTACTAATGCTAAGTAAAGATTACTTAGTATTAGTAAATTATGCCCCTACTCGCTATACCGCGTGTGGCTGCTCAGTGTAAAAAAAAAAAAAAAAAAGCCCCCACCTATTGCTCCCCCCGGCCCCCACCCCTGAGTGGCGGGTGGGGGCCCTGAAGTAAAAAAAAAGGGGGAGGACCTATTGTCCTCCCCACCGGCCCCCACCCCTGAGCAGTGGGTGGGGGCCCTAAAGTAGAATAAGGGGGGGAACTAATGTCCTCCCCCCTGGCCCCCACCCCTGAGCCTTGGGTGGGGGCCCTAAACAAGAATAAGGGGGGACCTAATGTCCTCACCCCTGGCCCACACCCCTGAGCGGTGGGTGGGGACCCTAAATACAATTTGGGATGGGGACCTAATGTCCACCTTCCTGGCCCCCACCCCTGAGCGGTGAGTGGGGGCCCTAAACAAGAATAAGGGGGGGGACCTAATGTCCACCCCCCTGGCCCCCACTCGTGAGTGGTGGATGGGGGCCCTAAATACAAATTGGGGGGGACCTAATGTCCTCCCCCTGGCCCCCACCCCTGAGCGGTGGGTGGGGGCCCTAAATACAAATTTAACCCCCCTCGCCCCCAGGTGACTAGGTGTCCCCCAAAAAACCCAATTCATCTTCACCTGGCGAGGGCTCCGCGCAGACTGAGCTCTGCAGGGTGGGGGAAGGCTTATAAAGCCTTCCCCCACCCTGCAATTAGGCTCAGAGCACTCTGATTGGAGGGTTTAAGCCATCCAATCAGAGTGCTCTGACAGGTAAATGAAGAGACTGACAGGTAAGTCTCTACATTTACCTGTCACAGCACTCTGATTGGTTGGTTTGAAATCCACCAATTAGAGGGCTCTGTGTCATTTTACACCAATCAGAGTGTTATGAGTCAAATTACACAGCGTGGGAAAATTCCAAAGAACTTTTCCACGCTGTGTAAAATGACACAGAGCACCCCTTATTCTTGTTTAGGGCCCCCACCCGCCGCTCAGGTGTGGGGGCCAGGGGGGAGGACATTAGGTCCCCCCCAATTTTTATTTAGGGCACCCACCCACTGCTCAGGGGTGGGGGCCGAGGGGGAGGACATTAGGCCCCCCCCAATTTGTATTTAGGGCTCAGGGGTGGGGACCAGGGGGGAGGACATTAGGTCCCCCCCTTATTCTTTTTTAGGGCCCCCACCCACCGCTCAGTGGTGGGGGCCCTAGGGAAGGACATTAGGTCCCCCGGGAATTTGGATTTAGGGCCCCCACCCACTGCTCAGGGGTGGGGGCCAAGGGGGAGGACATTAGGTCCCCCCCCCTATTCTTGTTTAGGGCCCCCAGCCAATTTGTATTTAGGGCCCCCACCCACCGCTCAGGGGTGGGGGCCAGGGGGTAGGACATTAGGTCCCCCCCTTATTCTTGTTTAGGGCCCCCACCGCTCAGTGGTTGGGGCCAGGGGGGAGGACAATTTGTATTTAGGGCCCCCACCCGCCGCTAAGGGGTGGGGGCCAGGGGGGAAGACAATAGTTTTTAGTATTTAGGGCCCCCACCCACCGCTCAGGGGTGGGGGACAGGGAGGGGGGACCTTTTTTTTTTACAGTGAGCAGCCACAGGCTGCTCACTGTTTAATAGACATGCCACTACTCGCGGTATAGCGAGTAGGGGCACAATTTACTAATACTAAGTAATTTTTGCTTAGTATTAGTAAATTTGGCTGAAAGACCAATTTAGGTCTTTCAGCCTTTTGGTAGGTAACACCCTAATACCGTGGGAAAGTCCTGAAATGCTGGAATTTACGAAATGCCGTAGTTCCAAAGTGTCTAAGATCCGAAGTGGCGAAGTGTTCAAGTGTCGAATTGCTTAAGTCCCGAATTTCGGCATGCCGAACCGAGCCGAATATTTTCCCCATGCACATGCCTACTGAGTATGGTGTGCACCTCTGCCATGTTCAGGCCCTGTGTTGTACTTCTGCTATAAGTACAACACAGACCATTTAGAGTGCTTCCATGGGTTGCCACAGCACTATTCTTGCTATCAAAGTGCATGAAGTCTGCCCATTAGAGCAGCAGTCCAGAAACTGTGACAATTGGGCCACCAGGAATTTGCATGTTCTCCCTGCCTGGCTAAATAATAAAAAAAGAGAGAGAGGGAGACATAAACAATTTTTTTTTTAAATAATAATGAAAAATAATTGCTCCCCCTTCATGTACAAACCTTAAAGTCCCTATCTCACCTCACAAACACAATAAAGCTCCTATCTGACGACACACACTAAAGTCCCTGTATACTCAAATGACAGCCCCTACACACACACTACACCCAGTGGTGTATTTTGGATCTGTGCTGCCCTAGGCATGACTGAACTCAGACACCCCCTAATTTAAATTTTCCCCACCCCTTCCTGTGAAGGGCACACGTCTTCCTGTTAAAGGCTAACACACACTTTGTCTGACAGACACACACTCTCAGATACACTGGCATACACACAATCTGACACACACACACACACAATCACCGACTCAGTCACAGACACTCTCACTGACAGATGCACACTCACTGACATACATTCACTGACAGACACACACTGACAGACATACACACAATCACTGACAGAAGCACACACTCACTGACACACCGTGACAGACCTACACACACACACACACACACACTGACAGACACACACAATCACTCAGACACACAGGCTCCCTCACAGACACACACTGACAGACATACACATATCAACTGACAAACACACACTCACAGGCACACACTGACAAATATACACACACAGACTCACAGACAGACACACACACACACATTCACTGACAGACACACACACATTTTCTCCCAACACTCACAGATTATTGTTATTTTTATTTAAATCCACCCCGCCTCCCTACCTTTGGGAGAGCTGGGTGGATTTTTTTATCTGGGGTCTTGCTGTTTGGGCTGCTGGGCAGGAAGGTGGGCTGAGGTGCAGGCAGGTGGGTGTCCACGCTAAGCTGGCAGTGAGGGAGCTGTGATCTCCCTCACGTGCCACAGAGTGATGCTGCGAGCCGGAGTTATGTCATATTCCGGCTCCCGGCATCACTCCTATCCATGATCCCATGTCAAATGTCCAGTCAAAGTATTTTGTAGCATTAGCTAGCCAGTTTCCTAAATCATCTGTGGTTAATGGTTTTCTAAAGCGTTTCTGCACCTCTTCTAAATGATGAAGTTCATGCTTAATTTTTTCTGATTGGTCTTCTATCCACACACAACATGCCTTGCCTCCTATTCTTTTGCACACTCCTCCTTCTGCTGCAAGCAGGTAATCTAATGCTATTCTGTTCTGCAAAGCTACCTGTCTAATCTGTTCCTGTTCATAGTTAAGTAGGCTAATTGTGGTTCCTGTGCTATTGGAGGCATCATCAAGGGTGTCAATTAAAAGATTTTAAATTTGTTGACATCATTCCCACCCCTACCATTGGAAATAGAGAGACCCAAAACTGTGTATTTCTATCCATTTTAAATCCTCATAACTCGGTGTCTCACCACCAATGTAGATGGGTGGAAACAGGTAAGGTTTTTGTAGGGTAAATGGCGGGCATCACCATTAACAAGGTACAATCAGTATGCATTTTACATGGGAGTTTTTGTAAGCCCATCTCCCACAGGGACAATAAAACACTTGTGAAGGTATGGAGTGGTTTAAATGTGAAGTAAGTGCTACTAATTTATACCACCAACGACTTATAGTTTTAGCCTCACTTTCTCCCAGAACATATTTCCCTGGCAAGCTAACTACCTCTGCTCCTCCTGGCAAGACAGGTGCTGTAGGAATCAAAGCTTTGGTGGTTCCTTCATCTGGGGAAAGGATTGTACTTTATCTGGCCACCCCCAAGGTGTTGGAGCATCTGTCCACAGATTATTTACCTTGACTCCTTATAAAGTCCCATTTTCTTGTATAATCTCCAGAGAGTGGGAGTATCTTTCCCATCAATATCATCTTTCCTAACCCCTCTCTGAGGAGAGACAGAACATTTCTTTTCTACTTACCTTGTTTTCAGTATTTCCATCCTTTGGTGTCCCAGATGGTTTGAATGTTGATGAATCTGGTCTTGGGAAGCCTCCCTCTCCTGGGTGCCCAGTCTCCCAATTCTCCTAATTGCATAATGGCTTCAGTAACCAATTGCAATTTGTTTTCGGTTTGACTTATAAGCAGTGTCATTATCACCTGCTTATGTGCGGGAGGGGCAGTTTTTATGATCTTATTTCTCATTTTAACTGTCACAGGCATTTCCATCAGTCTATCCAGTTGTTGTTAATTCAGGATAGCCTGTCTTACCATCTCCTGTTTTAGTTTCCTTACTGCATCTGTCAGCCTGCACCATGGTTTGTCATTATCTGGGTTGGTTGAAATAGGAGGAAAACCATGAGAGGACACAGAGACCGAGTGATTGAAGAGTTTGGAGAAGGAGAACATGCTCAACTGTGTCAAAGGCAGCAGAGAGGTCAAGAAGAATTAGTATAGAGTAGTGACCTTTGAATTTAGCTGTGATAATGTCGCTAGTAACTTTAATAAGGGCAGTCTCAGTAGAGTGGAGGGGGTGGAAGCCAGACTGAAGAGGGTCAAGGAGAGAGTTGAAGGAGTTGAGGAGGCCAGATGGGTAAAGACTAGTCTTTCAAGAAGCTTTAAGGAAAAAGGGAGCAGGCATATAGGACGATAGTTAGAAGGGGAGGATGGGTCAAGACTTGTTTTTTTTTAAGATGGGTACTACAGTAGCATGTTTAAGGACAGCAAGGAACGTGCCAGAAGAAAGAGAGCAGTTGACGATGTGTGTTAAGGAGGGCACAAGACAAGAGGAGAGAGATCTGATAAGGTGAGATGGGACAGGAACAAGCGGGCAAGTGGTTGGGCAAAAGAAAAGGATAAACACAGCCACCTCCTTGTTCAGTAGCCTGGGAGAAGGTCGGAAGGGTTGGAGAGGCATGATCCAGGTGTGGTTGAGAAAGTGAGAGGCAAGGTGGTGAAAATTCTCTCCTTAGCTGTTCAATCTTGTCAGTAAAGTAGCATGCAAAACTATCAGCTTATTAATAATAATCGAGATGGGTATAAGAGAGACTCAGGGTAACAACAATTCACTGCCCCTCGTTGTTCTCACCAAGACAGTGAGGCGGCCATGTTATTAATCCACTCTGGAAACTTTCCACCCAATTGGGTTGTACACCACTTCACAGGGCCGGATTAACATAGGGGCTGATGGAGCTGCAGCTCCAGGCCCAGGCCCATGGAATAGGCCCATTTAATACTAATACTAATCTTAGATTTGCCACCTGACTGGTATTTTACTGGCACAGCTGGTATTTGAGGCTGCCTGGCCATGCCGGTATTGCAGTAATACCGGCAATACAAATGCAGGTTTTTTTCTCAGAATAAATGGAGATTACTCTGCAATACCAGCCAGTAGGGGTCACTGTGTGTGGAGAGAGGCAGGGATAGGAAGTTACACAGCATATCCCGGCCTCCCTCTACTACTCACTGATCCGTGGGGGAGCAGCAACACAGCACAGAGTCCAGATAGCAGCTCTACAGCTCAGGTAAGTGAGGGATGTGGGGAAAGGCAGCAGGGACACTGTGACACTAGGGGACATATGGGAACACTGAGACACTAGGGAACACAGACACTAGGGGACACATGGGGACACAGACACTAGGGGACACTGAGACACTGGGACACATTGGGACACAGACACTGAGACACTGAGACACATGGGGACGCTGTGAGACATAGGGACATTGGGAGACACTGAGACATTGGGACACGGAGACACTATGTCCCCATGTCTCCCAGTGTCCCCATGTCCCCCAGCCAGTGTCCCCAGTGTCTGTGTCCCATGTCTCTCAGTGTGCCTAGTGTCCCCATGTGTCCCTATATGTCCCAGTGTCCCCATGTCTATGTCCCCTAGTCTCCCAGTGTCCCCTAGTCTCCCAGTGTCCCCTAGTCTCCCAGTGTCTGTGTTCCCATGTCTCTGTGTCCCTAGTGTCTTAGTGTCCCCAAATGTTTCAGTGTCCCCATGTCTCCCAGTGTCTGTGTCCCTGGTGTCTCAGTGTCCCCATTTCGCTCAGTTTCCCCAAATGTCTCCCAGTGTCCCCATGTCTCTGTGTCCTCATGTCTCTGTGTCCCCATGTCTCTCAGTGTCCCCGGGTCTCTCAATGTCCCCATGTCTTTCAGTGTCCCAATTTCTCTCAGTGTCACCATGTCTCTCAGTGTTCCCATGTCTCTCTGTGTCCCCAGCTCTCTCAGTGTCCCCATGTCTCACTGTGTCCCCAGTATCCTAGTGACATGGGGACACACTGAGACATTGGGACACTGGGAGAAATGGGGACACTGAGACACTGGGAGACTAGGGACTGGGCGACATGGGGACACTGACACTGAGACACTGGGTGACTTGCAAGACTGAGACACTGGGAGACAGGGAGACACTGGGAGCAATCCATCTATACAGCAGAATCAAACTGTGAGTAGTTTGTTGGTGATTTTACAGAATTTTCTCTGATATCACTCCTTGTGATTTACATCATGTGATGTCACGCATAACTAATTAATTATAAAAATGATTAAGACTGGTATTTTTTTCCAAGAAAGGTGGCAACCCTAACTACTCGTCACATACTCTTGTTTAAAGGAGCACTATAGGTTCAGGAACACAATCATGTATTTCTGACCCTATTATGTTAAAACCACCACCCTGGTCCCTTCTTGCCTCCCTAAATATAGTAAAATATTACTTGTATTCAAGTCTGCAGCTGCTGGCTCTGCCTCTGAACTGACTGTCTGCTGACATCATCAGAAGTGGTGGTCTGAGAAAATTACAATACTTCCCCATAGGATTGGCTGAGACCAGGACCGGTGCTAGGATTTTTAGTTACACAGGCGAAGAGGCATTTTGGTGCCCCCCACCCTCGTTTAAAATAAGGTTCATACAAACACAGAAATAATCATACAGACACAGACAGAGACATACATGCATATAAAGACATACATACAGAGGCACACCGTCATACAGACACATACATACATACATAGACATACAGAAACATACATACAGAGACATCCAGGCATACAGACACATACATACATACATAGACATACAGAAACATACATACAGAGACATCCAGGAATACAGACACATACATACATACATACAGAGACATACAGGCATACAAAGACATACACGTATACAGAGACATACCGTCATACAGACACATACATATATACAGGTATACAGAGATATACAGGCATACAGAAACATACATTTGTACATACAGAGACATACAGGCATACAGACACATACATTTGTACATACAGAGACATACAGGCATACGGACACATACATTTGTACATACAGAGACATACAGGCATACAGAAACATACAGACACATACAGGCATACAGAGACATACAGGCATACAGAAACATACATACAAAGCCATACAGGCATACAGAGGCCTACATACATACATACATACATACAGAGACATACATACATACAGAGACATACACAATTACATACTTACATCAGTTCAATCTTGTCCCCTGGATGCATGCTGTCTGGCTCCTTGGAGTCCTGTCCTGCAGCCCAGCCCCATCACTTTGCGCGGGCCGGGGCCGCAACACATGGCGGCGGGCACCTGGTCGCAGGGGTTGCAGGGCTGTGACCCCTGCGACCGCGGTATGTACGCCAGTGCATGCAGATGCACACACACTTAAAGGACCACTACAGACACCCAGATCACATCAGCTCAATGAAGTGGTATGGGTGTCAGGTCCCTCTAGTTTTAACCCTGCAGCTGAAAACATAGCAGTTTCAGAGAAACTGCTATGTTTCACCGAGGGTTAATCCAGCCTCTAGTGGATGTCTCACTGACAGCCACTAGAGGAGCTTCCGCTATTCTAAAACACTGAACGTCCATAGGAAAGCATTGAGTAATGCTTTCCTATGGGCGGTTTGAATGCGTGCGCGGCAAGAGCATTCGGAGCTGAGAGGCGGAGGAATCCCCAGCGCCAAGGGAGAAAGGTAAGTGCTGAAGACACACACACTCTCACGAACAGATGCATACACAGCAGCTAACGGACACACATTTACTGACAGACACACTCAGCGACAGACATACATACACACTCACTTACAAAACATACACTCTCACTGACAAACACACACTCACTAACAGACATCAAACAGACTCACTAATACACACACAAACACACTCAGTAAGAGACACACAGTAACACAATCACTGACACTCACTAGCAGACACACACTGACGCTCACTAGCAGACACACACACTGACGCTCACTAGCAGTGGCTGGCTGGCTCCATGGCTTGGTGGCTTGGTGGCTGGCTCCATGGCTCCCGGGCGGGCGCGAGGGAGCACTCTCCCATGCGTGCTTCCTCTTCAGCTCCCTCGCGCACCGCATAGGGATGCCGGCGCCGGAAGATGACGTCATCTTCCGGCATCAGTATACGGCGCGCGAGGGAGCTGAAGAGGAAGCACACATGGGAGAGTGCTCCCTCGCGCGCCCGCAGAACCGGGCGCTCGGCCACGCTACAACAGGTCGTCGGTTGGAGGGGAGCGCAGTGCGCTTTCCTCCTTCCGGTCAGCCTGATTTTGCGCCCCCAGGGCCGGTGCGCCCTAAGGCGGCCGCCTGGGCCGCCTTATGGTAGCGCCGGCCCTGGCTGAGACTGTCAACTAGGCAGATCAGGGGCAGAGCCAGCGCAAGTCCAATATAGCCCTGGCCAATCAGCATCTCCTCATAAAGATAAATTGAATCAACGCATCTCTATGAGGAAAGTTCAGTGTCTGCATGCAGAGGGTGGAAACACAGAATGGCAGTGCTGCACATTAGGCAGTACTGCCCAGGAAGAACCTCTAGCAGCCATCTAAGGAGTGGCCAGTGGAGTTATTTTCTCTGAAAAGACAGTGTTTGCTGCAAAAAGCCTGAATGGAATGATTCTACTTACCAGAACAAAAACAATAAGCTGTAGTTGTTCTGGTGACGAGGGATGTATGGGAACAAAACTTGTGTGGACTGGCTGACAATAAAATTAGTTTAGGTAATGCAGACGTTGGTCTCTCTAACGCTGTGGCATGTCCCCTTTCTTCTACACTCACTACATACACCTTTTCTCTGTCTTAGACTATATACCAGGAACTTCTGCCTTCTAGTAAGAAGGTGAGGAGACAAGTGGACCAGTGAGTGCTAGGGGACAGTCCTTAGAAAGCATGGAGTGAGCGCATCATTAGACACATTTATGTCAAGCTCGGGGTGCTGCTTGCATAGTATGCCCTTAGTTGGACAGCCTGCATGATTGGCGGGCAGCCTGACATGCATTCATGCCAGGCTGGCCTTCCAATTCTTTGGACAGACATGCCCCCTTTTTGGGCATGTTCTCCCCTTTTGGCAGGTTACGTGATTCGCACCAGTGGCCCACCCTTTTACCCCACCCATTTACTTCCTGCTTCACTGGACACCGCTGTTAGGGGTTATGGATTTACTTGACAGATGAAAACATAAATTAGAGAGAGATTAGCATAGAGTATGTGTTTTCTTATAGCTGCATCCTATGAGTTTCCCTCCAGCACCATCTCCATCAGATACATGACGCTTGGGAGGTATGACTGTTTTAGTGTTTTTGGTCGATAAGATTCCGTAGTTAGGCCCATCATAATTGTCAGCACCAGGCCCACTGTGCTCTTAATCCGGCCCTGCCACTTCATACCAATTTGTGGGTCAATTAATGTGTGGCATTATGGAAAGTAATTAATATACTTTACATACAAGAAATAAGTATTTCATAAAGATAACATTTTTATGAAATACTCTGACTATGTTGGAACTTCACTGAAATTCCAACCCAGTCAAAAGATATACTGAGACAAAGTAGAGGCTATTTTGTCTCAGTATATTTCTTACCCCTAAAACATTTAAACACTGGGTGGAGCTGCCGCTATATACAAGTGTCACTCTCCCAGCTGTCACCCGGGATTGTGTTTCAGACTCCACTCTGCATATTTGCAGATGCCCTTAGCAATAGATGCTGGTTTAACCCCTTAAGGACCAAACTTCTGGAATAAAAGGGAATCATGACATGTCACACATGTCGTGTGTCCTTAACCCCTTAAGGACACATGACGTGTGTGACATGTCATGATTCCCTTTTATTCCAGAAGGTTGGTCCTTAAGGGGTTAAGGGGTTAAACACAGCATGGGTTATAATTCAAAAGTACAACTTCAAGTTAGTTCAGCTAGAAGGCAGAGGTTCAAATAACTGCTACATTGTGGGATGATTGATCGCAAATTAAATGTAATTTATTTAATAACTAATTGGAAACTGAAATCTTCCAGTACACCTGTATGGTTTGTTATATAGGAAAATAAACATATTCACTATTTTGTTTCTTCTTGATATGAAATAGGTTCTTGGTTTTTTTTTTTTATTATTATTCTCGTTAATGTAAATCATTATATTTGAATTTAACATTTATCTATTGAATGATTTGTTCTGAAGTATGATTGATAAACTTCATGTTTGAAATTCTCTTTGAATTCTTTACATTACATACTAATCCAGTTAGCTACATGCTCCGTCTAGCATTCATACATAGTGAGGTGGGAAGACTGATGTAGTTAGGTAATTATTTCCTAACTTAAAATTGTAAATGGTGCATGTTGCTTATATCCTCAGTAATTTGCTAAAAAAAAACTGTCCTCTTCTACTCAGGAAATGCAGCAGGTACTTACCAAAACAAGGTCAAAAGTCTGTAGCGCTGTACAATAAGTTGACCTGTATTTTTAACCAATCAAGTTGGACGTGTGGAACAGAGGGGTTGAGGGCCCTGCTCAAATGAGCTTACATGCTAGAGGAAATGGGTTATAGTGACACAAAAGGTAAAGATAAGGGTAGAAAATAGGTTTCTAGAATAGTTAATAGAATAGGGAGGGAAGACTATGAACAATTTAGTTGATATGCTTTCCTGAAGAAGTGAGTTCAATGTTCTGCTGTGTAATCTGCATGTGGAGATCCAGTACAGCTTCTTCATTCTTGAGTGGGCTAATCTACCATAGACTAGTAGAACTAGTGTAGAGAGGGCCCTGGTGCACTTTTTTTTTGTTTTGACCAATTCTAGTGCAAGGGTGGCCAAAAGGTAGAATAAACATATGTTGTACAACTCCCACAATGTTTTGCCAGCTAAATATCTACCATGTGGCCGTCCTTTCGCAGCTGTATTTCTTAGTAGTATTTTTGTATAGAGTATGTGTTTGCATTTATGTATGTATTTGTGTGTAATGTTTGTGTGTATAGTTGTCATTTCCTGGGATATAGGCACAAATGATGTTCTGCACAAAGACACTGAAACACACACAGATACACATACAGGGCGTGGCGCATCCTGTAGGCCGATTTAGGCAGCTGCCTAGGGCGTTTCTTAAAGGGGAGCCGGCAGCAGCTTTGCTGCTGGTTTGGGCCACCCACCTCTATGTGGGACACATTCTGTATTGCGTGCCGCAGGTTATGGCACTGGGTGCTAGAGATCACTTACATAGGGGCAAACTACCGCGTAGTGCCATCAACCTCAGAACACAAAGAGCACTGAGAGTCGCCCCCCTTACATACCTCGTATCCCAGCAGCGCTTGGACACATCGTACAATCACTCCAGCCTCTTCCCCTGTACTCTGGGTCAAGGAGGATCGCAGGGGCGGAGCTAAAATCGTAAAGGCAGCCAGGCCTGGGACCAGGACCCACGGAGAGCTAACATAAAATGAAGGCAAGAGGGGGACTTCATGGTGTGTGTGTGTCAGTCTATTTCAGTCAGTATGTTTCTGTGTGCTTGGGTCAGTGTGTGTGTCTGTCTGGATCAATGTGTTTGTCTGCTTGTGTCAGTGTGTGTGTGCACGCATCTGTTTGGGTCTGTGTGTGTCTGGATCAGTATGTGTGTCTGCTTGCTTGGGTCTCTGTGTGCGCGTGTCTGCTTGGGTCTGTGTGTGTGTCTGCATGGATCGGTGTATGTGTCAGTCTGCATCAGTCAGTGTGTGTGTGTATGTCTGCTTGGGCCAGTGTGTGTGTGTGTGTGTGTGTCACTCTGCGTGAGTCAGTGAATTTATGTGTGCATTGGTCACTGATTGTGATTGTGTGGACCATTGAGTGTGAGTGTGTGTGTGTGTGTGTATGTAAACATGGCATTGTAGCTGAGGTGTCTCTAGTGGCTGTCAGTGTGACAGCTACTAGAGTCTTGTTTAACCCTTCAAGGTAAGGCAATGTTTTATCTTGTGTGGTTAGACACATAGAACACTGCCACTGCCTAACCCATTCAACAATATTGGAATCCAAACTTAAAGATTGCAGTTTATTGATGAGCCTTCTATGTGGAACAGTGTCAAAAACCTTACTGAAAGCTAGGTAAGCAATGTCTACTGCATCACCCTGATCTATTATTTTAGTTACCCAATCAAAACGATTAGTTTGGCATGATTTCCCTGAGGTAAACCTATGTTGTCTCTGATTTTGAAATCCATGTGATTTTAGATATTCAACAATCCTATCCTTTAAAATTGGGGGGGGGGGGGGGGAGGGAGGGCTGTAGAGGGATTGGTGTGGGACCTGCCTAATTGGTTCCTGGGACAGGGTGAAGCGGGGTGGTGACACATTGACATGAGAGCAACATAGGGTAGTATGGTGCTGGAGGGAGGGTTAATCATACTTCAAGGGAGGGATGGGCATCATGTGCACCAAGGGGGAGGGGACCGACAGAAGGGGGGAGTTAAGGGGAGGGGGGACCCTATCACACAATAATAAAGGAAAGAAGAGTGTGGAGAGCGAGAAGGGCAGGGAAAGGAGTAGCAAGGAATAGGAGTAGGAAGAGAGACTGGAACGATGAGGGTAATGATAGAAGACAGAAGGGAGGATTAAGGGTGAATAGAATAGCAGAGGGAGGGAGGACACGTGGGGGAGGGAGGGTGGACACGGGGATTGTAATATTTTCAAACAGTATTTGAGATTCCCAGGTGTACTCATCCAATGCAAACCATCACATTCCAAAATCCTCTATTGTTGTCCTTATTTTAATTTAATTACCTTCCTTGTGCCCTGGTGATGCCCTCATGTGGGGAGCGCATGGGAATTGTTGGGTGAGACTGGGGAGGGAGTAACACGTGGGGCCGCAGTAAATGGAGTTCTTGGGGAGGGGGATAGGGCGAGCAAGAAGGGCGGGGAAAGGAGTAGCAAGGAATAGGAGTAGGAAGAGAGACTGGAACGATGAGGGTAATGATAGAAGACAGAAGGGAGGGAGGATTAAGGGTGAATAGAATAGCAGAGGGAGGGAGGAGAAGGAAGAGAAATAGGAAGGGGTGTGGACAAAAGGGGGGTAGGGGCATGGGAGGTTAAGGATGTAGTTTATTGATTGGGACTCATGCTTGTCTATATGTGGGGGAGGGAAGGGGGACAGGGGGATTGTAATATTTTTAAACAGTATTTGAGATTCCCAGGTGTACTCATCCAATGCGAACCATCACATTCCAAAATCCTCTATTGTTGTCCTTATTTTAATTTAATTACCTTCCTTATGCCCTGGTGATGCCCTCATGTGGGGAGCGCATGGGAATTGTTGGGTGAGACTGGGGAGGGAGTAACACGTGGGGCCGCAGTAAATGGAGTTCTTGGGGAGGGGGATAGGGTCCGTCATTACTTACTTTACGACACGCACGCTGATGATTGTTAAGAGGTCTGGTTACTATCTTTTGCTGTGGCTGCTGGAGGTGTCTATTACGTGTATTTGGTGGGCATGAGGGGGCGGACTCCCTTTCATGTATGGTTACTGTGCAATCACAGGTTGGAGTCACTTTCCTCGATATAGCTTGTGTGTATATTTACTTGGTGGAGTGTTAGGGGTTGGCGTTACCAGGTCTGGTTACCGGATTGGCGCCTCTACATCTCCGGCTATCGCACAAGTCCCCCTCTCTTTTTGCAGGGGGTCACCTTTTGCCTCGTTTGTGGAGCCCTCTCTCTCACATTCCCTTTTTTTATTTTTTATTCTCATCTGGTACCTATTCCTTTCATTTCAATCTCACTATCCTCTTCCTCTAATGTACTCGCTGCAACTCCCCTGGTTGCCCTCAACCTTCCCTCTTGGGGGTAGGGCATGGGCAGGGGACTTTCCCACTCTGCTTTCCTTCTCCCCTCTTTCTCTGGTTCCCGTGGGGGGGAGAGGCCGCCGCAGGATCCACGTCTGGGGTGTGTGCCTTTTGAGTGGCGTTCCTTGGACGTGTCTGGGATCGGACCGCGGCATGTGAACATGGCCTATTGCCAGGCCCCTCTGTCTGTCCTCACCCTGAACTGCAGGGGATTGAACATCCCAGAACGACGGTCACATTTGTTGAGAGTCTTGAGGAAGGACTGTGTGTCAGTTGCATTCTTGCAGGAAATGCATTTTAAGGAGAGAGTCTTAGATCACTCAAACATGAACGCATACCTATGTAATCACCCCTTGGCTCGTAAAGCGGGGGTAGCTATCTTACTTGCAGCGGAACTGCAATTCCGGGAACTTGGTCAGATGGAAGATCGGGACAGCAGGTTCCTTTTTATAAAAGGCATCATTGCAGTCAAGACATACACTTTCACTTCCCTATATGTTCCCAACCGCAGACAAGCATGGTTTAATAGTAGAACTCTGGTTGATTTAGAGAACTATGCGGAGGGAAGCCTCAAAGTGGAAGGGGACTTTATCGGCCTGCTTGACACGCTACTCGATTCTTCCTCCAGATATAGCTGCATTTCCCAAATGCATATTCGCTCTATTTGTAAAGCAATGAAAGATATGAGACTAGCAGATTGCTGGAGGTCTCTCCATCCTGACGTTAAGGATTATACACACTATTCAGCATTGCACGCCCGATATTACTGTATCGACTACATATTCCTTAGACAGGAGGATTTGTCCCACCTGCTGGGCTTGACCATTGGACCGTCAACATGATCCGATCATGGCCCGGGTACAAGTGATGCTGGAATCACCGTTGTTTCGACCTTCTACTTGGACGTAGCGACTCAATGAGTCGCTCCTTCTGGATCCTGTGGTTAGAGACCAAATCCAACAAGCCCTGGATCTCTATTTTTGGGATAATGAGACCGCTGACATGTCTCCCACTTCGATTTGGGAAACTCAAAAGAGCTTAATCCAGGGCATGTTCATATATATAGCCTCTCTCAAGAAGGAGATTCTACGACAGATGACCAATCTCCTTGATACCATTTTGCGCCTGGAGTCTCAAAACAAAAGGACGCAATTGGTGGCCGTTTACAGGGAACTACTGCAAGCCAGATGTCAATTGGCGGAACTCCTCACATGTCGTCATCTTTGGTTGCTCCAACATTCCAGTGGCTTATTTTATGCTCACGCTAATAAGGGGTGCAGGCTCCTTGTACGTCTTTTGCGGGGGACACAGCAGCGTACCCAGGTTCATAAACTGTGGCTGTTACTGGGGCGGACGCCGTCTTTTACGAATGAAATAGCTGAGGAATTACGGTCCTTCTATTCTTCCTTGTATAACTTGTCTGAGCCAAACTAATTGGACGTGAATAACTCCGCATTGATTGATTATTACCTATGGTCATATGTCACAAAAACTATATCTCTTGAAGCGGCGGATCACTGAAGAAGAACTAGCGGCTGCCCTGAAGGTGGGTTCTCGACCGGATATTTATAAGACATTCTCGGCTACATTTATACCGTGGCTGACAAAGGCCCTGAATGCTGTCACGGAGGGGAGGGAGTTTGGAGTGGAATCAGTGGCGGCCACGATTGCGGTCCTGCTTAAGCCGTGGAAGGATCACACTACTTAATGTGGATGCCAAACTCTTCACGAAAGCCCTGGCGACTAGGCTGCAGGCAGTTCTGCCACACCTGATCTACGCGGACCCGCTGGTTTTATCCCTAAGCGTGAGGCGCGGGATAGCACCTTGTGACTTTTTTCACTTTACAACACCACGCGAGAAAGTCGAACCTGCTCACTGGCCATGCTGAAGTATATGGGAATGGGCTAGAGACTGCTCGCTTGGATAGCGGCACTATACAGCAGGCCGCATGCCTCAGTGAGAGTGAACTGGGCTTCGACCGCTGGCTTTGACGTCTGCAATGGGACTCGCCAGGGTCGCCCGCTCTCTCTGATACTTTTTGTCATGTCCTTAGAACCCCTGCTGCAGGCACTCTGCCAGAACCCGGACATCCAGGGGTTTTCCTCCACAGGGGATGGAACATAAGGTTGCTGTTTATGCAGGTGACCTGCTTTTCTTTTAAATGAGCCCGAGGACCACGCTACCCTGCCTCTTGTTGGAATTTGGAAGGTTTGGCAAGCTATATGGATTTAAACTCAACCTGTTAAAATGCGAAGTATTGAACATCACACTCCCAGCAAGTGAATATGCAGCACTGGAGATGGTGTTCCCGTTCCACTGGTGCAATGGTAAAATTAAATATTTAGGGGTCTGGGTCAGCACAGACCCGGGAGACTTTTATATCAAAGCAATTTTCTTCCCCTACTGAAGACTATAATGGCAGACCTGCGGAAATGGCCATACCCCCATGTGTCCTGGCATGGTAGAGTGGCAGTGGGTAACATGAACGTGCTCCTGCGAGTGTTGTACCTCTTCCAGATGGTCCCGCTCACTCCGCTAGCCACTTTCTTCTCATCCTTGTAATCGGCGGTGACCGGATATGTCTGGCGGGGGAGTGAGCGGGATTGCTTTGTTTACCCAGACATAAGGGAGGTAAGGCGCTCCCTGATTTTAATATATACCATCAGGCCACTGTTCTACAAGGATCCTGGACTGGCACCTACTATCATCGAAAAAAACAATGGGTGCTAGTGGACAAGGATGGAATGAGAGCTACATTGTCGTTGACTGTATGGATGGGGGATCTAAGGGCATGGAACACAGAGAGATGGCCCCAAGTATCACCCACACCTAGTCCCCTCTTACCAGTGTCTGATAATGCCAAACTTGGCGGGTGGGTTACTGCCGTCGACCTGGCAGTTCTTGGGGAGGGTGATTTTATCCCTATCCACTGAGCGTTGTGGGATGGTCAGCTCCTTGCGCTGAATGTGTTACTGGAGGGGAAACCGCGAAACCCCTTTTATCACTCTCTGTATTTTCAATTACAGAACTATGTTCGGACCTTACCATGGAGGGATAAACTACATAGGAGCCTCACTTGGTTTGAGGAGCTGTGCATGCGAAGTGCAGTACTAGAGAAGGCGGTTTCAATACTCTATCAATTTTGGTGGGGAACAGCACTGCGAGCAATAAATTACAAAGGCAATAGGAGGAACTAATTGGCAAATCTTTTTCAGCTGCGCAGTGGGATAAGGTGCTGTTGTGGCAACACAAGAGCTCCATAAGTTCACAGTATCAGGAAGTTAAAGGGCCACTATAGGCACCCAGACGACTTCAGCTCAATGAATTGGTCTGGGTGCCAGGTCCATCTAGGGTTAACCCTGCAGCTGTATACATAGCAGTTTCAGAGAAACTGCTATGTTTACATTAGGGTTAATCCAGCCTCTAGTGGCTGTCTCATTGACAGCCGCTAGAGGTGCTTCTCACTGTGAAAATCACAGTGAGTTGACGCTGACATCCATAGGAAAGCATTGAGACTGATTGAATGCGCGCGCGGCTCTTGCCGTGCATGTGCATTCGGCAGATGATGTCGGAAGAGGGAGGAGAGTCCCCAGCACCGAGGGAGCCCATTTAACTTCTTCCTCCCCCTTCAGCCTGGTGGGAATGGGACCCTGAGGGTGGGGGGGACCTAAAGACCCTAAAGACCCAAGTTTGTTTTCCTGGCACTATAGTGGTCCTTTAACTATAAGATACTATCGCTCTAGTACAGGACGCTGGCCGCTCTTCATCGAATCTTCCCTACTGTGTTGCCTACCTGCTGGAGATGTGAGGCTGATAGAGGCACAATGTGGCATATATGGTGTGAATGCCCAGTCAAAGTTCCCTACTGGGACATGGTGAGGAACAAGGTGACTGATATCCTTGGGGATTCGGTTGAGTGGTCGGGGGAACTGGCCTTGCTACACATGTCTTCCAAACCTGTTTCGATTTACAAGCAATCTATCTTAAACCATTTGCTTAATGCGGCTAAGGCCCTGATTCCTGTTTTCTGGAAAAAATCAGAGATTCCAACTAAAGAGGCCTGGCTACGAAAGGTGGAGGAGATACAGGCAGCTGAGGCAATGCATGCCTCTCTGCTCGGGACGGGTTTCAGACACGCTGAGGTCTGGCAACCATGGTTTGTCTATATGGCGCGTGGTTTATAATGCTTGTACGAGCGGGTGACATGGGGGGTACACGTGGGCGCTCGCCCACCCAGACACGGGAACCTCTCTTATTTATTTTCTTCTTACACTATCTCTATTTACGTTGCTCTCTTTCTCTGATCTTATTTTCATGACCAGTGTAGGAAAGGATTGACCCTCCTAATATTGATTTCAGCCTAACTGGCAAAGGGAAAACCCTGGCAGATACTACTGCTTGGTTTCGCTTGGCGCATCATGCTTTACTATGTACACTGTACAACGCAGAGTTCCGTACAAAACAAATATAAATGCTAAGATCCGGGAATAACTTGTTAGCTACTGCAGTTTACTTGTGGTTGGACAGCGTAACTGGATAATCACATGTGTAACATGTAATAATTGTTTCATAATTTTCATAATAACCGTTTTATGAATGTTGCGATGCATGCGCGGTTTCATATGTTAGTATATATTTCAGATTTTAAATGATAAACGGATGGGAGACACTGGGGCCTGTAGGTGACTTTCTTTGCTCCTTTTCTCTTCGTCTACTTATCTCTTATATCTTTATTTCTTCCCTGTCCTCTCTCGCAGGCCTTAATACTATGTTATGGGATCGGAAGGACTGACTTTCACAAACAACACAGGATACCTTATAGAACCACAGGCAGATACAGACAAAAGCTATCACCAAGAGATGTAATAGTCAAATTTCAATCTTTTTTCATCAAAAACAAAATAATGAAAATAATGGGGTCATTAAAAAATAACCCGGTCTTGGAAGAGAGATTTAAGGATTTAAAGATATTCCCAGATCTATCCTTTTACACAAGAACATGGCGGAAAGGTTTTAGCCAGGAATTATCTATATTAAGAGCAAAAGAAGTGAAATATGTATGGGGATTTCCCAAATGTCTTAGGATCTTTTGGAAAGTAAAGACCGAAAAATTTATAACGCCGGACTCCTTGAGAAAGTGGATGGAAGACAAACTAATGTTTGGAGCAGCATAATAACAGAAGATAGAAGATGTCCTGAAGGAGGATAGATGGAAGAGGACAGATATATATATATATATATATATATATATATATATATATATTTTCCTAAGAAATAATCGTTGGTAAAAAGGAAAAATACTTAAGATGACCAACAGAGTTATAAGGAGAACATTATAATGAAAATTAAAATATTAGGCTCTCTAAAACATGGACAATTTTTTTTAATTTTTTTTTATATGGTTGATGTATATAGTAGAAATATCACAAAAACAATAATAAAGAAATAGCACAAAGAAATAAGAAGGGTAATGTCTAATTAAAATAAGAGGCAATAATGGAATCACTTTTTTTACAGCATATCACAATAATAAAGAAAAGAAGAAGAATAAAAATATATAAACATATAGAATATTATAGGCAGTGGTGTATCTTGGTTTTGTGCTGCCCTAGGCAGGACAAAACTCAGACACCCCTCCCGCGCGCGCGCGCGCCACCCCCACCCAACCCTTCCCCGCCTTCTAAATACACACACATTCACTGACAGATACGCATACACAAGCTAACAGACATACACAGTCAGACACACACAGTCGGACACACACACAGTCAGACACACACTGTCGGACACACACACACACTAACAAACACACACAGTCGGACACACACACTAACAAACACACACAGTCGGACACACACACTAACAGACACACACAGTGAGACACACACACTAACAAACACACACAGTCGGACATACACACACTAACAAACACACACACTAACAAACACACAGTCGGACACACACACTAACAGACACACACAGTGAGACACACACACTAACAAACACACACAGTCGGACACACACTAACAAACACACACAGTTGGACACACACACACAGTGAGACACACACACTAACAAACACACACAGTCGGACACACACACTAACAAACACACACAGTCGGACACACACACACACAGTGAGACACACACACTAACAAACACACACAGTCGGACACACACACACTAACAGACACACACAGTGAGACACACACACTAACAGACACACACTGTCGGACACACAGTCAGACACACACACTAACAGACACACACACTAACACACACAGTCACAGACACACACTAACAGACACACACACACTAACAGACACACACACACACACACACACACTATCAGACACACACAGTCAGAGACAGACACACACACAAACTCACATTAACACATTTTTTATTTTTTTTATTTACTCCCCCCACTCCTTACCTTTGGGAATGCTGGGGGTGGGGGGGTTCTCCCATTCCCTGGTGGTCCAGTGGCTGCAGGGCGGCACTGGCGGGCAGGCTGGGCGGCCGGCGAGGGAGCTCTTCCCCTGAGCTCTCTGCTCAGCTCCCTCGCGCGCCGCTCGCAGAGTGAGGCTGGGAGGCGGAACCGGAATATGACGTCATATTCCGGCTCCCAGTCTCACTCTGCGGGCGGCGCGCGAGGGAGCTGAGCAGAGAGCTCAGGGGAAGAGCTCCCTCGGCGGCCGCCCAGCAACCAGCCCAGCAACCAGCAACCAGCAACCAGCCCAGCATGTCTGTTAGCCGCAAGGCTAACAAGACATTTTCCTTGGGCATTTGGGGGCGGCGTTTTTTGCCGCCCCCTGGAAAATGCCGCCCAAGGCAAATGCCTTGTTTGCCTCGCGGCTAATACGCCCCTGATTATAGGTGAAGAAGGAATTAAAATATAGCAGGTTACGCAAAAGGAGTATACAACGAGTAAATAAAATAAAGTGTTTAGATATACATTTACAGAGGGAAATAAATTGGGGGAATGTACAATACATAACAAAAATAAATATATAAGGTAATAAATAATTTTCACTGATATATTCATAAGAAATGGTAATAATAGAATATTTATAAGGAAATATACACTCAGTTTTAGATGGTGTGCAGCACTTGAAGATGATATATTTAAGTAAGATTTAAGTCAGCCATTCAAGATTATAAAAGGATATTTTTTTTTCTCTTCCTCTTCCACTCTTTTGGAAGAGAAGGGTGTTTGTAAATAAAAGGATCACGGTTACTCTTGATAGCTATACTGTCCCACCAAGTGTCATTATTTTGACACAAATACCGAGATATGTTAATTAAGGTTACCATATTACGAAGACAGAAAGGGTTTCTGGGGGGCGAGTTGAGAGATAACCTCCCAGGAGTCAGGTCATGTCGGGCCAGACTGGGATTATTTCCCATAAGGCCAATTTTGGTCTATGTGATGTGGACTATTTGTGTTTTATGTAAAGTGTTGCAATCTACTTGGGGACAGTGGCATTATTACTCTATGATTTACAATGGTAAAAATGATTTTGGTTAATGTCCAGGGTCTAAACTCTCCTAATAAAAAATCTCTAATTTATAATTATATGCTAACAAATAAAGTGGAAGTGGGTTTCTTTCAAGAAACACACTGGACAGATATGGATAACCATGGTTGGGGTGGTTCGAAATTCCCTACAGTGATTCATGCTTCATTAAGAGATGAGAAAAAAAGAGGAGTAGCAATAGTTTTTTCCCACACATTAAAAGTGGACATTATGCACCAAGTTAAAGATAAGGAGGATAGATATATTATAGTTTGCTGTAAATTAAATGAGATACCTTATACGTTGACAAATATATATCTCCCTAATGATTTTCCTGCTCCAACTCTAAAAAAAATACTAGACTTAGTGGAATCCATTAAAACAGGTATATGTTTGATAGCTGGGGATTTTAATAGTGTATTCGACTCGACACTAGATAAAAAGTTTACTTCAATATTATTACATCATAAAAGAATAGATAAGTTAGCGAAATCTATTAAGAGAAATATGATTAATTTTGATTATTTTGATTTATGGAGAACGCTTAACCCTGATTCATTGGAGTATACGTTTTTTTTCGCGAGTACATCTGTCTTACTCTCGAATAGACATGGTTTGGGGGAACGCAATTGCATTAACAAATATTAAATATTTTAAGATCCTTGATAATACCTGGTCAGATCATAGTATCAATATGTGGGAGATGAAAAACCAATGGACCAGGACCAATCGTGAAACTTGGCGTATAGATGATAATCTTTTAAAATCTAAAATTAATCTGGAATTATTGGATAAACAAATTGAAGATTTTTTTCTTGTGAATGATCCGAACGATACTTCATATATAAATAATTGGTGTGCCTTTAAATCAACCATGAGAGGTAATATAATAAGTATACAAACAAGATACAAAGTAGAAAATAATAAAGTCCTCCTGACGCTTCAAGTAGAATTAAACAAAGCCTCAATTAAGAAAAAGCAGTCCCCTTCTAAGGAAAATGCAGATGCCCTGAAAATAGTTCAAAACAAAATCAATAATTTCCTTCTAGAAAAGAACGCAAGGATTTTGAATAAACTTAAATCTAATTATTATTATAAGGGGAACCGAGCAGATAGAATAATGACAAAATAGCTAAGAGATAAAATTGGATCTAGTAAGATAGTGAAGATAGTGGATGACGAAGGAGAATACTTGGACCCCAAAAAGATAGGAGAGAGATTCAACAAGTATTATGAGGCTTTGTATAATTTAACTCCTCCGATAGCAATAGAGGAGGATTATTTGAGTAAAATTGACACACCTAGTATCACGGCAGAACAAATAAATTATTTAAATGCTCCCCTCACAGTTCAAGAAGTGGAGGAGGCAATACATAATTTAAAACCAGATAAGACCCCAGGTCCAGATGGTTTTGCAAATTTATTTTATAAATCCTTCAAAAATCGTATAGCCTTGCATTTTACCAATATGTTTAATGAAATAGTGTCAGTAGGTAAATTTCCCACCGAAATGCTGAGAGCAAATATCCTCCCAATCCTTAAGCCAAATAAAGACCCTTCAAAGGTGGAAAATTATAGACCTATTTTGTTAATCAACACAGACGTTAAGATCTTTTCATCAGTTTTGGCCCACAGATTAAAGGGAGTCATGGTTAACATCATAAAAAACAATCAAATTGGTTTCGTACAGGGGAGAGATCCGGTAGATAATTCCAGAAGATTGTTAGATTTAATAGATGCTGCTCGAAGAAATGAGAAGGCTTTCGACAGGGTTGGTAGTTTTTTTTTAAGGAAAACTATGGAAAAATTCGGTATACGGGGATGGATGCTCAATGCAATTCTTGCATTATATGAGGGTCCAACGGCAAGAACAGTGGCTCCAAACATAGGTGCAGAGTGGTTCACATTAAATAATGGAACGAGGCAAGGCTGTCCTTTGTCGCCTACTCTGTATATTATGACAATGGAGATCCTCGCTATTAATATTAGAAACAACTCCCGAATAAAAGGTTTTAGATATAGAGACAAAGAATTCAAACTTAATCTATATGCGGACGATTTAATTATGACCTTAACCGACCCTGTTGAATCCTTGGTTGCCTTGATAAAATTAACGTAACTAAATCTACTTTCTTAGCTATTAACATCTCAAGGGAATGTAGATTCTATATAAAAGAAAGATATAACTTTAATTGTAATAAAAATAAATTGTCATATTTGGGAATAATACTTACTGATGATTTAAAAGACACGATGCAAACATTTTTTTTAAAAACATTTAGATCAACCCACGAGTCTTTAAAAAAATGAAGACAGGTTGAATTATCTTGGTGGGGAAGAATTAACCTGATTAATTCATATTTACTCCCCAAATTGTCTTATCTCTTTCATATGATCCCCCAAAGAATGCACCAACCATGGTTAGCTATGATACAACGAGATATAAATAATTTTATATGGAAAGGAAAAAGGCCAAGAATGAATAAAAAACTTTTGATGCAGAAGAGTAGGAATGGAGGTATAAATTTTCCAAATGTGAATATTACCTATTTAGCTAATATGATGTTCCATATATATAAGACACAACTCATAAGTTCTGAGAAAGAGGGTTGGTATCAACTAGAAATGGAGATGTCAGAAATGGAAAAATTGCATCAATTGATCTGGATAACTAATCAAGATTAAAGAATTAAGAAAGTTTGTTCTTCAAATAATTGTCTGAAATCAATCTTGTTGGAATGGGAAAAGCTGAGGATTAGTAGCGGAATAGGTAATAAAATATTGTGAAACTCTAACTTTAGTGTTATACAGCTAAGGATGAAAGATATAAATATAAGTGAGTGGTCATGGAAAGGTATAAATTATATAAATCAAATTATATTAGGAGACAAGATTAAGTCGTTTGAGAAGTTGATACAAGAATTTTCGTATCCTAGGAAGGAGTGGTATAATTACTTTAGAATTAGAGGTTTCATTAAAAATTTATGTTAATTCGACCTATAGAGGGTTTAGAAAATCTGACTGCTTTATTAAATAATGAGAAAGTACCGCAAATAGTCTCAAAAGCAAGAAGTGCTCTTCTTCAGATTGAAGCACCAATTCCGAACGTAAACATTCAGAAGTGGAGTACAGAACTAAATATACAGATTTTTAAGACCGAATGGGATAAAGTGTTAATACAAACAAGTAAAGTAGTCCACTGTTTGAGTATTCTTAAAGTACTATTTAAATTAATGAACCGCTGGTATTTAGTTCCCACCAGATTGACTAAAATGTATACCTCCAACTCTCCAATGTGTTGGAGATGTAATGAAACAGAAGGGAATTTTGGACATATTTGTTGGGAATGTAGTAAGGTGAAAAGGTGTGGTATATGGCCTTTGAGACATTGGAATATATAATAGAAGGAAATATTCCTAGGGGCCCTCATAATGGTTTGTTCCATCTAAATCTACAATCACTTCAATTTAGAGAAAGATTTATATATGTCCACTTTGTGGCAGCGGTAAAAATAATAATTACTAGGAGTTGGAAGAGCAGTGTCCAACTGTCCTCACAAGTCCAATATCAATTAACTATGGAGGCCTTAGGATACCAGACAAGCAAAATTAGAGATATCAGTAATTTTTTGGAGAAACAAAATGGAGAGTTTAGATACACAAACCCCTGGACAGAGTGTTTAGAATTACTCTTTTTCTTTTTTTTCTTTTTTTTGGTTCATTAAATTAAGAAGCAATAAAATAGAGGTTCCACTGTTATTCCCCAAGTAGAGTATGCAATGCATGTGAGTTTTTGTTTTTGTAATGTTTTTGTAATTTTTAACTACTATAGTAATGAAGGTAAATGAAGACAAACTAGCCAAAATTGTAGTGTTTTATGTGTACATAAGAAATGGGGCTATATGGTTAAGCATAATGCACTTGGATTTAAGAGAAAGGGGTTGGATAAAATATTGGCCTGTTTGGTAATCATGTTATCATGCTACATGGGTTAAATTTTTGTGATAACATTTCTGCTTAAAAGAGAAGTGAGTTGGAATATTCACTATTGGGAATCTTGCAATATAATAATTATATATGTTATGCACTGTGAAGAAAATGGTTTCTTTTTTACTACTGTAGATGGGAATGTTTTGTATATGTCTCAAATTAAAATAAAAATAATTATTACAAAAAAAAACTTACAATGCACTGTTCCAAATTATTACGCACAGTAAGTTTCAAAACACTTTATAGGTTGTAAAGAACTGAAAATTGTCATTTGTTGTGTTTGCAGCATATTTACTGAAATCAAAAGCTATTTCAATCAAATTTATAACAACATTTTAACTTTTTAAACATTTTAACAGGTCACGTTACATTTTAACATAGGACCCCTTATTTTATAGCAGCTTCGCAAGTCTTGCATCCATTGAACTTGTGAGTTTTTGGACAGTTTATGCTAGAATTTGTTTGCAAGATGTCAGAATAGCCTCCCAGAGCTGCTGTTTGGATATAAACTGCATCCCACCCTCATAGATCTTTTGCTTGATGATGCTCCAAAGGTTCTCAATAGGATTGAGGTCAGGGGAGGATGGAGGCCACACCATGACTTTCTCTCCTTTTATCCCCATAGCAGCCATTGATACATAGGTATTCTTTGCAGCATGAGATGGTGCATTGTCATGCCTGAAGATGATTTTATTACGGAAAGCATAGTTCTTCCTTCTGTACCAGGGAAGAAAGTGGTCAGTCAGAAACTCCACATACTTTGCAGAGGTCATCTTTACACCTTTGGGGACCCTAAAGGGGCGGACCAGCTCTCTTCCCATGATTCCGTCCCAAAACATGACCACCGCCTTGCTCACGTCACAGCCTTCTTGGAACAGGGTGGCCGCCCACCAACCATCCACTACTCCATCCATCTGGACCGTCCAGGGTTGCACGGCACTCATCTGTGAACAGGACTGTTTTAAAATTAGTCTTTATGTATTTTTCTGCCCACCTCCGTGCAAAGAATTGGTTGATTGGACAGCCTGTGCTGGGTTAGAAGGGGAGTTTCTGCTTGTGAGCATTGGTTAGTGATGGCCGAATAGAAAGTTTATGCACAGTTGCAAGACTCTGGAGGACTCTACACCTTGATGTCCGTGGGACTCCAGAGGCACCAGCAGCTTCAAATATCTGTTTGCTGCTATGTAATGGTATTTTAGCAGCTGCTCTCTTGATCCGATGCATGGATCTGGCAGAAATCTTCCTCAATGTGCCTTTATCTGCACGAACCCATCTGTGCTCTGAATCAGCCACAAATCTCTTAATAGTGCGATGATTACGCTTAAGTTTTCATGAAATATTTTATGTTTTTATACCTCGTCCAAGGCATTGAACTATTGCACTCTTTTCAGCAGCAGATAGATCATTTTTCTTCCCTATATTGCATGAAAATGGTGCTCTCCTTAATAATGTTGAACACCCTCCTTTAGTAGTTTTTCCTTAAATTGGGCTACCCTGGCAATCTAATTATCACAGGTGTCCAAGATTGTTTTCAGTGATCAAAAGAGCCCTAAGACACAATGCCATCCATGAGTTAAACTGAAAAACAAAATATTTAATCTTTGTGACACTTAAAGGAACACTATAGTCACCTAAACTACTTTATCTAAAAAAAACCAGTTTTAGTTTATAGATCATTCCCCTGCAATTTCACTGCTCAATTCACTGTAATTTAGGAGTTAAATCACTTTGTTTCTGTTTATGCAGCCCTAGCCACACCTCCCCTGGCTATGATTGACAGAGCCTGCATGAAAAAAAAACTGGTTTCACTTCCAAACAGATGTAATTTACCTTAAATAATTGTATCTCAATCTCTAAATTGAACTTGAATCACATACAGGAGGCTCTTGCAGGGTCTAGGAATTTATTAACATAGCAGGGGATAAGAAAATCTTAATTAAACAGAACTTGCAATAAAGGAAGCCTAAATCGGGCTCTCTTTACAGGAAGTGTTAATGGAAGGCTGTGGAAGTCACATGCAGGGAGGTGTGACTAGGGTTCATAAACAAAGGGATTTAACTCCTAAATGGCAGAGGATTGGCAGTGAGTCTGCAGGGGCATGTTCTATACACCAAAACTGCTTCATTAAGCTAAAGTTGTTCAGGTGACACTAGTGTCCCTTTAATATATATACTTTATATTAATATTAAAATACACTTAGACTGTGTGTGTGTATACGTATAAATATATATATATATATATATATATATATATACACTTATACTTAGATCTAAGTATATATTATTTTATTTTAAACTGTTTTAAAACTTTATTTTACTTTTTACAGGCAGCAGGGGGACTACCTGTCATTCCAGGCACTCCCCCTGTTGGCACTGCTATGGACGGCTATTCCGTCCATGTGAACGTAAGGACCTCGCGATCACATGGCCCAGGAGGGCCAGATCAGCAGCAGGAGGACTCCCTGGGATGCCAGGTAAGTCCCCTCCATCGCAGACGTGGGATTGCCGGCGAGCAGGTAAGTCCCCTATGCGGCGGAGACGTGCTATGCCACCCGCCGGCATTTAGAGCCAGGTCCCCAAACAATGTAATGTAAGATATGTAAGTCACTAGCCTCAACTTTGCTAATTTACTATGTAATATATGTGACAGTCATCCTTGTAATTTCTACTTGACTCTCAACCATAAAAGATTTAAAAACAAAAATAGAAGTTCCTATCTTCATTGTAAATTGCCAGCTACAGCCTGCAATATTGCTCCTGTGTGCAATTAAAGTTCAAGTAATGGAGCAGGAGATAAGAAATTCTAAAGTAAACACAATGTGCTGTAATATTAGTTTTGAAATGAAACCTTTTTTTATGGAGGCTGTGACAGTCACAGAGGTTGATATGGTTGCATAAACAAAGTAGAAAAATAGATGGATCTCCCCCTCTTTTGCATTTTTACTTATAATTTACAACTTGGTTTTCAGTTTACACACATTTTATGTACACTGTATTATACTTTGGTTGAATTTGTATTATACAGAATACCTCCGTATACTTCCCAACTCTGGTATCATGAGATGGGACAGACCCACCCAGATAAGCGGTGGGGCCACCTGAGTTTATGTGGTGTAAATACACACACCAAGCTGCCTGACCATCAATGCGTGCATTAAGCACAGTTTCAGTGCTCCTTGAAGGGTCCTAGTGGCCTGAACGTAGTGCGAGATTGTCTTATGATGCGCTTGTGCTGTGATTTTTGTGGCAGTTCTCTGGCATCCCTAAAAGCTGGACAGCAGGGAACTTAGACGAGACAGGACCCGAAAATCAGGCTTGTCCTGCTGAAATCTGGACTGTTGAGAGACAGCGATAGCAAATATATAATTCAAGGCAAACTAGATTAAAGCGTCTTTGTCACCCTAACTTACCTTGCTTCAAGCTGTCCCCCACACCAAGTGAAGATGTCACTATAGGGTGTCTTTGCACAAAGATAAAGGTGATAGAGACACTTTAATAATATTGGTAAAGGAGGAAAGACAGGAGATAAATGAACAATAAAATATTGTTTATATGCAGAGAAACTGATTGACAAACTGAAGATTAACAAAAGCTCAAGAAGAGCATCAGGGAAATAATGCTAGGTTGGAGAATATTCATTTTCTATTCATTTCAAATATTTCCACTTATGTTTATAAATTACCAAACAACCTTAGCAAATTATAACAGGTGATCACGAACTGTGATGTCATAAATGTAACTGTTTCTATCACTGCTCAAACACTCTGTTCTCTCCCAGATGTGTTCAAGGTTCTTACAGAGCTTCATCTCTATACATGGTCCTCAACCTAAATGGCATAGAGATATATTCCGTAATTGGATGTGCCTAAGGACAAGGAGTTTGACCTACCTCAATCTAAACCTGAACACTGATAACAATCAAATTATTCTTTAATGGGGAAGAACATAATTTGAAGCTTTGTGAGCTGAGCGTTTCTGGTATTCCAAATGGTAATCCAGGAATCACCTGTGTTTAATCTGTTCTCTCTCTCTTCCCCTTCCTCTCTATTTTTCTTAATTTAAATGTTTAAGGAAAGCAATTTATCGCGTCAATGTAAATGCTTGGGTGAATGTATTTCTCTGTCTGTCAATTTAAATTGTTTGGGGAAATCTATTTGTCCAACTATCTGTCTGTCAAAATATTTGGAAAGAAAACCCATCTGTATGTCTGCCTGTCTGTAAATGTTAACATTTAAGAAAATATAGCTATGTATCTGTATGTTAATTTTAAAGTATATGTTAATTTACATGTTAGGTGGATATATATGTTTGCCTGTCTATTAATTTCAATATTTAGAGTAATCCATGTCTCTGTTTGTCTGGATGTCAGTTTAAAAGTTTAAATCTGTCTATCATTTTAAATATTTGGGAAAATACATGTATGTCTTTAAATGTTTTGGGAAATCCATCTATCTGTATGTTAATTTAAATGACTGGGGAAATGTATTTATTTGTCACGTTTACATTTTGGAAACATCTGTCCTCCTGTCAATCTAAATGTTTTGGGGAAATCAATGTTTGTCTGCTTCATATTTCAGGGATTCTGTTTTTCTGACTGCTTTTTATTTGTGTTTAGGGAAATATAGATATCTTTCTGTCGGCCTATCTGTCACTTTTCATGTTATGGTGGAATCTGTTTGTCAATTTACACGTTTGTGGATAATCTATATGTCTTTTTGTCTGTCTGACTGTCATTTGTAAGGTTTTGGAAATCTATCTATCTGTCAATTTAAATGCTTAGAGAAATATGCCTGCGTGTGTCAATTTAAATATTTGGAGAAATCTATTTCTCTGTTTGTCAGTTTAAATGCTTGGGAAAATCTATTTGTCATTTGCTATGTTTCTGGAAACTTGTCTGTTAATTTAAATGTTTGGGAAAGTGTCTGGTCATTCTGTCTGTCAGATTTTGTCTGTCTTTCTAACAAATAAAATGTTTAGGATGTTGAATCTTTCTGTCAATTTAAATATTGTAAAGGAGTGTATATGTATTTTTGTCAGCCAATTTAAATGTGCAGATAAATTTCTCTATCTATCTAATCGATAAATCTGTCTGTCGATCAATTTAGATGTCTGGGTAAATGTATGTATCTGTCAATTTAAATGTTTGGGAAATTCTCTATATCTGGTCATTTTGTCTGTGTTTCTAACAAATTACATGTTAAGGACAGTAAATCTGTCTGTCAATTTAAATGTTTGTTGAAATGTATTTCTATCCATCAGCTTGAATGTTTTAAGAAATCTGTCTGTCTGTTAAGTACATTTTTTTGGGGGAAATCTATTTTCTATGCAGGGAAATCTATCTATCTATCTATCTATCTATCTATCTATCTATCTATCTATCTATCTATCTATCTATCTATCTATCTGTCTGTCTGTCTGTCTGTCTGTCTGTCTGTCTGTCTGTCTGTCTGTCTGTCTGTCTGTCTGTCTGTCTGTCTGTCTATCTATCGAGAAATCTGTTTGTCAGTTTAAATGTTGAGAAATGTATCTGTTAATCTGAATGTTAATTTTTTTTTTTCAATACGTAGTTTATTGAACATTTTCAGGGAGAGGGTACAGAAAGAAAAAAGGGGAATAGGTGGGGAGGGGTAAATATATACATACATGCGATTACAGGTCACACCTGGGAAGGTGCCACTGGCTTGTTAAAGTCAAACATCGTATTGGGTCATCGCATTGTCCCCATAGATTTGGGGCATTGACATAGTAAAACTACACCAGACATTACAGCGTAAGTTACAATTCATATGTATACAAACTCTTAGAGTATCAGTATCGCTAGTGCGAAAGACCGAACAAGGTCGGTAAGGATTTCACTATCTCCCACCCAGCCCTATTTGCGAGTCCTTGGTTCAATGTGAGCTTATACTATGTGTAGGTTTAAAAAAGGGGGGGGGAGGGTGGTAGTATGGACATTGCCGGTCTGTTTCTTCCTGCCCTACCCATTGAGCATTGTGTGCCTGCGTCGTACCCGTGTGTTCCACCTGTTCCAGCCCTCCCAAGCCCAGTCGTGGACCTGGAGTTTCAAAGTTTGCCCACTGCATCTCCCCCTAGCTCACTCCATCTCCGCCAGTTGTATCTCGTACTATTGGAGTGTTTTTTTGTATTCCTAGAAAGCAATTCGTATTTGAGAAATTGGTTGATCTTGTGTCTTACCAGTGTCAAAGGTGGACACTCTTGTTTCTTCCAATTGCATGCAATTACATTCCTAGTAGCTAGAATCAATAGAATTGCTAACTGCCTGTCCGTGTGGGGTATATTCCCCGGGAGTAGTAGAAATATGCCTATCGAGGGTGTAATTGGTGTGAGTGTTATTCCTATTTGATCCCAAATTCGTTGTGTTTCTAACCACAGCGGTCTAATTTCTGGGCAACTCCACCAGATATGTGTCATCGTTCCCTTTTCTTTCCCGCATCTCCAGCAATTGGGGGAGGTGGACGGGTATATCGTATGTAGTCTGGCCGGTGTGTAATACCATCGCAAAATAAGCTTTTTGTGGGCTTCTATGTGGGAGAAACAAGTAGTGATACCTTTTAAAGCTTGGAGTGAGGCCAACCATTGTTTACCTGTTGGTGAATAGGTACATTCACTTTCCCAGTTTGAGCGATATTTAAACATTGGAGGTGTCTTTTGGTTTTGCAGTGTGGTATAGCAAACTGAGAGAGTTTTGGTCTTAGTCGGTGAGTTATGACAACGTTCATACAGGAGTAATATATCCTGGTGTGTGTCTTGTGTGGTTGTTGTAGGGGGTGCAACCATATTCAAAACCAAACTCTTTAGCTGAAGGTATGGAAAGGTTAAGGATGAGGGTAATCGAAACGTAGTTTGTAAATCCGGGAAAGGTACCATAACCCCTCTCTGGTAAACGTCTGTGATACGTGTGACCCCTAGTTCTTTCCACTTGTGTAGGGAGAGCCACGGGGACACAGAATTAAGGGCCGTGATAGGTGCCCAGGTGGAAAATGTCGAGTCAGCTGCCTGAGATCGATGAAGGTAGTCCCATGCCTGTATTGCATATGTAGTGAGAGGTAGGAGTGTCTTGTGTGTCCCTCTAAGACGTCTGGGGGTCCACATAAAATCCACTGCTGAATTTTTGGGATCATAGTGATTTTCCATGTCCACCCACTGTAATGTATGTTGTGGTGCGTGCAGTTTGCATTTTCAAGGAGGGCGGCCTTCTGGTATGCGGCAATGTTGGGGAGCCCTTTTTGTGTGGGGGATTGTAGAAGAGACATGGGCAATCTCGGTTTCTTTTTTGCCCAGACATAGTTCGATATTATACTTTGGATTTGTTTACTTAGCGTGGGTGACAAAGGTATTGGGAGCATCCGAAATACATAGAGCAATTTCGGAAGAATAATCATTTTTACGGCATTGATTCTCCCTAGCCACGACAATAGAACGTCTTTCCACTTGTGAAGGATTTGTTTGCACATTAGCGGCAGGGTAGAAAGATTGTGCGTACTAATGCCTCTATACGTAGATGCAATTTTTATTCCTAAGTATGTCAGGTGTGCTTGTCTCCAGTCAAAGGAGTGTTTCGTTTTTAACGCCAGGACATCCGTCACAGGGAGACGAATTGGCAAAGCTTGGGTTTTTGTTTGGTTTAGTTTATAGTACGAAACCGTACTGTATTCGTCTAATGTGTTGATGAGATGTGATAATGAAAGGTCTGGTTTGGTGAGGGAGAGGAGAATATCATCTGCAAACATAGATAATTTATATTCTACCTTGTTAACGACCACACCTTTTATGTCTTTATGGGTTCTAATCTTGTATGCTAAGGGCTCTAATGATAGAATAAATAGCAGAGGGGAGAGTGGACAACCCTGACGGGTGCCATTCGTGATCGGGAAAGGACTAGAAAGGAATCCTGCGTTTGTCACTCTTGCTGTCGGTTTGGAGTATAACGCCATCATGCCCCTGATGTAAGTCTCGGGGAAGCTAAATTTGAGCAAGACCTGTTCCATATATGCCCAGTTGAGTCGGTCCAAGGCCTTCTCCGCGTCTAGCGCCAGGAGAAGACCTTCTATGTGGTGTGTTTCCATATGTGCCAGTATGTTCAAGATTTTCCTCGTGTTATCAGAACCTTGTCTGCTTTTAATAAATCCAGATTGGTCGTTGTGTATTATGCGTGTTAAAATGTGTGTGAGGCGATCCGCTAAGATTTTAGCATATATTTTCGTATCACAATTAAGTAGTGAGATCGGCCTGAAGTTTTGACAGAGTGTTGGTGATTTGCCCGGTTTAGGGAGCGTGGAGATGTGTGCTTGTAGCATGTCGGGTGGCATTGCGCCTGTGTTGAAGCAGTGAAGTGAAGGAGCTGTGCGAGATACGGGGTCAGCGTATCTAAGAAAGTCTGATAATAGAGATTAGTAAAACCATCGGGACCTGGTGATTTATGTAGAGGAAGTTTTGCAATCGTAAGGTTCACTTCAGCTACCGTGATAGGTTTGGTAATCGCGTCAATGTCAGATTGGGACAAGGTTGGTAGGTGGACGGTATCAAGGAATTGTCGTATTTGATCTCCTGATGGTGGGGGTGAGGCAGTGTCGTTTTTTAGGTTGTAAAGGGAACTATAAAATTGTGCGAATGTTTCTACTATATCTTGCGGGTTCATAACTTTTGTTTTATCTGGTTTAAAAATGTAGGCAACTCGGGAATTGGCCATGCGCGTCTTTAGCTGGGACGCCAGAAGAGCTCCCGCTTTGTTCCCTTGGGCAAAGAAGCCATGTTTAAACTTCTGTAGTATGTAATTTGTTTTATCCAGCTCAAGTTCCTTAAGTTTGGCCTGGAGGGTCTTTAATTCAGTGTGGTAGTCTGGCGAGGGGTTGGCTTTGTTGTCATGAGTAAGAGTCGCTATTTGTTGGATTAGGACGTCAAATATGCGTTTTCGCTGTTTATTGGCATAGCTAGCGTGTTTGATAAATAGGCCTCTGATAACAGCCTTATGAGCCTGCCAAAGAGTGTCTATTGGTATGTCATCAGGAGCGTTGGTATGGAAGTACATTTCTAATTCCTGTTTGATTTGTGTTATGACCTGGGGGTCCCTGAGCAGCGATTCATTTAGTCGCCAAGAGCCTCGTCCTTTGTTGGGGAAATGGGTCGCTAGCGATAGGATAATAGGTGCAAGGTCTGACCAATGTATGAGGCCTATTCGCGTGGATTGTACCTTAGACACCAGGGATGTGTGTAGCAGGAATCTGCTATCTGCTATCGATTCTTGAGTAAGAATTGTGTACCTGTGAGTGAAAGGTGAAATCTTTGTCGGAGGGATGGAGGATCCTCCATACGTCCACGTAGCCAGACCTATGTAATTGTGTCCCTATGGCACATGCGGACATGATGCGTTTGGTAGCGGTTTTGCGGGACACTTGCATAGTGGATGATGTATCTAGTTCATTATCTAGTATGAAATTCGTGTCTCCCCCTATAATCACGTTCCCATATTTGTGAGTGTCTGCAAGTAACAGGATTTTTTTCAGAAAGGGTATCTAATTGTCATGCGGGCCGTAAATGTTTATGAGGGTATATTGTTCGTTGTTAATGTAACATTGTATGAGAATGAATCTACCTTCCTTATCTCCTATTTTCTTTTGTAAGGAGAAGGCCACGTCTTTGCTGATTAGGATTGAAACCCCTCTCTTCTTTTTGGCATACCCAGTGTGGAAACCTATTGGGTAGTGTTTGGACGAGAATTTGGGCATTTTAGCGTTTAAAAAATGGGTCTCTTGAAAGAAGGCTATCATTGCTTTTGCGCTTTTGGCTTCCACAAGGGCCAGCCTCCTCTTATGAGGGGAGTTCAGTCCCTTGGCATTAAGTGACAAGATATTCAGAGCCATAGATGTGCGTTAAGGGTGCATGTTGTACTATACCAGCAGTTGGGCATCGTTTACTCCACATTAGTGGATGAGCACGACTGTCATACATTGTAGCGTTTAGTGACAAGTACTGTCTAAGCGTAGTATGTGTACGGGGGGGTGTAGGGGTAAAGAGAGGGTGGGGTACCAAACGTGGTGCCAACCATGAACTATATACAATAGAGAAGTCAGATGGAAATTATCTGACTTAGGGAAAGAGTTTAGTGGCCCTATGGAGCCTAAGCGGGGGGAGGGCAATTTTTGAATCAGAACTGCCCGTGTGGTTATTTGGACCCTAACACGGGTCTGTGTGTAACCATCAGTTACAGATAGTGTTTGATGTTGCCGTTATACATCTGTGGTGTATAAAAGTACATTTCTCAATTCTATACATTGCTAGGTATTCAAATAACCTTGTAACACATATATAGTTATAACATGGTCATAAGTATAGTATATGAACAGAACGACAATCATAGACATTATGCTTACACGTCCTCAGACTGCGGTGCCAGGTGGTTTATACAGTTCGGTATATATTGTAAGTCTATGTCATTTGTGCTTCGCCCCAGTGGACCATTCTTTAGTGATTTTCAGAGGCGATGATGGAAGACCTCGGGGTGGATCCTTCGGGGCCTGTAGAGTGACCGGCACATTCCAGTCCTGGAGTAGTCGTGCCCCTTCTGAAGTCGTAGATATGTGATGTTCTGCTCCGTTTCGCTTTATTATAAGACGGGTGGGGTATCCCCATTTGTATAGGATTTCTGCATCTCTAAGCGCTTTTGTAATGGGGGTTAATTCCCTGCGCTTTGCTAGTGTAGTAGCGGACAAGTCCACAAACAGCTTGACATTCTGGAATTCAGGTGGTATATTATCTGTAATTCTCGCTGCACGCATTACCAGTTCTTTGGAGGTGAAATAATGCATCCTGGTGAGTACGTCTCGGGCTGCCGTGGGCTGTAGAAATTTGGGTCGTGGTAGGCGGTGTATGCGGTCTAACCGGAGGTCTCCCTCTGTAAGACCTGGGCATAGGGCCTTAAAAAGGCCAATAGCATAGTCCCTCAGTTCTGTAGGTTTGATTTCCTCCGGTATGCCTCGCAGTCGAATATTATTACGCCTGTCATGGTCTTCGTGGTCAGCGACCTTGGCCTCTAGATATGCCATGCGGGTGTCCATCGTTTCACATGTCGCAGCCAGGTTATTGTGAGCTCCTATTACCTCCTCCATTTTGTCTTCAATCGCTGATGTGCGTTCACCGATTTCCTTAATGTCTGCTCTGATATCGCGGGCTAGTTTGGCGAATTCCAGCCGCATGTTTTGCTGCAGGTCTTGTAGCATCCTATGTAGGGTTTGTTCTGAAGCAGGAGCAGTATTCCCCATGGATATAGAGGTGCTGTCACTGTGTTCCGACGCTGCCGTAGACGATTCTGGATCTCCGGCGCCATCTTGATTACTGATGCGCGGCGGTGTAAAGGAGGAGACCCGGGTCGCAACTGGTCGTAAAATTTACGATTTTCTGGGCGCCTTTTGAGACATGGTGATGTGTGCTGTCCGATGGCTATTTTCTAGGTTGTTTTATGGCAGTTAACGCTGATATAATCGCTGTGGAACGGTAACCCTCTCGGGAGCTAACAGATCACGCGTCCATTACCGCGCGCTGCCAGGCCACGCCCCCCTGAATGTTAATTTTAAATGTTTGAGGAATATTTTAAGGAATCTATATGTTATTCTATCAGTTGATTTTAAATGTTTGAGGAAATCTCTCTCTTTTTAATTCTATCTATTTAGCTAGCTATTTGGGGAAATGTATCTGTTAATCTGAATGTTAAGTTTAAATATTTGAGGAAATCTGTCTCTCAATGTACATATTTTAAAGAATCTATTTCTTTATGTCAGCCAACTTTCATGTTTGGGGAAATCTCTCTCCCTTTAATTCTGTCTATTTATCTATCTATCTATCTATCTTTGGAAAAATCTGTTTGTCTGTCAATTTAAATGTTATGAGAAATATGTCAGTTTAAATGTTTGGGGAAATTTGTCTGTCCGTCTGTTTAAATGTTTGGGGAAATGTATCTATTAATGTGACTGTTAATTTTAAATGTTTGAGAAATTCTGTCTCCCAATGTACATATTTTAGGCAATCTATATGTCTTTCTTTCAGCCAATTTTCATGTTTGAGGAAATCTCTCTCTTTTTATTTCTGTCTATCTATGTATCTATGTATCTATCTATCTATCTATCTGTATGTCGGCCAATTAAAATGTGTAGGACATTTATCTATCTATCTTTCTATCTATCTATTCATCTTTGGAGAAATCTGTTTGTCTGTCATTTTAAATGTTTGTTGAAATCTGTCTTTCTGTCCATCAATTTAAATGTTTTGAGAAATATGTGTGTGTTAATTTAAATGTTTGGGGAAATCTATTAACCTGCTCATCAATGTAAATGTATCTGAAAATCAGTTTGTCCATTATTTTAAATGTTTTGGGAAATGTATCTGTTAAACTGACTGTCTGTTAATTTGAACTATTTTGGGAAATATGTCTAACTAAACTATATTGAGGAATCTATATGCATTTGTCAGCCTATTTAAATGTTTGGGGTAATATCTCTCTTGTTCACTCTATCTATCTATCTATCTATCTATCTACGAGAAATGTGTTTGTCAATTTAAAGGTCTGGGTAAATCTGTCTAAATGTTTGGTAAAATCTCTCTCTTTTTCACTATACATCAATCTATCTTCATATATTCTCTTTCCATCAATTAAATTTTTTTAGGCAGCTCATAAAAAGAGCAAACCATTTTCTAATAAAGTATCTGTATTTACCTCTTAATGCCCAAAGGGAAGGGCCGTCCTTCAAGCCATGGTTCCCCAGAGGTTTCCTCTACTGGAGGTTTTTCCTTTCCTGAGTGCTGAAGGATGACTCTTCGTGAGTCCAGAGGTCACCCCTCCACCCTTTTCTTGGTTGGTCTCTGGATAAATTTTTAATAGTATCCAAGATTTATATTGGCCCGTAATCCTCTGATATAACAATAAAAGACTGTAAAATAAAATTAATTATGTGCAATATATTTAATAAACAAATATTACAAGCAAATACATATGTCTCGTGTAACTTTTAAACATTTTGGAAATTAGTTGTTTTGAGCTAGAGGTAGGTGGGATGGGATCTGATCTGACATGAAAGTACGGTATCTTGAAATGTTGGTATCGTGTCTTATTCAAATTTAAGAGTATCTATAGATGTATGTTGGTGCTGTACAAAAATGAGGAAGATATATTATTTAATTTTGGGCCATGTTAGTAACAGCTTATACATTTCAAAGAATATGGGAAACTCTGACTACAATGAATATTGGTAATAAACACATATGAAGAGATACAGATTAGCAGGGGAAAGAGAACCGGTAGTATGAATGTTTGCTCTGTACATATATCTGGTATAATAACAGACAGAGTGCTTTCTACTCACATGCTCAAAAAAATGCTGCCACCAAAGCTACCTGTGACACTTTACAGGCAATCAAATATTCAAGAAAAGTATAATTGGAGAAGAATTATTGAAATGTGTTCCCCATAGACTATGCTGTATGCTGCTTTACTCCAAGTCATGAGTGTTTGAAGCAACCTTTAACATTGCTGGCTGCAAACTCAGTCATGTTTCTACTTTTAGGCCTGGTTTCTAACTAGGTGATATATGTATTCTCCTAGCAGAATATATTATGGGAAAGAGTTTCAGTTAGTCAACTTTGTCCTTTTCTTTGGCCTCATCACATTTTTTTGGCAACTAGCTAGTCAACTTGACGGTAAAACAGCTAGAAAGGTCTATGAGAAAGTGTTTTCACACTTACATGGTTTAAGCATCTTGATTAACCATCTAGCAGGAGAAGTACAAGTAAATAAATAATTGGCATTTCCTGCAAATTTGTAAATTTCAAGCACCTAGTAATAAGGGTTGAGAAGATGTGGAACAAATGAGGGGGCTCGTAGATCAAGGAAGCATGCATCTACTTTCCCAGCTCTCTATTCTCTGTACTCTCCCAAACCTCCTCATACTAATAAATTAAAGCCTGGCTTCTATAGATGGTGTACTTACAGTCCTCAGGTTAAGAGGAACATGCTAAAGTATGTATCTAATGTATGTATCTAATGATAATGCTCTAATCAAATGTTAATGGGGCTCTATGCAAGCCATTGCTTCTGAGCCCCCTTTTCTATCTTATGATCAACCTCAGTAAAATTACCCCAGCACTTACTACGTCTTCACAAACTCCTTCTAAGAATCCCTATTTTTGTTTTTCTCTTTTATTACCTAACTTGGGATCATCTACCACAAGCATGTCAAACTTACGGCCCGCATTGAATATTTTTGCGGCCCGCAAGCTTGACATGCTTACTTAAGCAGAGTAGGCACCTGCTCTCTCCACATTGCAGGTGCCTACCCTGCTCATTTACCCTGCCGGGGGAGAGGTGTCTGGCGGCAGTGAGGGAGCTCAGTCTTCTTGCTCCTCACTGCTCCCTCGCGCACGCCGTCTGAAGTGAAGCCGGATGCCGGAATATGACGTCATATTCCGGCATCACTAAACTGCACGCAGTGAGGAGCAAGAAAACTGAGCTCCAAAGAGAAGATCTGGGAGAGGTCCCACACCAGCTCCCAATGGTAGGGAGCAATGAATACAATGATGTGAGTGTGTGAAAGAATGTTGAAGTGTGTGTAACTGTCAGTGTGTGTGTGACTGTCACTGTGTGTGTCTGTAACTGTGTGTGTGACTGTCACTGTGTGTGACTGTCTGTCAGTGTGTGTTTGTGTGTGTGTCTGTCACTGTGTGTGTGTGTGTGTGACTGTCACTGTGTGTGTGTGACTGTGTGTGTGTGATTGAGAAGAGGTTACAGTGGGGAGGGTAGGCAGAGAAGGGGTTACAGTGGAGGGGTAGGCAGATAAGGGGTTACAGTGGGGAGGGGAGGCAGAGAAGGGGTTAGAGTGGGGGGTAGGCAGAGAAGGTGTTACAGGGGGGGCAGGCAGAGAAGGGGTTACAGTGGGAGGGAGGAGGGCAGGCAGAGAAGGGGTTACATTGGGGAGGAGGGCAGGCAGAGAAGGGGTTACAGTGGGGGGGAGTGGGCAGGCAGAGAAGGGGTTACAGTGGAGTGGGGCAGGCAGAGAAGGGGTTACAGTGGGGGGAGGAGGGCAGGCAGAGAATGGGTTACAGTGGGGGAGGGGGGCAGGCAGAGAAGGGGTTACAGTGGGGGGAGGAGGGCAGGCAGAGAAGGGGTTACAGTGGAGGGGGGCAAGCAGAAAAGAGGTTACAGTGGGAGGGAGGAGGGCAGGTAGATAAGGGGTTACATTGGGATGGAGGAGGGCAGGCAGAGAAGGGGTTACAGTGGGGGGGATGAGGGCAGGCAGAGAAGGGGTTACAGTGGGGGATGGCAGGCAGAGAAAGGGTTACAGGGGGGGAGGGCAGGCAGAGAAGGGTTTACAGTGGGGGGGAGGGCAGGCAGCGAAGGGGTTACAGTGGGGGGTGGAGGGCAGGCAGAGAAGGGGTTACAGGGGGTGAGGGCAGGCAGAGAAGGCGTTACAGTGGGGGAGGGGGCAGGCAGAGAAGGGGTTGCTGTTGTGCCATGTTCTTTCCATTTGCTTATGATAGATTTGATGGTGCTCCTGGGGGTCATCAAAGATTTGGATATTTTATAACCTAACCCTGACTTGTACTTCTCAACATCATTGTCGCTTACTTGTTTGGAGATTTCCTTGGTCTTCATGGCAGTGTTTGGTTAGTGTTGCCTCTTGCTTAGGTGTTGCAGCCTCTGGGGCCTTTCAAAAAAGGTGTGTATATATAATGACAGATCATGTGACACAGTCATGAAACATAGCTGCAATATAGACATAAGGCACAAAGGTCAAAGGCAGCCCCCATACACACAACACATTGCAAACAGTTACCCCCCCCCCCCCCCACACACATATGGCCCCAGAACCAAACATACACATGGTCTCAGAGACGTACATTTGAGGACAAGGTAACTCACTGTTAGACTCACTCTCAGACACAGTGACTGTGACAGTTATTAATGGGCAAAGAGGGCTAGGGGGCCCAAGCAAATGCTTGCCCAGGGTCCAATCAATAGTGAAGATGGCCCTGCTCTGGTACATGATCTGCCAGTTAATTTGCAACTTGCCTTGATTCTTTCTTTGGTCAACAAATACCCATTGATTTTGTTTAGTTACAATATAACAATAATGTTAAACACTTTGTAAATTATATTTTGACACTGAATAACTTAAGCCACGAGCTTTGTGAGGGAATGTCTGGACCCAGTTTTTCTAAATCTAAATATTTAAGGAATTTCAGTAGTTTCGGGTTTACTTAAAGTTTCCATTTATGTTTCAGTATAAAACCATTTGTGATGAACACCTTCTTAATCTGACAGAGACAGGCACCAATCTCATTATTTCTAAGATTACTTCTAGATCATTTAAAATGAAAAATAAACAAAACTCACTATCACCAGAGTCCTAGCCAGACATATTGTGTGAATTTGATTAAGATTTTCTTTTCTGCAACACCTAAGAGTTGGAGATGTTCGTGTAAATATTGCCATTGCATACTTAATCTCCATAAAATGTTTCTTCTGCACTTTAGGTTATAAAATACACAAATGTCAGTATGAAAAATGAATTAAAGTTCTCCAACTATAAAATCTATGAGAATTGAAGATGTTTACAATTGCTGAGTCGGTAATGTGAAAGAACAAGCATAGTTCTCTAAAGCAATGTAATGATACTGGCAAATCCTGTACCAAAGTCACATGATTTGTGAACTTGACTACCTGAAAAAGATACATTCATAAATAATGAAAATGGGTGCCTGAAATTCTTCGTGATCTTTTTGTCGAAGCTTATCGCCGCCAGGCCAGTTGCCTGTATTTGTAGTAATCTGTGCTTTATTGAATAATTATAATTTTTCTAATTTATAAATGAACTTTGTGAGTTTGTGATTACTATGAAAAATATCAGAATTTTAAGTGGCGTTCATAAACTTTGCATATTATATTGCTATGTTAAAGCGGCACTGTCATGCCGAACTTACCTTTCCTCAATCTCTTCCTCTTCTCCCCCTCTCTCAGGATCTGTTCTTCTTTTCTTCCTGTCTTCTTTAGTTTTCTTTAAAACCATAAGACAAAGTAGGGACTCTTTGTCTTATGGGATTCCTCCGCTTGACCAGCTCTGACCAGCGGAGGAGCAAAGTGTGCTTCATTTCCGCTGGTCAGAGCAATTTTCCCATGATCCCTAGCTTTCCTCCCTGTTCCCACAATGCTTCCTGTCAGTATTGCCGAACGTCCTGTCACTTAGACAGAACGCCGGCAAAACTGCCGAATTGCATCCTAACAGAATGAGCACTGTTTCTCCATTGGTGTTAGGATGCAATTCGGTACTTTGTTTGTATCGGAATTTCATTCTAATGAATGAAACTCCGATCCTATTCATTGCCGCGGCTGCATCTTGCAGCCGCTTAGTAGATAACTCCCTAATTCCCACGGTATCAGGGAGCTATCTACTAAAAGGCTGAAATACCTGAATTGGTCTTTCAACCAACTTTACTAATACTAAGTAAAGATTACTTAGTATTAGTAAATAATATGCCCCTACTCGCTATACCGCGAGTAGGGGCATGTCTAGTAAGCCTTGAGCAGCCTGTGGCTGCTCACTGTAAAAAACAAAACAAAAAAACAACAACTAATAAACACCCCCTGCGCGGGGGTTAAAGATTGGGGGGGGGAGGCTACTGTCTTCCCTCCTGGCCCCCACCCCTGCGCGGTGGGTGGGGCCCTAATAAAACAATAAGGGGGGGACCTACTGTCCTCCCTCCCGGCCCCCACCCCTGCGCGGTGGGTGGGGGCCCTAATAAAACAATAAGGGGGGGACCTACTGTCCTCCCCCCCGGCCCCCACCCCTGAGCGGTGGGTGGGGGCCCTAATAAAACAATAAGGGGGGGGACCTATTGTCCTCCCCCCTGGCCCCCACCCATGTGCGGTGGGTGGGGGCCCTAATAAAACAATAAGGGGGGGACCTACTGTCCTCCACCCCCGGCCCCCACCCCTGAGCGGTGGGTGGGGGCCCTAATAAAACAATAAGGGGGGACCTATTGTCCTTCCCCCCCTGGCCCCCACCCCTGCGCGGTGGGTGGGGGCCCTAATAAAAACAATAAGGGGGGGGACCTACTGTCCTCCCCCCCGGCCCCCCACCCCTGAGCGGTGGGTGGGGGCCCTAATAAAACAATAAGGGGGGGGGACCTATTGTCCTCCCCCCCTGGCCCCCACCCCTGCGCGGTGGGTGGGGGCCCTAATAAAAACAATAAGGGGGGGCGGGGTCAAGCCGCTGAACTGATCAGTCGCAGGTTCCCCGAGCTCCTGACTCCTGAAGCCTAAAACGGAGAAAATAAACGCTATTCAAGCGGCAAGCAAACTGCAGACAGAGGAAAGGCACTCTGGAGAAAGGGCTGCCTGACCCCACTACAGACAAGGTGAAGCTCGGGTCGATCCAGCGACCTCCCGCAGATCGCGGCCTAGCTGAGCGGAGAACGGGGCAGACGGCCGCTGCCCTGCCCCACTGCCACGGGCTGCTGCGGGCACAGACATCCCCCCCCCCCCTTGGACCGGCGGGGGTTATCCCGGTCCCCACTGGCTGCCTCACCTATCCTCAACTCCAGCGAGTGGCGATGACGGCGCGGGCCGGGACCGCCATGCGCTCCCACAAAATGGCGGACAGACACGCAGGACTGCACTTGCCTGAACCACCAAACATCTCAACCCCACATGTCAGCCTAGAACAAAGGCTCGACGAGCTCTTCCTCCGCTTCTGGGCAAAGCTTGAAGCCCGAACTGATCACACACGTACGCAAAGCCAGGGGAGCCAACAAGGGGGTAAGGGGCAGCTGCCACAGGTACGCCCTCCGGGCACTCAAAACCCACAACCCAAGACCACCAGCAGACAGGGCCCACCCGGGCTGAGGGCCAACAAGGGGAAACACCCCTCGCTCTGGCCACCACAGAAAACTCCCCGTCTCAAGAGGCGTAAGCACACCGGGGGCCTCTGGCGCACCCTACACGGGAAAGACCTGGATTCAAACAAGAGCCCCAGAGTCTGTGGCCATTTCAAGCGGGCCCCTCACATGGCCTGGGACGGGAGGGCCGCCCCGAAGCACGCCGACCCAGCCCCCCCTCAGGTATACACGCACCTGTTCCCGATTACTGGGGTAGGGTGAACACCCTCTACCCAAGTTCAGGACTGATACACCGCTGCCAGTCATAAGCAATACCCACCACCACGAACATACTCGCTTCCTGCCCGTTCCTCTGACCGTCGGACAGCACCTTGCAACCAGTGGGAAAACAGGGACGCTTGATACTGAAGATCCAGCATGCAGGACTTTGTGCTTACCCATGGAGGAGTCGTCCGTCATAAGCCATACAGGTCTCAAAGACTGTGATTGCAGCTCCAGTGGGAATTTAACCCTGTTCGTATACTGTTTAAGCATGATTAATACTCTTACGTAAAGCTATTTGACTAAGCTATGTTACACATACTTTATAAAGCATTTTCCGCATAAGCTTTAACATAACCATTTAATCTAAAAGGTGCACAATAGTAATAACAACTTGCAGCAGCATTTACTGTCTTGCTAATATAATGTTAAAATGAATGCTAATCCAGGCTGTGTTAGCACTGTAAGCCAGATTAGCAACGTCGCAATCCCTAAAGTTAATCAAATGTAACTTCATACTGTATTGTTCGACTTAACCTTAAAACGCACCTTTACTGATAAGCGGAACTAGTGAAACCACCAGACACACGACAATGACATTTATATATAAAACTGTGCAGTATCTTCTAATGCCTAACTACTGTAACACTATGTCTGCATAACTGCTTACTCCAGCTGTTGTGGCATTGTAAGCCTGATGTGTTATCACCTTGCACAAATAAAATAAAGAATTAAAAAAAAAAAAAATATTAAAAAAAAAAAAAAAAAAAAAAAAAAAAACAATAAGGGGGGGGGGGACCTACTGTCCTCCCCCCCGGCCCCCACCCCTGAGCGGTGGGTGGGGGCCCTAATAAAACAATAAGGGGGGGACCTACTGTCCTCCCCCCTAGCCCCCACCCCTGCGCGGTGGGTGGGGGCCCTAAATGAACCCCCCCCCCCATCAAGGTGACTAGGGGTCCCAAGCCCCTAGTCACCCCCCACCCAAAACATTCTATCCCCTACCTACCCCCCTCACCCTAAAAATAGTGAGGGGGGAATAAAATAACTAACCTGTAAAAAAAAAAAAATTAAACTTGCCATTTGACGTCTTCTTTTTTCTAAATTCTTCTTACTTCAGCCCCCCAAAAGGCCAAATAAAAATCCATAAACCCGTCGCACTTTAAAAAAAAAACAAAAAAAAAACGAGCGCAAACAAAAATAAATCCATCTTCACCCATGGAGGGCACGCCGCGTACTGAGCTCCGCAGGGCGGGTCACGGCTTATAAAGCCTTGCCCCGCCCTGCAATTAGGCTTAGAACACATATTCCTCCGCTTGACCAGCTCTGACCAGCGGAGGAGCAAAGTGTGCTTCATTTCCGCTGGTCAGAGCAATTTTCCCATGATCCCTAGCTTTCCTCCCTGTTCCCACAATGCTTCCTGTCAGTATTGCCGAACGTCCTGTCACTTAGACAGAACGCCGGCAAAACTGCCGAATTGCATCCTAACAGAATGAGCACTGTTTCTCCATTGGTGTTAGGATGCAATTCGGTACTTTGTTTGTATCGGAATTTCATTCTAATGAATGAAACTCCGATCCTATTCATTGCCGCGGCTGCATCTTGCAGCCGCTTAGTAGATAACTCCCTAATTCCCACGGTATCAGGGAGCTATCTACTAAAAGGCTGAAATACCTGAATTGGTCTTTCAGCCAACTTTACTAATACTAAGTAAAGATTACTTAGTATTAGTAAATAATATGCCCCTACTCGCTATACCGCGAGTAGGGGCATGTCTAGTAAGCCTTGAGCAGCCTGTGGCTGCTCACTGTAAAAAAAAAAAAAAAAAAAAAACAACTAATAAACACCCCCTGCGCGGGGGTTAAAGATTGGGGGGGGGGGAGGCTACTGTCTTCCCTCCTGGCCCCCACCCCTGCGCGGTGGGTGGGGGCCCTAATAAAACAATAAGGGGGGGACCTTCTGTCCTCCCCCCCGGCCCCCACCCCTGAGCGGTGGGTGGGGGCCCTAATAAAACAATAAGGGGGGGGGACCTACTGTCCTCCCCCCCGGCCCCCACCCCTGAGCGGTGGGTGGGGGCCCTAATAAAACAATAAGGGGGGGACCTATTGTCCTCCCCCCTGGCCCCCACCCATGTGCGGTGGGTGGGGGCCCTAATAAAACAATAAGGGGGGGACCTACTGTCCTCCCCCCCCGGCCCCCACCCCTGAGCGGTGGGTGGGGGCCCTAATAAAACAATAAGGGGGGACCTATTGTCCTTCCCCCCCTGGCCCCCACCCCTGCGCGGTGGGTGGGGGCCCTAATAAAAACAATAAGGGGGGGGACCTACTGTCCTCCCCCCCGGCCCCCCACCCCTGAGCGGTGGGTGGGGGCCCTAATAAAACAATAAGGGGGGGGGACCTATTGTCCTCCCCCCCCTGGCCCCCACCCCTGCGCGGTGGGTGGGGGCCCTAATAAAAACAATAAGGGGGGCGGGGTCAAGCCGCTGAACTTATCAGTCGCAGGTTCCCCGAGCTCCTGACTCCTGAAGCCTAAAACGGAGAAAATAAACGCTATTCAAGCGGCAAGCAAACTGCAGACAGAGGAAAGGCACTCTGGAGAAAGGGCTGCCTGACCCCACTACAGACAAGGTGAAGCTCGGGTCGATCCAGCGACCTCCCGCGGATCGCGGCCTAGCTGAGCGGAGGACGGGGCAGACGGCCGCTGCCCTGCCCCACTGCCACGGGCTGCTGCGGGCACAGACATCCCCCCCCGCCCCCCCTTGGACCGGCGGGGGTTATCCCGGTCCCCACTGGCTGCCTCACCTATCCTCAACTCCAGCGAGTGGCGATGACGGCGCGGGCCGGGACCGCCATGCGCTCCCACAAAATGGCGGACAGACACGCAGGACTGCACTTGCCTGAACCACCAAACATCTCAACCCCACATGTCAGCCTAGAACAAAGGCTCGACGAGCTCTTCCTCCGCTTCTGGGCAAAGCTTGAAGCCCGAACTGATCACACACGTACGCAAAGCCAGGGGAGCCAACAAGGGGGTAAGGGGCAGCTGCCACAGGTACGCCCTCCGGGCACTCAAAACCCACAACCCAAGACCACCAGCAGACAGGGCCCACCCGGGCTGAGGACCAACAAGGGGAAACACCCCTCGCTCTGGCCACCACAGAAAACTCCCCGTCTCAAGAGGCGTAAGCACACCGGGGGTCTCTGGCGCACCCTACACGGACAGTAGGTCCCCCCCCTTATTGTTTTATTAGGGCCCCCACCCACCGCTCAGGGGTGGGGGCCGGGGGGGAGAACAGTAGGTCCCCCCCCCCTTATTGTTTTTATTAGGGCCCCCACCCACTGCGCAGGGGTGGGGGCCAGGGGGGGAGGACAATAGGTCCCCCCCCTTATTGTTTTATTAGGGCCCCCACCCACCGCTCAGGGGTGGGGGCCGGGGGGAGGACAGTAGGTCCCCCCCCCTTATTGTTTTTATTAGGGCCCCACCCACCGCGCAGGGGTGGGGGCCAGGGGGGGAGGACAGTAGGTCCCCCCCCTTATTGTTTTATTAGGGCCCCCACCCACCGCTCAGGGGTGGGGGCCAGGGGGGGAGGACAGTAGGTCCCCCCCCCTTATTGTTTTATTAGGGCCCCCACCCACCGCGCAGGGGTGGGGGCCGGGGGGGAGGACAATAGGTCCCCCCCCCTTATTGTTTTATTAGGGCCCCCACCCACTGCTCAGGGGTGGGGGCCGGGGGGGAGGACAGTAGGTCCCCCCCCCTTATTGTTTTATTAGGGCCCCCACCCACCGCTCAGGGGTGGGGGCCAGGGGGGGAGGACAGTAGGTCCCCCCCCTTATTGTTTTATTAGGGCCCCCACCCACCGCGCAGGGGTGGGGGCCGGGGGGGGAGGACAATAGGTCCCCCCCCTTATTGTTTTATTAGGGCCCCCACCCACCGCTCAGGGGTGGGGGCCGGGGGGGAGGACAGAAGGTCCCCCCCTTATTGTTTTATTAGGGCCCCACCCACCACGCAGGGGTGGGGGCCGGGGGGGGGGACAGTAGGTCCCCCCCTTATTACCATTTTTTTTTTTACAGTGAGCAGCCACAGGCTGCTCACTGTTTAGTGGACCTGCCCCTACTCGGGGTATAGCGAGTAGGGGTATTGGGGAGATTTTAATCTCCCTTGTGCTATTATGGGGGTCATATTGACCCCCATAGAGTGAGGGGGGGACATGGGGGGCTTAGGAAGTGGCGAGGAGCACTGCTCCCTGCCGCTTCTATAGTTACATATTACAAGGAGGGAGCTGCACGCCGGTAGCTCCCTCCTTGTAATAAACTGAACGAACAAACTAACACTGATACACAGTGTTAGTTTGTTCATCTGATTTTTTCTATTCATTCATTCGTCTGTCTGATGAATGAATGAATAGGTGAAATTCCCGTTCGCATGTACAGGTGTTTCACTGGGCATGTGCGGGAATCTCACAGTCTGTGTAGTGTGGGTAGATGACGTGTCCCACAGGGACTTCACCTACCCACACAAAGATGGCGGCGCCCTGAATAAAGATCGGGGCAGAAGATAAAGAATTAAAAAGAGGTAATGTGGGGGGCTTAGGGGCATTTGGGGGTGACTAGGGGGTTGATTGGATGTAGTGGAGGCGGGAGGGGGGTTAAAAAAAAAAACGGGATTCGGCATGACAGTGCCGCTTTAAATAATGAGTTAAAGTCAATAAATATATAGACCATGCCCAATGTATATATATATATATATATATATATATATATATATATATATAAACAAAATAATAATTTAGGCACTCACCCCTGAATAGTGTTCCGCTATATCATGCCTTTGGTGCATCCGACGTCCTCAATATATATCCAACGATAAAGTGGAGCACTCAGAAGGTCTTTTAACAATAGTGAATTTATTGGTACAAAAAAGTTTTACATCGACATGTAAATCCTGTGATTCGACGTTTCGACCCCTCAGGGGTCGAAACGTCGAATCACAGGATTTACATGTCGATGTAAAACTTTTTTTGTACCAATAAATTCACTATTGTTAAAAACCTTCTGAGTGCTCCACTTTATCGCTGGATATATATATATATATATATATATATATATATATATACTCTCTCTCTCTCTCTCTCTCTCCCTCGTTTTACATTTTACAAGGCTACTTAAAATCACCTATCTTAGTAAACGAATATTGGGATTCAGTTTCACCATATGGTTATATTGTGTTTTATATTGTGTTAAGCCCACCACTAATTCACAGTACCCCAGTATCGGTGGGTCCTACACTAATTTTAACATGGTAGATTAACATGCCAACTGCAAAACTAGCTGCTTAAACTGCTTCCATATTGTGTTAAGCCCACCGCTATGCCACAGTATTTCAATATCAGTTGGTCCTAAACTAATTTTCCCAATGTTAAAACTCCTAAAGGTAATCCAGTGCCAAGGAACCCCTCGCACCATAACAACTTAATTATGATTAAGTTGTTATGGTGTTCTCTGTGTTCATTTAATGCCCACAAGCTGGCTTCACTGTCAACAGATCTGTGTTAGTGCTTCCTATGCTGCCCCAGCAACTGTGAGGGATGTCTGTTATAGGCAGTTCTTTCGCTTCCCCTGTCGCCCAGTCCATGGCCACCAGCACTCAGGTCTAAAGCCAAGGGTAGAAGAAAGTTGAGCGAGGGAATGTAAATTTTAAGAGCCTAAAATTAAAATCTATCACACATTTTTTTTTTTTCAAATTCTTTATTTTTGAAGTGACATTGGTATTTCTGCGTATAACACATCATCAGTTACAATACAAGTTCCTTTGTTGACAATGGTATTGGTACAGTTAACACTGGAACATGCCGCATCCGCGGTTTAGGTATATTTTCCTGAATTGTTAGTGTTAGCCAATTGGTGTCACAATTATACATTATATACATTGTACATAGAAATCGTACAATGAGAAACGATAATAAACATAAAGGGCTAACAACAAAAAGAAGGAAAGAACATATTAGAGGTGCACGCTATATAGGTATCTAATTATAATCGGTTACACCATGTATTATCCAGCCCGGAGGTACGAGCCACGTAGCCCAGACCTGAGTTCTGAGCGTGGGGTATCCACCTCTGGAACATCAAACACTGCTCGTTGGCCGGATGCTCAATGAGTAAGTCCTCTCGCTTCTGCTGATGAGTGGACTTAGTCTGTTGTCCCTCATCATCTCAGGTATGAAGTAACCGAGGGGGGGGGGGGGGTGGGTAGTCTGGGGGAGGGGGAGGGGGAGGGGGAGGGGGGGGGATCCCCATGGTGAGCGTCGGAGCGCCGTACAGGAGGAGATTCACTTATTACCAGTCAAGTGTGGTAGCGGTGTAAGGCCGTGTATCAGTGGAGTGGTCTTAGTGTGGTCTGCTCATGAACCCCAGTCACCCGCCATCCACATCTCCCAGGTTTTTTCGTATGTTTTTATGTTACCCCTCACTCGTGCTGTGAGGTCGTCCATGACCCGTATGTCCTTTATTTTAGGAATTACTGCAGTCACCTGGGGGATTTCTGGTTTAAGCCATGCCTGTGCCATGGTAAGTCTGGCCGCTAAAGTGATTTTATGAAGCAGTTTTTGGTGCTTCCTAGGCCAATCGTCTAGAGTTCTCGAAAGTAAAAATACCCATGGATCTATAGTTATGTGCCTGTGGAATACTTGTTGTATTAGGGTCCCTACATCTCGCCAGAAGGCCTGTGCTTTAGGGCATTCCCACCACATATGGATGTAGGTCCCCTTATGGCCGCACCCTCTCCAGCACAGGTCGTCTGGGGTTTTCCCCATGCGATACAGTTTTGTTGGGGTTGTATACCACCTCAGCATGGTCTTGTAGGCCTGCTCTTGTTGGGTGACGCATATCGAGATAGATTTGTTCACTTCCCAGATCTCCCTCCAATCTGTACCCTCTAGAGTCTCATTTAGGTCCGTTTCCCACTGTGTGGTGTAGGGGAGGCTACCCCAATCTGAGCTGTTTGTGCATAAGTGCGCGTATAGGTTGGATATCAACCCCTTTGGGGGGTTTTCTTTGAGGCACATTCGCTCGAAGCCTGTGAGTGTGGTAGTTGCTGCCGTTTTTGCTAATTTGTGTTGTGCGAAATCTCTTATTTGCAAGTATCTGAAGAAGTCTGGGGGGCCCAGCCTGGTCCTTTCTGTCAACCTGTCGAACGTCACTAATTGGTTCCCTTCATATAAATGTAGCGCCCTCTGTATCCCTGCCTCCTCTATGTTTTTAAAATCTTGGGCCCTCATACCCGGTAAGAACGCTCTATTTCGTAGTAGGGGCATCATTGGGGAAGGGGCCGAGGTTAGTTTGAATTTTATCGCCGTGGAGTCCCATACCCGTAGGGAGTTTAGTATGGCTGGGCAGCCTGTGCGTAGAATCGCCCTATGTTCTCTGGGTACCCATATGTAGAATTGGGGCAAGTCGGCTCCTGTGAAGCCAGCTTCAAGGTCAGCCCATCTGCGGGTTCCCGGCGTTGAATGCCACAAGGCCACTTGTGTCAATTGTGCCGCTAGGTAATAGTTGTACAGATGGGGTAACCCTAACCCCCCTCCATCTTTGGGTCTGTATAGGACGTTGCGGGCCACTCTGTGCCGTTTGCGCTGCCATATAAAGTCTCCGATAGCTCTCTGTAAGGGGGCCAGGTCTTTTTTGGTGATGGGGATGGGGAGGGCTTGGAAGAGGAAGAGGAGCCTGGGGAGTATATTCATTTTGATTGTGTGCACTCTCCCTATCCAGGATATGGGCTTATCTGTCCATTTGTCAAGGTCCGCGTCCAAAGTCTTGATAAGGGGGGTGTAGTTAGCTCCGTACAGCTTTCGGGGATCAGCCGTCAAATGTATCCCTAAATATTTAATCGCAGTGTGTGTTATGGGTATGTGGTGGTGATTCCTAATGTGCATCGTGTCGTTTGCCGTCATGGCTATTGGGAGGGCAGTGGATTTCGACAAGTTGACTTTATATCCCGAGAGGGCTCCATATTCTGCTAGGTCCCTGTCTAGAGCCGTCATCGAGGATTTTGGGTTCGTAAGGGTGAGGAGGACGTCGTCCGCATATCCCGAAACTTTATACGTTTGGTCGCCCACAGTTATTCCCTCTATGGCCTTGTTCGTTCTGATTGCTTGTAGCAAGGGTTCTAACGTGAGTACGAATAGGAGGGGGGATAATGGGCAGCCTTGGCGTGTGCCGTTATGCAGGGTGATAGGGGATGTCTTGGCGCCAGGGATCCTTATGAGTGCCTTGACGTCGGTGTACATGGCTTGGATCGTTTGTATATATGTATCTGGGAATTGGAGATGTCGTAGAAGTTCAAACAGATATACCCAGTTAACTCTATCGAACGCCTTTTCGGCGTCAAGAGAGAGAACGAGCGTAGGAGTTTGTGCAGTCGTCTGTGTCCATATAAGGTTGATGTTACGTCTGGTATTTTCGAACAGTTGGCGGTCGGGGATGAATCCTACTTGGTCGGGATGTACTAATCTATGTATGTGTGGGGCCAGTCTGTCTGCCAGTATCTTAGCTAATAGTTTTACGTCGTGGTTGATCAATGATATGGGTCTGTAATGTTCCGGGTATGACGTGTCTTTTCCCGGTTTAGGAATTAATACTATGTGGGCTGTTGACATATCTGGGTCGGGACGTCCGCCCCGCATCAGGTGATTAAACCATTCTAGCAGGTGGGGTATTAGTTCCTCCCTATACGTCTTGTAATAGCTGCCCTCATAGCCGTCTGGGCCCGGGGCTTTATGTCCTTTAAGTCTCGTGATGGCTCTGTCAATTTCGTCTGCTGTAAATTCGTCCCCTAGGGTTTCCGTGAGTGCAGGGGTCAGTTTCGGAAGGTTGAGTTTATGTAGAAATTGCCTAATCTCGTCTTGCATATGCGGGGTCTTGTCTGCGTCTGTGGGTGTGTGGTTGTATAAAGTTTTATAGAATTCTGTGAATATTTGAGCTATGTCTGTGGGTGCCGTCTTTGTCTGACCTTTGCGGTCTCTAATTGCCGTGATATGATTTTGTTTTGGCCTCGGGCGGAGAGTGCGCGCTAAGAGCGTGTGCATCTTGTTGGCTTGTTCATAGAAATTTCTCTTGGACCAGGTCATTGCTTTAGCTACGTCATCTAGTAGGGTTTCCCTGATGTGGCGCCTTGTAATTTGTAGGGCAGTGAGTCCTTCGGGGGAGGGGTTGGTTTTGTGTCTCTGTTCTTGGGTGTGGAGGTCGTGTAATAAGGATTTTAAGCGCGTCGTTTTTCTTAACTTTTTTCTGGTCGCCTCTCTAATTATGACACCTCTGATGACCGATTTATGAGCGGCCCATATGGTTGCCGGGGTCAGGTCATGAGTGGTGTTTAACTGGAAATATTCTACTATTTCTTTGCGAACCGTCTCTTTGATATCTGGGTCCTGTAGAAGGGAGGTGTTTAGTTTCCAGTTCCATTGGGTTCCCGCGCACAGACTGCCCAGTTCTATGGAAATGTCTGCATGGTCAGACCAGGTTATAGATCCTATTGATGTCTTGGTGGTTCTTTGGATGGTTTGGCCATTAACTAGAAAAAAGTCTATTCGGGAGTAAGAGTCGTGGGGCGTTGAGTAGAAAGTATAGTCAACCTCCCCTGGGTGTTGGGCTCTCCACGCGTCTATCAGACCTGATGAGTTTATGAAGTCGTGTACCAGTCTATCTTGTCTCCCTCTACCGTGTGAGCGTGGTAGGCCCCTTATGGTTCCCCTATCTGTAGCTGGGCACGGAGCAGCATTAAAGTCTCCTCCCATGATAATCATGCCGTGCTGTAGGGCTCGTAACTTGTCAGACATTTGGTCCCAGAATTCTTTGGTTGGTTCGTTAGGTGCGTATATATTTATCAGGTGTATGGTGTGTGCATACAATGTCCCGGATAGTATTATGTATCTCCCGTCTGAATCTAGATTGACTCCCGTGACCCGTAGTGGGCAGCGTTTGTGTATCAGTATCGCAACACCGTTGCGTTTGGAGTGTGCTCTAGCCTCATAACCCGTGTTGTAAATGTGATCTTTGAGTGAAAACCCTAGAGATTTTGGGAGGTGAGTTTCTTGTAAGAAGGCTATATCTGGGCCTAGTCGTTTAAGTTCCCTGTAAAGGAGTCTGCGTTTTTTAGGGGCGTTCAACCCTTTAACGTTTAGGGAGTTAATTCGTGTAGTCATGTTGGTGGGTGGGTTGCGTGTATGCGAGCTGACTTACGGGTGTTGCCTTCCAGCCGTGTCTTTGGGGTGTCCCAACTTCTAGTTGCCTTGACCTCTTAGCCTGAGACGCTCCGGTCACCATGAGGGGGGAGAGGGGGGGGAGGGAGAGAGAGAGGTTATTTAAATTGCTGCGCACATATTTACAAAAGCAAATACAAATACAAATACAAGTAACGTAAAATAAACAAAGTAGAGAGATAAACCGTCTGGTCTTATCCTTTGCCAGACTCGTGTGGGGCGTCTGCATCGGTGCTGCTGGCCCATAGAAAGAAAATGGGTCCATAGCACCGAAGCAAGGTCCCGAACTGGTACCAATTTGGCCTATAGGCCCTGTGATACATGCATGAGCGTGGGTGCTGGGCTGTCTCGTCACCCTGGCAGACTTGCCCGCTGGTCCGTGAGTTGCTCTTGTGGACTTTCCGCTTTCCGCCTCTGATATGTCTGGGCAATGTTCTTTCGGGGCATCTCAAACACTCTAGAGACTCCTTGTGTCTGGAAGAGGGGCAGTGAGCCTCTCAGCTCACAAGTGTATGCAAGCCCTGTCTTCGATCACAATTCCCCCTGTCCCCCCCCATACTCCCCACTCCCCACCCCAATTCGGCTGGGATCAAGTGTCCGGTAGGTCTGCTGTCTTTAACAATAAAGCTGTGGATCGCCTCTGCCATTTGTCTGGGTATTCTATCTCAGTTCGGTAGTTTTGTTGCAGAAAGTGAGTTCGTGGATGTGGGCAGGATCTTGAATGGTTCCATCTTTCTCCATGACCAACTTTCAATATATTTTCGCTTGTTCCCTAGATTATTTTTGTTATTTTTGTTTGTTTTTGTTATTTTTTCATTTTTTTTTTTTTTTTTTTTTTTGTTGTTTTTTAAATTTTTAAGGTTGTTAATTAATGAGGAGGCTATCATTTGGCATCCGTTGAAGACTTATTGCCTGTTTAAGTACATTCTTGAGAGAGTAATGTCCCATTTTTTTTTTTTTTTAAACTGTGTTTTTCGTATAATACTAACAATTTCGGGGTGCGTTAGGGGGGAGAGAAGGGGGTGATCCAGGGGGGGGGGGGGGGGATGGGGGGCAAGATCGTCCATTGAGTCTCTGTGTACCTCACCCTTCCAAGGATGCGCGTCCATGCGGGGTAATTCTCAATGGCAGGGAGCAAGATTAAGAGCGGTCAGAGCCGAGGGCCGCCTTCCTCATTCTCCGGCTGTATACCACTCCCTGGGTAACTGCTGTAAGTCCGTCGGGATTGCGGTCTGCCATTGTAGATTTTGCGGGGCCTGTATATCTAGTGCGTGGAGGAAGGCTGTTGCGTCCCCATCAGGCGCCAACATCTTCGGCCTTCCATTTTTGAAGGCCATGAGCTTAAACGGGTGTCCCCATGCATATTTTATGTTGTGGTTTCTGAGCAAGTCCGTGATCGGTCGCCATTCCTTGCGTCTCTGGAGAGTCTCTGGGGCCAGGTCCTGGAATAAGAGAATTTTAGTCCCCTTATAAGAGACTGGGCCTTCCCTGCTGCACTTCATTACGGCTTCTTTTGTTTGAAAGTTTTGGAAGCGCATTATGACATCTCTCGGCTGTCTAGTGTCAATTTTCCTGGCGCCTAGAGCTCTATGTACCCGGTCTAGATGCCATAGTTGGTCGGGGATGTTAGGTGCAAGGGGTTTTAAGATTGCGAGCACTATGTCCTGTAGGCTCCCCTCCCCCTCACCTTCAGGTAGGCCTCTCAGCCTAATGTTATTTCGGCGTGAGCGGTTTGCTAGGTCCTCCAGCGCGGCTTCAGCAGCTCTCAGCCTCGTGGTGAGGGAGTTTACCTGGCAGGTAACCTCGTTATGTGCTCTGACGGTGGACTCCTGCCTCTGCTCCAGGATGGCCGTGCGGTGCCCCAGTGCCGCGATCTCGGCTTTTACTTCTGCCGTGGTCCTATTGATCTCGCCCGCCAGGAAAGATTTTACCTCTAGCAGTTGAGCGATGATCTGGGAGGTGTCCCCTTTCGGTGAGTTGGGACTCCGCGGGGACTCCGGTCGTACCGGTGCCGACGGGGTCTTAGGGCTGTGTCGGCCGCCATCTTGCTGCTCCGGCTGTGCCGCACGGGAGGCCGCGAACATGTCTGCCACAGACGTACCCGTTTCTGTCAGCTTCTTGTTTATTTTCCGCTGGACCCTTCTATCCATGCCGGTGCCCAGGGTGAGTTTTGCGGTGATTTTTGCTCGTTTGTTAGCTTTTGTGTGCTTTGGGGCCTAATGTCGGCGGGAGCTTAGCTTACATGCGACCGCTCGGCTTCGTGGTCAGGCCACGCCCCCAAAATCTATCACACATTTGGCAACATTTTACTAGCATAATATACACATAGAATTATGTGTGATTGTGTGCTATGCCAAGCTGTGTAAGGTATGGTTCCTGGAAAGTTCCTTTAATAATATATAAGTTAATTTATATTGTTCTTTGTTTGATTTTTTCATTTTGACAGTCAGAATGAAAGCATAGTAAAAACATAGTATATCTTTTCTCTTTATGTTCTCATCACATAGAAACTCAGTAAGGGCCTTCATGAAATCTATTAAATTAATATACATACATGCATTTGGTATATAACTTTAATAATTCAAATACACTTTAAAAAAAAAAAAAAGAATGAACAGGAAAAAACAAGCAGTCATCACAATGCAAGGATTGAAATCATAACCTCTAGGATCTGATGTGCTCATGAATGAACATAAAAAATACAATGCAGGAATTAAATTCAAAATTGTTCTTTACAAGTTAGTTATACAGTACTAGGATACTCTTTTAGAAATGATTTAGTATTAGATCATAAGACTTTTTAATTATTATACACAGGATATCCTGCTAAAATGGGTAAACTAGTCATCATAAAAAATCCAAAAATCCTAAATCCTAAAAGAATTTCAGAAAATCATTTAGGTGCAAACTGAGTATGTCTGCCTTGCTCTAAAACTGGTGAGTTTTCACCATGTCCAGCTGTTCTCAACAGCTTATTGAACATCCTCAATCATTATCAGTGAATAATGTTGAGCTGTAGTGGATGAAGGGAGGGTCTTTCAGTATTATATGGTGTATGTTTACAATTTATAATGAACTTTAGCAAGTTAATTCTTTCCCCAGGGAAACAACATTGTTGAATTACTCTTTAATCACTGGCAATATAAATATTTTTTTAATTATGACAAGCAATATAACTGTCAGGGTACCTGTGATCTCTACCTCCGAAAGAGGTAGAGACTTAGCTGTTCCTCCATCCAGACGGCCTGATGGCTCCCTTCCCCACGGTCTATCCGGTCATGCAAGGCCGGCCGCGAGGGAGTGACTGCCTTTTACAGCATCTAGGCAGGAAGTTGTCATCAGGACACTCCTCCGGAAAGACCTGTCACTCAATTGCTGCAGGACCAATCAGGACGCCTCGGAGGCGTGGTTACTGCTCTGAACAGGGTATTTAACAGAGCTTCTTTCATTAGCTCATTGCCCTGTCGTGGTTCTAGCTTGTTCTAGTCACTCAGTGCTTGTGTATTCTATTATCCCTTTTGGTTTTGACCCGGTTTGTTTACCTTACTCTGCTTATCTCTGTTACCCTTGATTCGGCTTGTCTCTCGCTTATCTGTCTTCTGTTACCCTCGACCTCGGCTTGTCTTTGACCATTCTATACTGTACTACTTACGTTAGTCCGGCCATTCTAAGGTCCGGTATAAGTATCTGGCTACTGTTTGTACTCTGCGTGTTGGATCCCTGTCACGATCCTGACATTACGACAGGGCCAATGGATCCTGCAAGTACAAACAGTCAGCTGGCTTCTCCTGATCCTAGGTTTGAAGCCATGGATCACAGAATGGATCAGATGGCGCTTGCGCTACAGGCTCTATTATCTCGTGCCAATAACCCACCAGAGGAGATACGTAATACCCCTGTTTCTCCTGTCGGTTCAGGTCTAGAGGTAGCCACAGTGGGTGCTTCTTCTCGCATTACCCCCCAGTACGCTACGGTGGGGCTCCTGAGAAGTGTCGTGGTTTCTTAAACCAAATTAGTATCCACTTTGAATTGCAACCTCGCTCTTATCCTACAGATAGGGCAAAGGTAGGATTTATTATCACCCTACTTATTGAGAAAGCTCTGAGATGGGCCAACCCATTATGGGAGAACGATAACCCATTAGTTTATAACTATAACGCCTTTGTAGCTGCTTTTAGAAGAACATTTGACCCTCCAGGTAGAAAGGTTAATGCAGCCAGATTACTGTTGCGTCTGAAACAGGAGAACCGAACACTGGTGGATTATGCACTAGAGTTCAGGTCTCTGGCGTCAGAAGTCAAGTGGAATGAGCAGGCGTATATGGATGTATTTTTGAATGGCTTATCTGAAGTAATCCTTGATGAGGTTGCTACCAGAGAACTCCCTGAGAATTTAGAGGATTTAATTTCGTTCATCTCTCGTATAGATGAACGTTTAAGAGAGAGACAGAACACTCGAGAGAGGAACCGGAGACCTTCTTTTAGGTTAGCCCCCGCTTTTCCAAGTCCTGACTCCACGGTATCTTTGCTTCCTGAACCTATGCAGGGTATACCCGCCTCTCTGAGGAGGAAAGACAGTACAGGAGAAGAGAGGGTTTGTGTATGTATTGTGGAGCTAAGGGTCATTTACTCTCGAACTGTTCTAACCGCCCGGGAAACGCTCGCACCTAAGTCTCTCTAGAGGACAGGCCTTGGGTGTTTCTATTTTGTCCTCTACTCCTAATTATAAAGATCACAGGCTTCTGCTACCAGTTTCCTTAACTTGCGGGAGGGAAGTAGTAAGGGCTATGGCTTTGATAGATTCCGGTGCTGCTGAGAATTTTATCGACCAAGCCTTTGCTAGTAAAAACAATTTCCCATCCCAGCTAAGGGAGACACCCTTGGCCGTTGAGGCCATAGATGGTAGACCACTACTAGACCCTGTTATCTTTCGTGAGACCATACCCATTGATTTAAATGTTGGTATCCTACACGTGGAGAATTTATCTCTTCTGCTCATTTCGTCTCCTTCCGTTCCCATAGTTCTGGGGTACCCATGGTTGAAAGAACATAACCCTATTATCGATTGGGAGTTAGGGGAGATACTTTCGTGGGGCCAGGGCTGCCAGGATCGGTGTTTGTGCAAGGTTTCTCCATTAGCTAATATTAACATACAGGAGAATCCTACTCAGTCCACAGAAAGACAAATACCAGACCTTTACCTAGACTTAAGGGCAGTGTTTGACAAGAAGAATGCTGATTCTTTGCCGCCACACAGGTCATTTGACTGTAAAATTAAGCTTCTACCCGGGACTATGCCTCCGAGGGGCCATGTATATCCTTTGTCTGTTCAGGAAAACTCGGTTCTAGAGGAATATATTCAGGAGAATTTAGAAAAGGGATTCATCAGGAGGTCTTCTTCTCTGGCCGGGGCGGGGTTCTTTTTCATTAAGAAGAAGGATGGCACGCTGAGACCTTGTATCGATTACCGAGGCTTGAATAAAATAACTGTCAGAAATGCCTATCCTATCCCACTGATTACCGAGTTATTTGATCGTCTTAAGGGCTCCAAAATCTTCACCAAGTTAGATCTCAGAGGGGCTTACAATTTGGTGAGAATCCAGCAAGGTCACGAGTGGATGACGGCATTCAATACCCGGTATGGCCATTACGAATACACTGTTATGCCATTTGGACTATGCAATGCTCCTGCAGTATTTCAAGATTTGATTAATGAGGTACTTAGGGAGTTTCAGCATGATTGTGTTATTGTTTACCTGGACGACATACTAATACACTCTAAGGAGATTGAGACTCACCATAGACAGGTCAGAAAGGTGTTACACAAACTTCTGCAACATGGTCTATACTGCAAATTGGAGAAGTGCAGTTTTGATCAGTCTCAGGTAGACTTTCTTGGGTACGTGATTTCTGGGGAAGGTTTTAAAATGGATCCTGGTAAACTCCAATCTATTTTAGACTGGCCTTTGCCCAAAAGACTCAAGGCTATCCAAAGGTTTATTGGTTTTTCCAACTACTATAGGCGCTTCATTAAGGGTTACTCCTCTATCATTGCGCCTATTACCAATATGACCAAACAAGGGGCTGATACTAAGTTCTGGTCTGAGGAAGCTCTTGGTGCTTTTAAGACTCTCAAGGAACTTTTTGCCTCAGCTCCCATTCTAGTTCATCCTGATACGACTCTGCCTTTCTTGCTCGAGGTCGATGCTTCTGAGACAGGAGTTGGGGCTGTTCTGTCTCAAAGGTTAGGGGTGGATAAACCGTTACACCCTTGTGGTTTCTTCTCTAAAAAATTTTCTGGGCCTGAGAGCAGATATGACATCGGGGAGAGGGAACTGTTAGCGGTCATTAAGGCTTTAAAGGAGTGGAGACATTTACTGGAAGGGACACTACACCCTGTTACTATTCTAACGGATCATAAGAACTTGTCTTATATTGGGGAGGCTAAGCGCTTGTCCGCCAGGCAGGCTCGCTGGGCCTTGTTCCTCACTCACTTTAATTATGTACTTACGTATAGACCTGGTTCTAAGAACTCTAAAGCCGATGCTTTGTCTCGTCAATATGAACCATCCACTATAACTGAACCACTTCTGTCCTCCATAGTTCCTAAGGGGAATATCATCGCGAACACGAATCTCAGGATTCACTCTCCATTGCTTTCTGAGATCATGAAGTTTCAGCATTTGGCACCCAAACAGACCCCTGGGGATCGACACTTCGTTCCTGCCGTCTCCAACTGGAGGTGCTACGCTGTCTCCATAACAGCAAGGTGGCTGGGCATCCTGGCATCCGCAAGACTTATGCGCTGGTCTCTAAAGATTTTTGGTGGCCTGACTTACGTAAGGATATTAAAGAATTCATCGGGGCATGTGAAGTTTGTACTAAGACCAAGCTACCCCATTCGCTTCCATGCGGATTTCTGCACCCTTTAGAGGTTCCTGAAAAGCCTTGGTCCTGCCTGGCAATGGACTTCATTGTTGATTTGCCTATCTCTAAAAAGCAGACTGTCATCCTCACTGTGGTAGACAGATTTACTAAAATGGCTCACTTCATTCCCTTACCTAAACTCCCATCTTCGCCCGAATTAGCGGAGATATTCGCCAGGGAGATTTTCCGTTTGCATGGGATACCTTCCCAAATTGTCTCTGACAGAGGCTCCCAATTTGTTTCCCGTTTTTGGAGATCATTCTGCTCCCAACTAGGCATCAAATTGAATTTCTCCTCTGCCTATCATCCTCAGTCCAATGGAGCTGCTGAACGCACTAACCAAAAAGTTGAACAATATTTACGTTGTTTCGTTTCAGAACACCAGGACGATTGGGTCGGTTTGATTCCTTGGGCGGAGATTGCACACAACAATCTCATTTGTGATTCTACGCATTCTAGCCCTTTTTTATTGAATTATGGCTTTCATCCTTCCATCCTTCCTTCGGAGTCTTCTTCTCAAGGGATACCGTCGGTGGATGTTCATGTTGCCAATTTAAGAAAGTTGTGGGATCAAACTCGACAAATCCTTCTGCACAATTCTACGCTGGTTAAAAAACACGTTGACAAATGTAGAAGGGCAGCACCGGTGTTTGTTCCAGGCGATAGAGTATGGTTAAGTACTAGAAACATTCGGTTAAAAGTGCCGTCCATGAAGTTTGCTCCTCGATATATTGGACCTTACAGGGTACTGTCTCAAATTAACCCAGTTGCGTATTGTTTAGCGTTGCCTAATGCCTTACGCATTCCTAATTCATTTCATGTTTCCTTGCTAAAACCATTAATATGTAACAGGTTCTCCTCCACGATCGCCCCTCCCCGCTCAGTTCAGGTGGAGGGTCAGGAGGAGTATGAGGTCAATTCCATCGTTGATTCTCGAATCTCCCGGGGGAAACTGCAATATCTGGTCGATTGGAAGGGTTATGGTCCTGAGGAGAGAAGTTGGGTACCTCAGGAGGAGGTGCATGCTCCCCGTCTCCGCAGGGCGTTTCACTCTCGATTCCCTTCTCGCCCTGGTGTATTCCGCCCGGTGGGCGTATCTGAGAGGGGGGGTACTGTCAGGGTACCTGTGGTCTCTACCTCCGAAAGAGGTAGAGACTTAGCTGTTCCTCCATCCAGACGGCCTGATGGCTCCCTTCCCCACGGTCTATCCGGTCATGCAAGGCCGGCCGCGAGGGAGTGACTGCCTTTTACAGCATCTAGGCAGGAAGTTGTCATCAGGACACTCCTCCGGAAAGACCTGTCACTCAATTGCTGCAGGACCAATCAGGACGCCTCGGAGGCGTGGTTACTGCTCTGAACAGGGTATTTAACAGAGCTTCTTTCATTAGCTCATTGCCCTGTCGTGGTTCTAGCTTGTTCTAGTCACTCAGTGCTTGTGTATTCTATTATCCCTTTTGGTTTTGACCCGGCTTGTTTACCTTACTCTGCTTATCTCTGTTACCCTTGATTCGGCTTGTCTCTCGCTTATCTGTCTTCTGTTACCCTCGACCTCGGCTTGTCTTTGACCATTCTATACTGTACTACTTACGTTAGTCCGGCCATTCTAAGGTCCGGTATACGTATCTGGCTACTGTTTGTACTCTGCGTGTTGGATCCCTGTCCCGATCCTGACAATAACTCTAAGAAAACAAATGAAATCTGCGTTCCAACAAGTGTTTTTTTTTTATTACCTTGAATTTCTATTTCTCTCATAATATAAGGAATCACTCATTTGTAAAACGTCTTTGAGTAATAAAACTTCTCAGTTCAAAAAATTATGCTGTTAAAAACATGTTAATCTTATACTGACCTCTAGAGGTAAAATCACAAAGTACATTTTACAAGTAACATGCTTTACAATTATTGTGCCACTGTATGTTCAATGGACACACAAGGCAGTCCTTAATGTCTGCAATTAATTTGAAGTGATTCCAAATTTTAGGCTATACTAACTGAACTAGAATATTTCTCAAAGCCAGCTATGTTTGTAGTTCTGCTTCTTTGGTTTAAAATTTGAAAACCACATTGTTTTCCTGTTTAGTGAATAACCTTTTAGTCGATTTATATGATGAGGTTTCCTTACTAGATGAAAGGCGTGTTGTCAGATAATTTCGAGCAAATTATTTTTTGAATGTTTTCTAATTTTTCCCCCAAAATATTTCTGAAAATTACAAATAATTATTCCATAACAAATAATTTAACTATGTTATTTATAATTCAAACATTAATATTTTAGCCAATCGATACAAAGCATTGCATTTAAAATATAAAAAGCAAATAAATGCTACTAATTTACTCACTAAATAGCCTAGTGTGATCATAACAATTTTACAACATGACAGGAGGCTTCATATTTTGCATTTTCTTTTTTACTAATGCCACAGCAGCAAAGAAACACATAGAAAAAAAACAGAACCAATCACAAGAGAGTTGGATGTACAGGAGGTATAATGACCTAATCACTTCCTGTTTCTTTGCTGCTCCATCAAGCAGACAGGTCAGAGTATTACTCTTCTCCATTACTTTATTTTTCTATTGCCTTTTTTGAGGTTGTTTCTGTATTATTTTTTTAATATACTTTACTGTTTGTTCTTGCTGTGTTTCTGTACTTTGTGCATCTGTGTTTTTCTATGTGATTTATTGTGTTTCTACCTTATTCTTGGTTTCTGCCCTCTCCCCTCCTTGCTCTCACTTATCTGGGGCTTGAGGGGCTTTTGGGTCTTACTGAGGTTGCATCTTAATGTTGAATTAGGCCATTTATATAAACTGTTAATAGGGATTTCACCCATAACCTTGTATTAACTACTAGAGCATGGATTAGTGCTCTCTGTCAGGACTGTGGACTGCACTCAAGGGGTGAACCCCCTACTGTATTTTTACTGCACTGTGCTACTGAATAGAGACATGCTGATACAGCCTCTGTTAACTGATGGACAGGATTTCCAGGACATACTGCTTAATGACTATCTCCCATTCTCCCATAACCATGAATTAAATGTGTGAGCACAGATTAACTGTTTGAGCACAGATTAGTGCTCTCTGTTAGAACTGTGGCCTGCACTTAAAGGACCACTCTAGGCACCCAGATCACTTCAGCTTAATGAAGTGGTCTGGGTGCCAGGTCCAGCTAGGATTAACCCTTTTTTATATAAACATAGCAGTTTTAGAGAAACTGCTATGTTTATATAAGGGTTAAGCCAGCCTCTAAATCCTCTAGTGGCTGTCTCACCGAAAAGGAGGATCGAAGGCGGAGAGGAGGAGGAGAGCTCCCCGCCAGGCGCTGGAATAAAGGTACGTTTTAACCCTTTCCTCATCCCAGAGCCGGGCGGGAAGGGGTTCCTGAGGGGGGGGGGGGGCACCCTCAGGGCACTATAGTGCCAGGAAAACGGGTATGTTTTCCTGGCACTATAGTGGTCCTTTAAGCGTTCAGACCCTGTGCACCTGGGGTAAGACCCCTACTTTATGTATGCTACACTGTGCTGCTGAGTGGAGGCAAGCTGTTGCAGCCTCTGTTTACTGAGTGAGCCCTATTCAATTTTATTTGGCCACTGTTTAGTGGTTTCTGTGAGCATTGCCTGCTACTATGGTCAGAGGCGGCTCTAGACTTTATGAGGCCTTAGGCAAAACTCAAACATGAGGCCCCACTAACAAAAAAGTGTCACATACACACATTGATGCACAGTTTACCTGTGTATGTGCCTGAGAGTGTGTCTGACAGAGAGTATCCTTGTTTGTGTGTGTGAATGTATGTCTCTGTGAGCATGTTTGCGTTTTTGTCTGAGACCCTATGTGTATGGGGTTGCTGCTTGAAGTGTGCTGTGTGTATGGGGGGGTGATGGTGTGAGGGAGGGGGATGATGGCGACAGGGAGGTTATGGTGTGGGGCTGATGGTAATGTGAGAGGGAGGGGGTGATGTGCGGGAGCGCGTTGATGGTGAGGGGGGTGTGGGGTGGTGAGGCTGAGGGTGGTGAGGGGGTGAGGCTAAGGGTGGGGAGGGAGGGTGATGTTGAGGGTGGGGAGGGAGGGAGGGTGATGCTGAGGGTGGGGAGGGTAATGCTGAGGGTGGTGGGGGAGGGTGATGCTGAGGGTGGTGGGGGAGGGTGATGCTGAGGGTGGTGGGGAGGGTGAGGCTGAGGGTGGTGGGGGTGATGCTGAGGGTGGTGTGGGGGGTTGATGGTGTGGGGGTGATGATGAGGGTGGGTGATGCTGAGGGTGGTGGGGGGTGAGGCTGAGGGTGGTTAGGGGTGGTGAGGCTGAGGGTGGTTTGGGGAGTGATGCTGAGGGTGGTGGTGGGGAGTGATGTTGAGGGTGGTGTGGGGGAGTGATGCTGAGGGTGGTGGGGGGGAGTGATGCTGAGGGTGGTGGGGGGGAGTGAGGCGGAGGGTGGGGGGGGGTGATGGTTAGTGAGAGCCTACCTTTACTCCCTGGTGGTCCGGTGGCCATTGCTTCCGGTCTGCGGACCATGTAATCTCGCGAGACCATCAGAGATCTGCCGTGGTAACCCGCGGCAATGCTCTGATTGGCCAATTGGCCAAAACACTGGGCAAGCCACCGGGCCCCCTCCTGGTGTCAGGTCCTCGGTCACTGACCGAGGACCTGACACAGTCTGCCCACAGGTTGTTTAGGCGGCTGCCTAAATCGCCTAATTAGAGAGCTGCCTCTGTTCACCTTTACCAGGGGTTCTCAACCCAGTCCTCAAGTACCACCTACCAGTCCAGGATTACTGTGTCTCTAAATTGTTTTTCTTTTCCAAATACACCTTAAACACAACGGGGTAATCTGTAAATCCTGGACTGTTAGGGGGTACTTGAAGACTGGGTTGGGAACCACTGATCTATATGGTTTCTGTTGGGAAACTATATGGTTGTTTTTGTTTCCACCATCACTTATGTTGAGGATGTCCAAATCTACCCATATTATCCTGATCTGTCTCACTTTTCAATCATTTCTAAAAACGCGCCTCTATTTGGCAGCACACACCCTTTAATCCAACTCTAAAAACAGAACATCTGTTTGTCCCTTGAGTGTTAGTACCACTTTATCTACCTCCCTCCAATTGCATTATGATCTACTTTAATCTAAGGATTCATGGTTTTGTTGCAGTGACTTGTTAGGCATCCTGCTGTACAGCACTGCATGTTATCTTGGCACTTTCTAAATAGTAATGGTACACATGCATGTCATTCCTCATAGGATGTCCTCCATGTTCAAGTATAAATCATGGGCCAACCAGCATCAGAGGAAAATTTATAAAAATTACCCCCACCACTTTGTATACATCTAGGAAGTGCCCTGCCACTCCCTCCCAACATAAGTTAGCAAACCGTTTGACTTGTTACCTGGAGTCCAATAGGTACTGATCACTTCCACGATTTAGAACCTGAAGCTCCTGCATGGAGCCTTCATAAGCTCTGAGCTTAACCCTAATGTGCAGGGCCAGTTCATTACCTGGGAGCACTAAATCGAGTACCCAGTCAGTCAACAAGATTAGTACAACACAGCAGCCTTGGCTAATTGCAGAGAGTTTATGACTATCAAAAGGAGAACCTTTAGATGTAAATTATACTAAATCTAACAATCCTTGCACTGCAATTGGAAACTGGTTAATAGCATCACTATCTTATAAACAATACAGTAGTGCAAGACTTAAAATATTGCAGACTTGAAGTCACATTTCAGCTAATATAGTTGACGTTTCTCAAGTCTGAATTGAGAAAGATTGTCCGTTGAATGTCATTGTTGTGCTTATTCCAATATAAAGTTGGTAGTATGGCGAGTGTACCTGAATTCTCTGCATTTGCAATTATTCTAGGTGGTATGCCCTCCCTTGAGACTGGAGTACCAGCTTATGGATTTAATCACCTCATGGGTTATGTGCAATCCCTATGGGATGATTTGCATGATTACTGAGGCAGAAGGGCAAGGTTGTAGACACTTAAAATGTGGGTCGTTTGAGTTACCCCCAGACTTAGACATGTCTGTCCTGCATGCCCTCTTCCCTTGCCAGCCACTATTGTGTTTTTGTATTGAATGTTGAGAAACAATGAGTTTAAGATATCATAGGAAGTTTAACCTTCTGTATGGGTTTCTCAGGATGAGAACCTTTTGCTAGAGAGCATAGGATCTATTTATACATTTAGATTATTCAAAAGCATTTCTGGTGTAGCAGGGTACACTTGCCGTGCCATTTACCAAGGGAGAATACAGAGCAGATATAAAAGTTTAAGGCCAGGAGTAAGCCGATGACTAGCATAGTGTGGAGAATGTTCTTTTGCCATTTGACATGCGCATTGAATTCTCAATTTAGTGAGTAACCCAGTTTGTATTGCTTGTAGACACAACCCTCACAATTTAAGTATAGTACCCCCTTTACTGCAGTGGGGACCATTGTACTTTAGTAGTTATTACCAAGTAATAGACTTCCAGACTGTTAGTGGCTTTTAGCTTATCTTAGAAAGGGTGAGAGGTCTAGAGCAAACAATGAAGAAAAAACAGTCGTGTATTTTGGTTTGTTTATTCAGTAATGTTTTACACTGATTGAGTATCTTCTTTATGATCTTCTGCATAACGTTGGTATTGGTCACCAAGAAGGGGCTGCAGTACGTCACTCTTACTTCTTCTACGATGCACAGCACAGGAAACCGCAGCAAAAATAATCGCAACAAGGACTAAAGCAGCAATAACAGCAATTGTAATTATCTCTGTAATGCTGAGAGTGCGCCCTGTATGGGGAAGAAGAGGAAAAAGAAAAATGTAAGTGCTTTTTTTCTTTGACATAGAAGCAAATGCTTACAAGGCTGGATAATGTACCAGGCTTTGCTTAGTCTTTTGGGGGTTCAACACAAACGCTACAACCTGGAAAATGGAGCAACAAACTAGCATATTTTATGGCCATCTACTGTATGTAGAAGGACATTATGTCACTTAGGGACTGACTATGCCATTATACAGATGTGCATCAAATCTTCATAAAGTCACTTACCTGGCCATTGAACTTGATATGAATAGCCAAGATTTTCTGGTGCAGTTACAAACATTTCACTATTTGTCACTGGAGGCCAGAAGGGGACCATGTTGTATTGTCTGTTGTGTCCAATAGGTGCATTCTCAAGTGGATATTGAGAGGAGTCTTCGGGGAGGAAAAAAAAACAAATCATGCACTACATTTAGGTGGGGATTGTGAGAGGATAGAGGTAGAGAAAGAACACAAAAAAGCATGTAATGGGGAATCCTTACAATCATAGGTCATTCCTTACCTGCATTGTGCCTCCTCAGCCATTCATCAAAAACTGCATCGGTAAACGTATGGAGGAGAATGAAGATGGGATCATTAGGAGATAAGTGAGTTTGCCCTCCAGTTCCATTCAGAAAAAGATGAGCTAGATTATGAAGAGTTCTGACAGAGGGATCATACTTGCCAGAAGGCTCACTGTATCCTGCAAAAAGAACAGGTAAACTTGCATAAAACCCAGTTAGTGTAACTCATAACCAGACTAAAAATGGTATCTTATTTATTCAAGGGCTGATAATGTTGCTTTACAAGATGCCAATAGAGTGTTTGGTTTTTCTCCAGCTCCCCCTCCTCAAATTTCCCCCTAAACCCAATTTGCAGTCATGACAATACACTTTGGTGAATACCCTTGTAGGGTACAGCAAGTAATTGTTCATACCTTCAATAGCATTGCGAAAACTATCAGATGAGTTAGAGAAAAATGGAGGCGTGTCAAACAAGTTTACTTCCAAGCACTCTGCCACATCCTGAATTTCTGGGAGTTTTTGCACCATTGGTCTAGCTGTGTTTCCAGCAGGATTTCTTCGGATTGGACCTCCCCTTGTGCCTAGAGTCATAAAGATAGAGAATGAGCAAGATATCTTGGCATGCAAGCTGTAAGAATAGTATTCTAAAATAAACTAGTTTTAAAATTAAGATGGGTGAAGAGTTATATTGTACACACAATTTTAAATTAGTTTTAACAGCATGGAGAACCCTGTTATTTTCATGTGAGCAGGGTACCAGTTGTGGCCTCAGACTGATCAGCTTTATGCAGTGCTTCAAGTGAATGTATCATATAGCCCTTTAAAATTAACTGGCAGATCAAACTATCAATTTAAGCCACCGTGATCATCTAAGAATAAGAGGGGATTCGGATATTCTCTCGAGTGTGAGACCCACAGGGTTTGAAGAGACTCAGATAGGGTCTTCCCGTCAAGTGACTTGTGCAGGGTTGTCCTTGTCAACTAGCAAAGATCACTGATTAGCAGGGACAGCATGCAAGAGCTGTAGTGTAAGAGGGAGATCTCCCTCCTGCTGTGATCACAGGACTGGTGAGAGTCTCTTGTGAAAATTTATGTTGTATTAGGTATACTCTTAGGTGTTAAACCCTGCAGTTGGGACTCCATTGCCTGACACTAGTGCCCCACCAACTTGCTTCCTTTCTGCCACCACAGTACCAGGAATATATAACCTGGCAGCTGGTGACACTTAACCAATCACTGAATGCTAGGTTAAATGGCTCAAAGCTTCCGGCCTAAACTACTGCAAAACGGTACAACTACTTAAAGACACTCAGACACCTGCACCTATAACTTTACTGGCCAGATTAATGCATGAACCATCTTGTATGAAAGCCTTTAATCTGTACCCTCAAGACAGGTTTTTCCCCCTCCAAACCAATTACGTCACTTACTTCATGTGAGAAAAAAAATAAAAAAAATCCAAACTTATACACCAAGTCTCTTTTTGAGAAGGGAAGAAATGTTAAGGTGCATAGCTGACAGCTACCACTACAGCTTCTGCTTAACTTACTGTTACAGATTGTTCCTAGTGACTCGTAGTCCTCCACATATTCACAGAGTACTTCCCATCGGGAAAACACAGAATTCTGACTGAGAAGGTTAGCATCAAATATACTTCTTGCTCCCATTAGATCATCTGTGCAGATGTCACACTCACTTCCACCAATAGCAAAGTTCCAGTATGGGAGGGCAAAAGTAGGATCATCAAGTAGTCGCTATAATGAAGAGAGGGGACATTTTATTTTACACACACTATGTAGATAATGTACATATTCCAGAAGTTAGTGTTCCTCGGACTGAATTAAAGTTGGAATAGAGAGAAGTGCACAAAATGAAGCCTATATTGTACAATGCCCAGCTGCAAGTACATTTATACTTCTCCTTTAAAGTGTTGTGTCAAGGGCACCCAGAAAAGTGGTCTATGGTCTTCAATAGATCTGTTGTCTAGCACTGTGTGCACAACCCTGCATTCCAAGGAGTTATGTCATTTCTACATCTCCCCTCTCCCCCTCCATTTGTACCATGTCAAAGTCGGGCAACTGCTACTTAGAGGCAACTATTGTTACTCTGAAGCCTCCTTGTTTTGAAGAAATTACATTTGACTGACAGGTAAGGAGATATTTTATTTACATGTTCTACAACCACAAAATATTGAAGGGGACAAAAAAGAAAAAAAAAACAGATCTACCTGAATGTCCTTTTCCAGCTGGATCAAGTGGTATCTGTGCCAAGTTAGGAAAGCTGGACCTTCATGTGAAAAATCTATCCCACCAGCACTCCCATTACCCAGGCCAAGAAACGTTTTACTGACAGAGTAATAGTGAGTCCAAACAAAATAGTCATAGACCGATACATTTTCAAAGTTTGTAGTGTTTTGATTGAAGTCAATGAGCTCAGCATAACGTCTGGTAGCTATGACAAAGTCGGGATGGATAGTTCTCTTTGCAAGATCCAAAGCATCAACAAAACGCTTTTTATCACCGTCACGCAATTCCATAATGTTCTTCCTGACTAGATAAGGGAACAAACAAGGTTTAACAATTAAGACATGCTGGAGAAGATGGCCAAAATACTTTCAGAGCAAGTAGTGAACATTTTAACATTTGACAACTCCTGTATAACTAGACAGGGTTTTCCTTCCAACAGTGAAAATACAGAGCAAATCCAAGACCAGAAGCAACTGAATTAGAGAATTTTAGATTTGGCTATTTTAATTTGAAATTCACTTTGATGCTAGTTTTTTGGTTTCCTATAAAAATAGCACGGGGGGGGGGGGGGGGGGGGGGGGATTTCCTCACCATGCAAAAAAAATAAAATAGATAAGTGGGGTAAGTGATCCTTTCAGGAAGTTTGAGAGGGCTGCTAAATATTTCTCTCCTATGCATGTGGCCTTATTTGAAGCAGTTAAGGCATTGCATGGAATATATAAAAAAGGTGTAAACCATGCATCAGCTTCTAAACAATGGCTCTATTTGGTATATACTGGACACGTCACATTTGCTCCAAAGTGAAGGTTAGAAGTTATAAATATGCATTTCAGAATGTTTAGATTGGACCTCAAATCCAGCAAAGTCCTGATCTCATTGCTACAGCTTCTCTGCCCACTATGAGAACACTCATCAGGCCATTCTAAGGCTACATTGAAAATTGGGGCCATTTGAGACCTGTGCAGGAATTGCCGCTCACTCAATTGTAGGGCTCTTCTAGAAATATGCAAGGTGATGCAAACATAGAAGAGGGCAGAGTCACAAATGCCTGCTAGTTCTACTGAGGTCCATGGCCATTGTCCTAGTACAATTAGTTTAGACATTGACAACCCTTACTGAATCCAGTACATATCTAGGAAAAGCATTCCACAATACCAAACGAAGATAGTCTAAGGAATTGCCTCTTTTGGATGTTTAACATCTACAGGACGGCTTTCTCAAGAACAAATTAAAAAATAGGAAAAAAAAAAAATGAATTTTTCTGAATTCAGGGTCAATGTATTTGCATAAATAACTGCACCATTAACAGTTTAGTTTCCATTCAACAAGCCAATACCATAAAAAACTCCAAACACCCCAAGTTTTAATCAAAATAAGCGAAGGGGTTTGGAGACAGGCGTATTCACCAATAGTCTACATTTTAGCAAGTTAAAATCCAAAACTGGTAAAATATAGTGGCATATTGTAAAGGACTTCTAATTAGGTTATTATAGATTATATGCAGTTAGTACACACTGGATAACAGAACTGTACAAGTTAGAACCCAGACAGAACAGTCATGATAGCATCCCTGTTAGTGTTCAGTAATTAAGCTTCCTCTATCAATAGGCTTTTTGTTAGGTTGACTTGCCTTTCATTCTATCAAGAAGGAAGCCATTAGGTTTATACATTTGGCATGAGAGTTGTGGATCCTGAAATCACACCTCAAGTTTCTTACCTACTATAATTTGTGTATCGCAGTTGTCTCCAGTCCACCCAGGTTTGCAGCTGCCACAGTTGTAGCCATCAAAGCGCCCATTACACCTACAACTCCTATTGAAGAAACGGGTTGGCCATTGTTCTCTGTCATCCAGACCATCGAGTTGATATTCAGGTCCATGGGGCCTGGAATCCGCTGTGACTGGCACGCATGCACCCCGACCCAATGTAGAGCCACACTGGTCATTTGGGTCTGGTGTCTGTTCTGGAAATAGCCCAGGGCAGCATTCTCCACTACTTAGTATCTGGGGACTGATACATTGGCGAGGAAACTGCGCTGATGCAAGTTCATGAAGTGTGATGAACACAAGCACGCACACCGTCCAAGAAGTGTAGGTAAACATGTTGCCCAACACATACATCACTAGAAGAAATATAAAATGAAAAACAATTCTCATGAGAACCTAGACATAACTACATGATCATCATAAACACGTGTATGAAAGAAAGCTACGTGCACAACAGTGGTATGCGTCACTAACATGATTTAGTGGGAATTGGAATTGCTAAACTGCCAAGCCATATATAAAAAAACAAAACAAAAACAAAAACACACACCAGAATATTTCCAGCGTTGGTCTTGTATTTGAAATCCCAACACTTTTCAACTTAGTAAATATCTCTGCACCCAGTTTGTATGAAACCCAAAAAATAAGTTAGAGAAGAACTCACAAAAAAAATAAAAAAAGCTCAATACATACCCATTGCTTTGCAGGTCTGAAAACATTTAAAAAGGCATCACAGAGAGAAAGCATAACACAAGGCGATTACACAATCTCTTCATGTGCAACTCATTACTGTACTATAGATCCTTTATATAGGATTTATAACCCTAGTAGGTGGAGCTGGGAGTCAGCTTCCCAATTCTTACTTACTCCATTATGGTTTATGGTAAGCCCAGACTTCTAATTAAGGGATCAAAAAAGTTAAAGTACTTTAGCAAAACAAAGCGCAAGAAAATTACTTACAACACAGACACCCGTCTGGAAAATAAAGATATATATTTTACACAAGCCCCAAAATGAACTAAGTAGTTAATTACTTAGGACATCTATAGGACACATGTTAACAAAGATCCCCCCCCCCCCCAAAAAAAAAAAAGGATTAAAAAAAAAATATATATAGTATTTAATTTAAACAGATCAATGTAAGTAGTTATAGTTGGCAAATAAAACACATCTCACTCCGTCCAAACCTGTTGCTGGAAAAGCCCTTGCCTTTCTTCTGAAGCAAACACTTACCTCTAAAATATCAGTCATGCAGTGTTATGTAATGTCCCCTTGAGATGCAGTCTGCCAATTCAAATTACTGACTAGAACTAATCAGTTTTACAATTCGCCTGTTAAACCATAAAAAAATAGAAGAGTTTCCCTGCCCACACTAATCCCTTTATAGTAGAGTGCTTCAGTTAGCACATGACCAGGTTATGCTGATTTCCTTGTGACCAGAAGGTTTTAAGCAGGGGTCACACATCTCTACACAGCCAAGATATTTTTTTAAGAAATACAGATATTTGCCCAAGAAAGCAGATAAAAATAAAAAAATATATTTTCTGGATTTTACAGCAGTCTTTTCCAAAAGAAATGGACTATTATCTTTATCCAGAGCTGCATCACACGCTCATTACAAGGATAAATGGGTTTTAAAACAACTAATAAAAAGGAACATTATAGCACAAACAGACGCATATATGAAACAGTACTGAAACTCACTGATACAATTATTACTTTTAGCACCAAAGCAATCCCACAAATAATAACAACTCACCCAAACATACACCCAAACCTGTGTTATGTTTGCTTTTTATTAGATCAAAGTGTGAACTCTTAATTATAGCTTTCACCTGTGTTATACAAACATTAACTCTTTCCTTGCAAGCCTACTTAACTTAAATGGTTCAAATGTTCATGCTGGCAATCAAACAACATTTAGTTATGACAAAATATATGACAAACGGAACAAATGGTTAAAATAAAACATATAATATAGCATAGAACATAGTCATTGTGGTGTACTGACTACATTTCTAGATTGCATTTCTAGATTAAGGTCAAAATAGCAGAATCTTATACATGTGATAATTCAGGTATTTTCCCAACTTTATTTTGATCAGACAGGGTTATTCACTGAAGGCAGAATTAAAAGTGAGTGCAAAATGAATTTCAAATCTAAAAAAAAATCTCTAAGTCAGCTTTGGTTTCAGTTTGACTAATTTGGCCTTAAATGTGAAATTCACTTAGAATTTACTCTGAATTCTCATTTCAGTTAAAACCCCCATGTAAATTTTCAAATTATTTTTTTCACCACAGTTCACTGTTTGCATGTATACTTCATAAGACTAATGGGTTCCTTCACTAAACAAAAAACTGTAGTAAACCGAAATTTGATTTGCATTGTTGAAGCTAAATAATTCACGCTTTATTTCACTTTGATTCTGTGTTTAGTCAATAAGACCCGGATTTAGAGCCCAGTGATTACTAAGTAGCAGAATTAAAGGAACACTGTAGGCACTTTAACAACTTCATTTGATTGATGTTGTTATAGAACCTGCAGTCATGCCTCCCCTCTCCTATCCCCCAAAACATGACATTTGCACAGACGTTATTCGGCATGTGCTAAAACTTTTATATAAACCTTTGTACAAACGATATTCGTCATGCACTATAACCTTAAACTAAATAAGACACGGACACAGTTAATTCTGTTGGAGTATAAAGTCCACAGCTTTTATTAATTAAATTATTAATTAAATTATCATAAATTAACATAATTAACATAATTTAGGGTCATTGTCCCACTATACATTAAATTACAATACCCCCCACACATTACCCCTGACAATGACCCTACCAATTGAACAATATATAACAAATAACAATTCACTTGAAACACGGCCTACCAAAGAGGCCCCACATCATATTGTTAACTGTAGGGGTGTACCTCAGACACCCCTACACCCACAGGTTCGTCGCCACCGAAGAGCTAGAACCAACCAGTCCTTAATTCCATCAGGCCTACACCTCGGCCTGTCCAGTCCAAACTCTACGCCAAATTCCAATTTATACTATGCCCTGTTCCGCCACAGCACATGGCTTGACCTCCTTAAGCGCATGTGCGACCCCCACCACACCTAAACAGGGCCTGCTCAATACCTTCGTGGAACCCAAGGTTCAACAAATCGTTCCCCACGTCTGACAGGTGTACACCGTCCCTCCTGAAATACCCAGGTAACATGCCCTCCAACTCTCTGTGGCGCACCACTACGCCCCCAGAACGCCTAATAAAAACTGCCATAATCTTATTAACCTTACCCCTCGATCGAGCTATTGCAGCCGGATCCCTGGCGTGTCGCCACGCAAAGCGCGGAACCATCTCAGACCACACCACCACCACGCCAGGAACCAGCTCCCTCAGCCGATCCACATCCCTTTTCATCCTTCTCACCAATTCCCTTTGCGGAATCCCACCTAAGTCGTTCCCCCCTCCATGAACCAACACCACATCCGGGACCGACCCACTAACCACTTTCTGAAACAAGAAATTACATAAACCCTGCCAACTTGCGCCCCTAAAACCAAACCAACATAGAGTCACTCGTTCCAAAGGAAAGCCCAGCTGTGATCCGCTTCTGCGAACTGCGGCTCTCTTCTCCGCCCAGTACACATACGAGTGGCCCAGCAACCAAACTTCCAAACCTGAAAAGAGACAAAATTAGTGGCAGAAAAAGGCAACGTCCCCATCCCATATTTTTGCACCCAAGCAATTACACCAATTTATCTGGCCTTACATACGAGCGGAATCGTACTGACTCCCACCACCCTATTTGTTTGATCCTCTCGTCCCCCAAGCCTAAACGCGCAGCCTCCGTCGCTGCCCCAATGCGAAAAGAGTGCGTCCCAAATTGACTCGGCTCCAGGCCCATTTTCTGCAATCCCATTCGAAAGACCCGCAGAAACTGAAATCGCGACAACGCCGAACCATCGGCGTGTAAAAAGAAACAACCTTTCCCTTCCGGCCGAACCTCACAGTACCTTGTGGCGCAAGCCACCGGGCAAGCCCCTGATCCTGGCAACTCATATAGTACCACCGCACGTCCTTTGCCGTAAACGTCCGTTTTAGACCGGCGCAGCCATATCTGCACCCGATCACTACCTATGACCACGTCCTCGAACATCAAACCGCCCTTCCCCAACTTGTTGGCACTCACCAGCTCACTAATGCGAAAAGCACCAAAAAACGCCCAGACAAACGCCCCAGAAAATAGTGCTACTTCGAAAGGGGAATTACACAGATTGAACAACACCCCTAGCAGGTTTTGCAAGACCGAAAACGACACCGGTCGCCTCGGGTCCGCGAGCTTCTTACCCCTCTTAAAGCCCTTCAAAGCCTGGCGTATTAGAAAATTCTTCGTAATGTCCTCCCACCCGTTGAACTTGAACAAAAACGCCATGGCAGACATGCACCTATCTATCACGGCCGGTGACGCCTGTTTAGCAAACAAGCGACACAGTACCCACAACAGCACGTCCACCCTCTGCCCCTGCGAACTGTCACCCCCTACCTGCTGTACCGCCTCGTCCCATTCTTTCCAAACCTTGACGTAGCCTGACCAAGTGCTCGGCGCAAGAGAATTCTTTATACACTCCCCAAGCATGCGGTCCCGAGCTGCCACATCTCGCCAGGGCAAGCCTGCCCCTGTGCCATAGCTTCCGGCGCCGCTTCCCGAAATCGTTCCCACTGAAAACGAGAAAGCGCATCAGCTACCACATTCAACATACCAGGGATGTGCCTAGCCCTAAACACCAAATTAAAAGACATACAAAGAAGGACAAAACGCCGCAGCAAACACAAAACAGGGGGAGACGACGCCGACAAACTATTGATCGCCTGTACTACCGCCATGTTATCCGAGTGAAATACAATATGCTTGTTGGACAACACCTGCCCCCACAAACTCACCGCTACCACCACCGGGAATAGCTCCAGAAACGCTAGGTTTTTAATCAGCGAGCTCTGCCTCCAGGCCTCAGGCCAGGGCTCAGCGCACCAGTGACCCCCCAGGTAAGCCCCAAAGCCTATGCTACCAGAAGCGTCGGTGTATAGACCAACAACCTCCCCTGATGCCGCCGGCTCTCGAAAAATCACCGTCCCATTAAAATCCTGCAAGAACCGGTCCCACACCATTAAATCCGCCTTCATATCCGCCGAAACCCTAATGTAATGTGACGGCAGTCGCACCTTACTCGTAGCTTGCGCAAGGCGCCTACAGAAAACCCTCCCCATGGGTATGACCCGGCACGCGAAATTAAGGCTCCCTACCAGCGATTGGAGCCCATGCAGTGTCACCTTCTTTGCCCTCCCTACCGTGGCCACCAGCTCCCGTAGCCGTGATAATTTGTCCCCCGGTAACCTGCATTCCCATTTACCGGAGTCAATTTCTAAGCCCAAAAAAACGAAGGCACGTCGTAGGCCCTACCGTCTTGTCCTCCGCCAGGGGAACCCCTACTTTGTGCGCCACCCACTGAAACACGTCCAATATCTGTTTACAACGGTCCGAGTCCCGCGGGCCCACGCAAAGAAATAATGCACCACCGCACCCCCTGCCGATTCCGTCCGCACAACCCACTCCAAGAAGGTACTAAACCTCTCGAAATAGGCGCACGAGATCGAACACCCCATAGGCAGGCACAGGTCAACAAAATATTCCCCTTCAAAACAGCAACCGAGCAGATGATGGCAGTCCGGGTGTATCGGGAGCAGTCGAAATGCTGCTTCCACATCTACCTTTGCCATCAGCGCACCATGCCCCAGCCTCCGAACCAACTCGACTGCCTTGTCAAATGACGTATAAGAGACGGAGCTAAGAGCCGTGTCGATGTCATCATTCACCGAAGCCCCTTTCGGGTACGATAAATGGTGAATCAACCTGAATTTGCCTGCCTCTTTCTTGGGGACCACGCCCAGCGGGGATATTCGCAAATCGGGCAATGGCGGTGACGAGAACGGTCCCGCCATCCTCCCCAGTTGCACTTCCTTACTTAGCTTGTCCTTCACTACCTCTGGGTGTTCCCGCACTGACTTAAGATTCCCACATAACGTACCAGGTCCCTTAACTACGTAGGGAATAAAGAACCCCTCCCGAAAACCCCGCCACAAGAAAATAGCATCTTCCCTGTTAACGTATCGCCTTAGCCAAGGCAACATCACGTCTATTTTCACCGGAGACACTCCCAACGGAAGCTGCGGTAGCTGCCGCCCCTGCGGGCCCACTTCCCCCGCCAGACTTACCCTTTTTGAAACAACGGTTGACACCGTGGGTCCCCCCGCAGCCTGAACATTCGTGCCGGAACCTGCAATTATTTCCCCATTTGCAATGTCCCTCGTTGAACATCCAACAGAAACCTTTCTTTTGCCCAGCCGACCCGGCCCCTGAGGCCGTGCCGGCTGCCCCAGGAAAGGGCGCCGTCTTCTGGGCCATCATAAGGCGCATCCATAACGGCAGGTCCATTTGGTCCCACCGCATGCTCGCATTCGCTGCCAGCCGTTGACGAAATTGTTCGTCGTACCTCCACCAAGCCAAACCTCCGTAGGTTCGGTACGCATCACCTATCCCATCCAAATAACAAAATAGTTCTGAGCAACGCCCCGGAGCCTTCTCCCCGATTACACTAGCTAGAATGCAGAAGGCCCTCAACCAATTCCCAAAGGTCTTAGGTATCTTGCGATACCTCCGCCTTTTCTCCTCCTCCTCCTTTTTGGCATCCTTCTTATCCTCCTCCTTCAAGTCTAAGAACTCCTCTAGGGGAAGGAGGGAAAATATCTCCACAAACTCACCTTTCCATATCTTCTCTTTCACTTCCACTTTTAAATGACATCCGAGGGGGCCCGCGAAGGACACGTGCACATTCTGCCGCGCCGCATCCGGGACATCACTTCCAACCCAGACAACTCGGCCCCCGCTCCTGACTCACCTCCGCCGTGCGCGGACAGCTTTGTCCCCCAGAGCCCTGCAGCCGTGTCCCGACTACTCTCTCGCGCCCACACCTTCCCGAATTGCGCAGGCGACCCCTCTGTCCCAGACCAAGAATCTAAAAATGTTCTTAAATCATTTAACAACTGTCCTGGGTGTCGTGTGTGTGGGAACTCACCACTCGAACCTCTGGCCGCAGCTGGCTGCAGAGGCGCCGTCCTTCCGTCCACCTTTTCAGGCACCGGAGAATCCCGTTGTCGCCGACTCCCATCCGCCTGGACTCGCCTCGAGACCGTAGGGGTATTGCTCCGAGACCTGTAGGGAGAAGGAAATCTGGGTAGTCTGTCCTGAACCTTCCTCACCCGCCTTTCCTCCCTACGTTCCTCCCAATCCTCCTCAGCAACGCTGCGTCTCGCAGGGCGACTGCCCTCACGAGGTGGTCCCCTCCACCGATCACTGAGCCTCTCTCCTGGCGAACCTGATCTTCTCCGCTGACTCCTCCTCCTGCTATCCCTGGAATCACGCCTCCTGCAACAGGAGCCTGCTACGCTGCACCCGCTCCGCGCAGGTGATCTTTCCCTGCTCCCTGAACTCTTTGTTCTGCTCCTCGAAACGCTGCGCCTGACGCCAGAGAAGCGTCGTTCTGCTCTCCACTCACTCCCTGCGGCCTCCCTGTCATGAAGCTGACCCTGGGAGCGGCCAGATGGGCCCTCTCGCCTACCGCTGACATCCCGAACCAGCTTAACAGTAGGAGCACCCTGTCCCTCAACTGTCAGTGCCGAGCCTGGCCTCTCCTCGGCCGTCTGCCCCAAGCCAGATTCATCATCGCTATCCTGGCAGCCTGCCGTGCGCCCAGACCCACTCGCTTCTTGTGAGGTCCCCTTGTCCCCGCATCTGTCTCCCTGACCTGCCTCAGCCTGAGACGTCCCTGCCATCACTCCGCTGTCCTGGCTTCCCCCCAAGGCCTGAGGGGCCGTCATACATCCGCCATCACCATCACTCCCCTGCCCTCCAGCATACGCACTAGTGGCTGACTCACCGGGACGTGTCCGCTTCGTGCCGCCGCTCACATGACTCCCAGCCGGCCTGGCCTCCGTCCCGGCCGTCTTCTGAGATCCGCCCGGACCGTTCCTCCTGCCAGCCGCGGAACCGCGTGGCTTGGATCCTTCCGCCACCATGCGCTGTGCGGCCGTCCTCGCCAGGCCGCTGCCGCGCCCACCGGAGCGAGCCGTGCGCCTGCCTGGCTCAGTTGACCGGGCCTCATCCGGACCGTCGGCCACACCACATCCCGCCGAAGGGCTCCTCCTCCGCCGCGCTGCGGGCCCAGCGCCCGGGCTCAAACGCTGAGGTGGTCTCGTCCTCCTCGCCGGTCGACGGGCCGGTACCGCAGGAGCAGGCCCGGCAGTCCCCAACTGCTGATGAAGCCAATCCAGTCCTCTGTCCTTCACAGCTGCCCGAACGCCATCCAGGATCTCATCTAGCGACGCCATAATCCTGCAGAAACGACAAAGAAAAAGAACCTCGCTGACCTGACACAATTTACAGGTAAGAAAGGCTCTGGTTAAAATGGCCCCTATTCTAAAATGGCTGCTCTTATACTCCCTGACTCCGCCCCCAAGCTCCATTAAACTAATCCAACCCCCAAACACTAGCACCTGCCCACTTCCTGGCTCTGTCAAGGCCCACTCCTCCTACTGCGTTGTTCCATGGGCTTCATTATATTTAATTAATTAGAAGGCCTTTAGGTATTAGAACCAGGAATCTTACTTACTGGCTCTCATACTAAAGCATACCATGATGTCATACGCACATGTGCAGTGTTATCCTGGACTGCCATAGATAATTATTGTATGTGCTTAACCCCTTAAGGACCAAACTTCTGGAATAAAAGGGAATCATGACATGTCACACATGTCATGTGTCCTTAAGGGGTTAAAGGAAGACTCCACTGCCCAAATATAAAATAAATGAAAATTAGTGTTTAGTTGATACACTTTTGCATTGCAATTTGCATTTGATTATACATTTTTTTTTTATTAGGGTTTATCTAAAAACCGCTTGCAAAATATGCAGTTTTCTTGTTTGCAGCTTTTGCAAAGCCTCCCCTTCTAACCCCGCCTAGACTTTTTGTGGCTGTCCAATCACAGACTTTCAATGCAGCTCAATGAGAAGTCTTTGCAAGGCAGGTGCTCTGGGCAATTGCTGCCTCTTAAGTTTAGCTCTACTGGGCTAACCAAACCAGGAAGTAACAGGACCTGCACAGGTCCTGACCCCCCATGTAGTGACATCACAATGTCCTACCCATATGATCTGCCCATGTCATGACATCACATATGCCCAATCCCTGAGGGACGGCTTCTACATCAGTCTGGCTGTCTGGCCCATATTAATGCTCTTTGCTGGGTCTGTCTGGGCAGCGAATGTGCACATAGGCATGTGCAGCCCATTTTATTAGGGTGTGCACCAGGAAATTCTTCCCCTATATTATTTTTTTATGTAATTTAAGTATTTTTAAAAATGTTGAGTGGATGTGCAGTGTGAGTGTGTGTGTTGTGTCGGGTGGATGAAAGTGTTGTAGCTATGTGTGAAGTGTATGTTGTGGCTTTCTGTGCCTGATGTATAAGGCTGTGTAATGTGTGTATAGCTGTCAGTCTGTCAGTGTCTGCGTGTGGGTAGCTGTGAGTGGTATGTGTAGCAGTGTGAGAAGCTGTGAGTGATACGTTTGGGCCGCTGTGAGTGATACGTTTGGGCCGCTGTGAGTGTTATGTGTGGTATTGAAACATAGAAACATAGAAACATAGAATGTGACGGCAGATAAGAACCATTCGGCCCATCTAGTCTGCCCAGTTTTCTAAATACTTTCATTAGTCCCTGGGCTTATCTTATAGTTAGGATAGCCTTATGCCTATCCCACGCATGCTTAAACTCCTTTACTGTGTTAACCTCTACCACTTCAGCAGGAAGGCTATTCCATGCATCCACTACCCTCTCAGTAAAGTAATACTTCCTGATATTATTTTTAAACCTTTGTCCCTCTAATTTAAGACTATGTCCTCTTGTTGTGGTAGTTTTTCTTCTTTTAAATATAGTCTCCTCCTTTACTGTGTTGATTCCCTTTATGTATTTAAATGTTTCTATCATATCCCCCCTGTCTCGTCTTTCCTCCAAGCTATACATGTTAAGATCCTTTAACCTTCCCTGGTAAGTTTTATCCTGCAATCCATGAACCAGTTTAGTAGCCCTTCTTTGAACTCTCTCTAAGTTATCAATATCCTTTTGAAGATAGGGTCTCCAGTACTGTGTACAGTACTCCAAGTGAGGTCTCACCAGTGTTCTGTACAATGGCATGAGCACTTCCCTCTTTCTACTGCAAATACCTCTCCCTATACAACCAAGCATTCTGCTAGCATTTCCTGCTGCTCTATTACATTGTCTGCCTACCTTTAAGTCATCAGAAATAATCACCCCTAAATCCCTTTCCTCAGATGTTGAGGTTAGGACTCTATCAAATATTCTGTACTCTGCCCTTGGGTTTTTACGTCCAAGATGCATTATCTTGCACTTATCCACATTAAATGTCAGTTGCCACAACTCTGACCATTTTTCTAGTTTACCTAAATCATTTTCCATTTGGCTTATCCCTCCTGGAACATCAACCCTGTTACATATCTTAGTATCATCTGCAAAAAGACACACCTTACCATCAAGACCTTCTGCAATATCACTAATAAAAATATTAAAGAGAATGGGTCCAAGTACAGATCCCTGAGGTACCCCACTGGTGACAAGCCCAAGCTTCGAATATACTCCATTGACTACAACCCTCTGTTGCCTGTCACTCAGCCACTGCCTTACCCATTCAACAATATTGGAATCCAAACTCAAAGATTGTAGTTTATTGATAAGCCTTCTATGTGCAACAGTGTCAAAAGCCTTACTGAAATCTAGGTAAGCAATGTCTACTGCACCACCCTGATCTATAATTTTAGTTACCCAATCAAAAAAATCAATAAGATTAGTTTGGCATGATCTCCCTGAAGTAAACCCATGTTGTCTCTGATCTTGAAATCCATGTGTTTTTAGATGTTCAACAATCCTATCCTTTAACATGGTTTCCATCACTTTCCCCACTACTGAAGTAAGGCTTACTGGCCTATAGTTGCCCGACTCCTCCCTATTACCTTTCTTGTGAATGGGCACAACATTTGCTAACTTCCAATCTTCTGGGACTACTCCTGTTATCAATGATTGGTTAAATAAATCTGTTAATGGTTTTGCTAGTACACCACTAAGCTCTTTTAATAGCTTTGGGTGTATTCCATCAGGTCCCATTGACTTATTTGTCTTTACTTTTGACAGTTGAAATAGAACCTCTTCCTCTGTAAACCCACGTGTAATAAATGACTCATTTATCCTTTTTCTTAACTGAGGTCCCTTTCCTTCATTTTCATCTGTAAATACCGAACAAAAATATTCATTGAGGCAGTCAGCTAGACCTTTATCCTCATCTACATACCTTCCTTCTTTTGTTTTTAATCTGACTAATCCTTGTTTTACTTTTCTTTTCTCATTTATATATCTAAAAAAAGTTTTGTCCCCCTTTTTTACTGACTGTGCTATTTTCTCTTCTGTGTGTGATTTGGAAGCTCTTATAACTTGTTTAGCCTCTTTCTGCCTAATCTTATAGGTCATTCTGTCTTCCTCACTCTGGTTTTTTTTATAATTACTAAATGCTAACTTTTTGGTTTTTTTTTACTATTTTGGCCACATCTGCGGAGTACCACAGTGGTTTCTTGAATTTTTTGCTTTTACTGACAAGCCTAATGCAATTTTCTGTTGCCTTCAGTAGTGCAACTTTTAAATAATCCCATTTCTTTTGGACTCCATTTAAATTGCTCCAGTCTGATAATGACTCCTTTACACATATTCTAATTTTAGAAAAGTCTGTTTTTCTAAAGTCTAAAACTTTTGTTTTTGTGTGGTGTGACTCAGTCACTGTTCTTATATTAAACCACACTGACTGATGATCACTGGATCCTAAACTTTCACCTACAGTAATATCTGATACCAAATCTCCATTTGTTAACACTAAATCTAGTATGGCCTCTTTACGAGTTGGCTCCTCAACGACTTGTTTTAGAGACAATCCCAGTAGGGAGTTTAGAATATGTGTGCTCCTGGCACAAGTAGCTATTTTTGTTTTCCAATTCACATCAGGAAGATTAAAGTCACCCATGATGATAACTTCCCCCTTCATTGTCATTTTAGCTATTTCTTCAACTAGTAGATTATCTAACTCTTCAATTTGTCCTGGGGGCCTATAAATCACACCTACACGAGTTACTGTGTGATTACCAAATTCTAACGTAACCCAAACGGACTCTATGTTCGCCTCACTAACCTTTATTAGGCTAGATTTATGCTATCCTTTACATACAGGGCCACCCCTCCCCCTTTCTTGCCTTCCCTGTCTTTTCTATATAAAGAGTACCCTGGTATTGCTATGTCCCAGTCATTTTTCTCATTATACCATGTCTCAGTAACAGCGACTAGATCTACACTATCAGTTGCCATTATTGCCACAAGTTCATGGATCTTATTCCCTAAACTGCGAGCATTTGTAGACATGACTCTAAGCTTATCATTTTTTAACACACTTGCTACAGGCACCTTCTGTCCTTGTTTTGGGGGACAATTGGATTGATGTTTTATCACCCTTTTGCCCCCCCCTCCTAGTTTAAATACATCCTAGCAAAACCTCTGAACTGCTCACTGAGAACATTTGTTCCCTTTTGAGAAAGATGCAAACCATCTTTTTTGTACAGTTTATTTCCATTCCAAACAGAGCTACCATGAGCGATAAAGCCAAATCCTTGCTCCCGACACCATTCACCAAGCCACAAGTTAAAGTCCCTAATACGCAGCCGCCTGTCGTTCTGAGTGTTATGCACAGGCAGAACTTCAGAGAATGACAGTGTGGAAGCAACCTGCCGTATATCATTGGCAAAAACACTAAAAACTTCCTTAACCTCTGAAACCTCATTGCAAGCCAAGTCATTTGTCCCTAAATGGACAAGTACATCCAATTCCCCTTCCTGCTTTGCTTGCTTAACAATATTACAGATACGTCTCCTGTCTCTGTGAGCTGTAGCTCCAGGAAGACACCTCACAAGACCACCATTGTCCATCTCCACACCTCTTATGATGGAATCCAACCAACAACAACTGCTTTCTATTAGGCCTCACCATAGTCTTCAAGCCTCTCTGCACAACACCACTAGCCTCAGTGCCTCTCTGCACAACACCACTAGCCTCAGTGCCTCTCTGCACAACACCACTAGCCTCAGTGCCTCTCTCCACAACACCACTAGCCTCAGTGCCTCTCTTCACAACACCACTAGCCTCAGTGCCTCTCTTCACAACACCACTAGCCTCAGTGCCTCTCTCCACAACACCACTAGCCTCAGTGCCTCTCTGCACAACACCACTAGCCTCAGTGCCTCTCACTGCACAACTATTTTGTATTGTGTGATGTGTGGGAAATTTATGTAGGAAGTAGTGGAATTTCCATTTAGTACAAGATGGGAAGGAAGCTTCAAGTTAACTCCCCCTCAGCCCAATATAGCTGGGGGGTGGGGGAGTTTATTTGCTGTAGTGAGGGTTTAAAGGCAGCAGTCAGGGTAAGGGACTGTAGTGATGGATAGGGGCAGCAGTGGATGTTAGGGGTAGTGGGGGGATAGGAGCATAGGGACTGCAGTGGGAGCGTAGTGGGGGTCAGGGGTAGTGGGTGGTGGGCAGGGGCAGTGGTAGGGCGTCAGAGGTAGTGGTAGGAGGGCAGGGGCAGTGGTCGGGGGTAAGGAGCAGTAGTAAGAAGCCAGGACCCATAGTGAGGGGTTAGGACCTGCAGTGGGGGATTAGGGTCAATAATGGGGGGTTAGGACCTACAATGGGTGGCTAGGAGCAATAGTACAGGGTTAGGACCTGTAGTTGGGGGTTAGGACCTGTGGTGGGTGGTTAGGTGGAATAGTAGGAGGTTAGGGGCATAAGTAGGGGGTTAGGGCCAGTATTGTGTTATCAGGAGCAATAGTAGGGGGTTAAAGGTAGTAGTGAGTGGTAGGGGGCAATGGTAGGGAGTTAGGACTTTATGGGGTTAAAAAAGGGGCCAAGGGGAATGTCAATATATATATATATATATATATATATATATATATATAAATAGAAAAAATAATACCGGCACTCTAGGTCTTCCAAAAGTCGTTGGTTTATTGTAAGTCAATCCAGAGGGTCAACGTTTCAGCTCCCATTTGGAGCTTTCATCAGGACACATAAAAATCATATTATAAAATGACAGGCTTAAATAGGACTAGAAATCACAGACACTCACCAAAAAACAGCTGCTGCTTATTTCCTCTATTCGGCACTTCTGCGCATGCGCGCCTTTACAGAAATCATCTCCCCGTCATAGATCAGCTGGGGTCCTCCACATGACCCGGTTGCGTCACGTTGCCATAGTAAACACTGCGGCCAAAGGCAACATTGTGTCTCTGCATACCGGGGGGAGAAAACTACTCCTTCTATCAGTGAAGGATCCGCCCAGAGAATAGACCGGGGATATATTTCGATTGCTAATTGCCGAGACCGCCATGCATGGGGGGACAAAAGTTATGAATACATGACAAGAGAAACAAATTACTGAATATTAAATTCTATAAATGCAATACTACTGTGCATATATTAAAGTCAAAATGTAATACTATCTAGTGATACTGTATATGTGTATATTTTGTTTGTAAAGAATGTATAGTGTATAGTAATATATATAATAAACTCTACACTTTATGTGATAATATATACATAGTTATTAATATAAGTATATTATATGGAGTGATAATATACATGTGATGTTATAAATAAAATAATAATGATAGTGTTCAACCTATTAATAATGAAAAAAGTAGAAAAAGTGTCAATTCAGGTATGTCAATTTTACATAGTACTATGAATATGGTGAAATATAAAAAAAAATATATATATAATTGACAATTAAGTGAAATTTCAAGAGCATAACACTTCTGAAGAATTACAAATGACTATTCAGAACATATTATTTCAAGAGCATAGCACTTCTGAAGAGTTACAAATGACTATTCAGAACATATCAAAACTGTTTAAAAATCAAGTAGGTGAGTGTCTAATGACAACTTTGTACATGCGATTAGCACAGTATTATACAAAGTAATATACTTAAAAGAAACAGTGTATGGGAGAGAGAGGCAAAAAGTGATAGTAGCATTGATTGTTACGGTATATACATAACCGCCAATATGGTATAATAATGGGCATAGATGGTAATTAAAGAAAATAATGTTTTACAAAAACGAGCTAAAGGAGCATTTTTCATTAAGGCCTTTAGGGGATAATGTATTTAATTCTAATGTTCAGAATGTCTCTCGCTGCAACAAGAGCCTCCCTCTATCACCACCTCTGCCCATTTCTGGAACGTGGTCTATGGCCAAGCATCTCAATGAAGAAAGTTGATGTTCTTTTTCTAAAAAATGTCTGGCCACATTTTTATATGTATATGTATATGTATATATCATATATATATATATACATATACATTTAAAAAAAATGATTCTTCCCCCTCCCTGACGCTTACCTCGTGCCAGTGGTAGCATGTGAAGCTGATGTTTCTATTTTCTCTACTGGAAGAGACAATTTCACAGCAGATACAGCTGGACATGCAAATGGTGGGTAAGATACAGACTAAGAGTGTCATAGGAAATACTGAGCTCCTTTCTGTCCTTTCCACAATCTCCTCTTCTTATTCCTCTTGCTCATCAAACTCATAGTCGTGTAGTTCCTGGGCCAGAGGTAAAGGTGTTATTTCTGTAGTGGTGGACATAATTTTATGTCAAGACACAGAGGCTCATATTGCTTATCTCTTTCTTTACTGTCCACCAATAGCAGCAAAGAATACAAACAGTAAGAAAAAATGGTATACATAGTGATAAGCCACTCCCATACCAGGTCCCAGTATAATAGCACCTCCCAACATATTTCCTCTTTCTTTGCTGCTCCACACACGATAAGTACAATTTTACTCTTACCAATAACTGTTTGCCTTTATCTATATTGATTAATTATTATTTTATAATTTCTTCTTCTTCTTCTTCTTATTTAATATTTCTTATAGTAAAACTGATTATTTTTACTTTTTATTACTTCTGTTTTTTGTATCATATTAAGTTAATATATATTACCTTTGAGCCCAGGGTTACAGACCTTCCTTTGGGGAATTTTTTACATGTATTTCTCCTCTCTCTTGAGCTTTAATTTATTGCTCCTTGTGGCGAAAGTAACCTCACCACTTGTACTTGGAGAGGCCTGCTTGCCATACTCTTGCTCTGTGACTATGGCCCTTGGGATGTATTGCCCTTTAAAAGCTCTATTTGGGCTTATTTGATCTTAAGCTACTCTTTCTGCCCCCTTTAAATTATATTGGAGAAGCTCTACACCTTTGAAGTGGCACTTCAAATACAGCCAAAATGCCAAAGTAGTCGAAGTGGCAGCCATTCGACAAACGAACACGTGGCAGTGGCCATTTTAATTCAGTCGAACGCGTTCATGGAACTCAAATCGGACACTCAATGGCACGAACACCGCTGAACTTTACCTTCTCTGAACCTCGACTGGAGTCGAACGCTGTTTGATCATTCGAACGGCACTTTAACATTGACATTTGCACGAACGGTGGCCATTTGTCTATTTGAACTGAACTTAACATGGGAAATAGATCGGCCGCACAGACACATTCTCTGGAACTGTTTTGGGCATGAAATCATGCATGCGGTCGGTCAAATAGAGACTTCCATGGAACTTTTGTACCCCTGCTGTGATCTGGGTGATTTTTGGATATGTTGTTCACCCAATTTTTTATTTATGGGGGTATCTCATGTTATGGGGTGTTTTCTGGACTTTGGGGGAAATGTGTGTTTTTCTGCATGTGGCTAATTAGGTTACTGTATTAGCTGTTTTAATTATATCACAGACAGAGGGGAGGGATTGTTTGCTGTAGGTGGGAGGGTCGGTCATTACTACAGTGTTCTTATTGGTTTGTAATCTGTGTGTGCCTGTGTACCATCAGGTCCAGGGGGTGTGCCTCTGGCCTGAAAAACTGTATACATTGTGAGTGCTTACTGCCATTAAACAGACCTGCTTTACCCCTTCATGAAGTCTTGGCTCATGTTTGGGGGATTGGAAATCTACACTCTGGGGATTGCTATAATCACAATACTCCACTGAGTATAAGCTCTTGTAAGAGCTTGTTCCTGCTACGCTCTCTGGAGGAAGAGAGTTCTGCCCACTGGAAGCTGGATCCTGGCCTTGGGTCCAGGGTGGGTAGGAAACGGGAAGACGGCGAGACCCCAACCAAGCTGCATCGCTGGAAGTGGGGTCTGCAGTGCTGATGGTGTCGGGTGGAGTGCTTGGAGTCCTTGGCAAGCACTAGGAGCATCGATTGACGGAGGTACTCGGTCGGAGAGTCAGGCGGTCCGTCACACTCCTATTTTTCATTTCCTTTATTCTATTCTCTCATTATTTTGCATATTTTCTGCTTTTTGGGTCTCCCCCCTTTTCCCTGACTGTTTGGCACCCTTTTTGAACCTGTTCCCTCACTTCTGTCCGGCTAGTTTCGTGTCTGAGTTAAGACCTTAAACTCACCACAAAACTGTGCTGTTCGTTAGTTTGGCCAGCATATAGTAGCGTTCGACTATTTTGCCGCGTTCTACTGTTTTGCCACAAATGTTTTTTGTTCGACTGTTTTGCAGTATACTAACCGTTCATTAGTTTGTTCCCACAAATTAATCCTGTTTCGCCAAACGTGCGGTTTGCAAATGGGATGCATTCACAGAATTTTTTGCTGTGAATCTTGCGAGACTAGCGGCGGCCATTTTCTGACCTTCCGTCATTCTGGCTCTGTGTTTCAACCCCGTGTCTCTCCCTGTCTGCCGGTCTACGCCCTGGTGAGCTCTCCTGTCTCTCCCTCTCTGGTGTATCTAGTCTGGGGTGATTAACTCCTACTAGCCTGTACTGTTATTTTTTGTTTTATACAACTCGTTCAGGGTCTAGTATTTTATTTTATTTGGTGGGTCTCACAGCATACCATATGCCCAAATCTTAGGTACCTGTCTGCTCCCCTTCCCCTGGTGAGTTGGATATGCCTCAGGGCTTGGGGAACCCCTCTTCAATTGCTGGTTCCCCTTCATCAGTGGTTGACCTTATGTCTATGCCTGATGAGGCTCAGTCCCTGGCACTACAGCGCTCAGTCACTGACGCAATTATGGCAGCTATGGGCTCCATGTCCTCTGCCCTCTCCCAGACCATCTCCCAGGCTTTACTCGCGTGCCCACTGGCTGCAGAAAGTTCGGACCCTCCGACACACGAAACACATCCTGGCTCGGACCTATCAGGGGATGCACCCAAAAAGGCTACTGCCAAATCCAGGGACATAAATCCCTGTGCCTCCAGAACCCATATGACTGGTGAACATGTGATCACCCACGATAGCGTGCCTGTAGCATGCAAAAGAGCCTTTTTGCACCAGGCAGTGTAAATATGCTAGAGCACAGCCTGAGAGCGACTCCGACTCAGAAATCGGGTCTAGTGAGGAGGCTGGTGCTGAATCCTTGGGGTCACTCTGAAAATGATCTATCTGAGCAGTGCACTGACCTTTTGAACCCCGCGCAGTCAGTAGTGGCTGTGAGGGGCTCTCGGAGTGACTCCCCCACTACTGCGGGCTCCACTCTCCTGGATCCATCTGGGGAATCCATGTTCGACCCGGATGATCTCCATCACCCGAGGTCGGCTGAATTGCTCCCAGCGGACCATGTGGCACGTTACCTGGAAAACTGGGTAAGGTGCCCCCTCAGTAAGGTGGCCCGGAGTAAGCACAGGGCTGAATTCCTTTGGTGCCTAACAAAGTCTGTGAGATCCCAGTAGTCGACCACAAAATGATCCAATTCCTCTCTAAATTGGGGTGGAACCCTCGCAAGGGTCTGGACCCGGCACTTAAATCGTGCCGAGATAAACATCTGGACATATTTGGTCCCTTGGCAAAACTGTTTCAACCTGGCTGAAGAAACCAGAGCGGAGAACAGGCATGTTGACCCGGAAGAACTCCGGGCTGAGTACAGAGAGCAATCTGCATAGCCGGGCAGTGTTAACACCTCCCAGTTCACAGAATGGTGAAAAGCCATTCTCTTTAAAATAGAGCCAAAATTGTCCAATCTTGCCCTCACCGAGGTGGGCAAGGATGCCCAGGGCCTCTTGTTTGTGGACTCCTTTATAAAAGACCTGGGGCATTTTGTGGGAGCTTTTACAGCCCTGGATAAAGCCCAATCCCCCATGAAGAGGGTATTTCAAGGGCGGGTCTCTACCAAGTCCGGCAGATTCAGGGGTCGTCTGTCCGGCCGTTCCAACTACAACACCCGTGGCTCAGGACAAGGCTCCTACACTCAGCCATGGCGATCCAGAAGCTTCAGAGGGAACTTCGGTTCCAGACACCCTTACGGTAAGCTTACATCTACCTCATGTTTCCTCCCATATTTGTGTAGGGGGCAGACTCCATAATTTTTTCCACACTTGGTCAGTCATCACCTCCGATGCTTGGTTCTGGCCACTGTTCGGGGTTTCTGTGGCAAAACCGACCTCGCCACGTGTCCTTGGAGGGGGCTGCTTGCCCACCTCTTGCCTTTGGACTATGGCCCTGGGAGATTGGGCCCTTTAAAAACAGTATTCGGCCTTAACAGAGTGCATGTCACTTATTCTGGCCCTTTAAATACAGTGGGGTCATTCGGTACTTTCCCTGTGTGAGCGGTGATACCCCAGATAGCTATGCCATGGAGCCTATTCATATAATGAAAGACTATGGGAAAGACTTTAGCTCCATGGAAATTGAACTGTGTGAATAGGATCTGCGCGCTATTCGGTAGTTTTGTGTGCTCAGATCCCAGCTATCTGGGGATATGTGAAATGGCACCATGTGCAAAATGAAGTCTTGTCCCTGTCCTGGGAGGTAATTGGATTACTTTTCCCTTGTCTCCAGGAGAGAGGACTCTGTAAAACCGGTCTGAGCCGGAAAGCCATGCTGGCAGGGTTTTTTAAAAGATACTTTACTAACTTTTGAACCCCTGGTCTGATTCATGCCATTTTTTAATAGGTTGTTCCCCTGAATGGATTGATTGTGGATATGTATTTTTATGTAAATGTAATGTATGGTTTTAGAGTTATGAAAGTTGGGTAGAAAGTATGTTTTAACTGTATTTATAATTGAGTTTCCTCTCAGGATAAGGGGAGGGAATCTGTGGGATGTAACCATTGTGTGATTGGTGTATTGTAAATCCCTCCCTTGCATGGGAGAATCCTTTATAAGACAGTGTGTGAATAAATCTGGACAGTGTGTGGACAGTGTGTGAATAAATCTGGAGTTCCTGTTTTAACCCTCAAAGTTGTCTCATTCTTGGGGGAGGATTTATTGCATGCTGTTTCAGTTTGACTGCTAGGAGTGGAAACCTATTCGTATGGTTCCTATTCAACTGTCTACAGCATTCAGAGGCTTCAGAGGATTCCTATGCTTCTCAGATTCGGTGGTTGTGGTGTCTGCTGCAGTGCTTGAAGTCCTCAGGAAACGCTAGGAGCATCCATTAACGGAGGTACCCAGTCGGGGTGCCAGGCGATCCGTTACAGTTTCCACATAGAATCGGTCGACACTCCTTGTCACATCCCCCTCCTCACCCTATCTCATTCTCCATAAGCAACCACATCTTGATAGACGTGGAATTGTAGGCCATTCACAAAAAAGGGTGATAAAAAACCCGGCAGGGGTACTCAGCAACTTTTTCCTGGTGAAAAAGAAGGGCAGACAGATGCGCCAGTTATCAATCTCTGTCCCATCGATGCCTTGGTGTGCTACCGCCACTTCAAGATTGAGGGCATCCACCTCCTGCGGGACTTACTCATTCGTGATGACTAGATGGCGAAACTGGATCTGAAGGACGCGTACTTGACGGTCCCAGTGGCCGAGATGTCCAGGGACTTATTATGTTTCCTCTGGAAGGGCGATACCTGGTGCTTTACATGTCTTCCTTCTGGACTCTCGTCGGCACCTTGGTGCTTCACAAAGTTGATGCGCCCGGCCATGGCTTGGTTGTGCAGTAGAGGAGTTTGTCTGATTGTCTACTTGGACAACATCCTGATCATGGCACAGGATCACTCCATCCTCCTGCGGCACCTGCAATGGACGATAGACCTCCTCTCTTGCCTGGGTTTCCTCCTCAACTGGGAGAATCCTGCCTGTCTCCTTGTTCCTCTGGTTCACCAGGGACTCCGGAGTGTAGTCACTGAGCCTTCCTCCGTCCAAGATTTAGACCATCTGCAAGAAATTACGCCGTGCACTGGTGCGCCCCAAGATCCGCTACGTAATCTGGCATGGATAATTGGCCTCCTGGCATCCTCAATCCAATCGGTGTTTCTGGCGCCTCTCCACTACCGTGCCCTCCAGCGCATGAAGATTGCACACCTCCACAACGGAGCATTCTATGCGGACATGATCTGTCTGGACACAGAGACACGAGACAAATTAACCCGGTGGATCCACAACCTCTCGGCTTTGAATGGCAAGGCCATCTTCGGTTCCCAACCGGAGTTCACAGTGGATTCGGACGCAGGTGTCCATGGTTGGGGCACCCACTTCAACGGTGTGACTACCGGAGGATGTTGGTCGGAAGACGAATCCCGACTACACATCAACGCTCTAGAACTGCTTGCCGGCTCCTTCGCAATCCAGAGCTTTGCGAATGGGACTGCCAGCGCATGCATCCGGCTGCGCATGGACAATGTCTCAACGATCTGTTATGTCAATGACATGGGCGGCACGCAGTCGGCAGTTCTGGCCTGCCTGGCCAAGGACTTTTGGGCTTATTGATTGGCCAGGGAACTGGTCGTCCAGGCGGAATACCTCCCGGGGACTCCACAACATTCATGTGGACTGGAGTTCACGCTATCTGTCGGACAGCAGCGACTGGAAATTGGACGAAGGGGTGTTCTCCGCTATCTTGTCTCTTTGGGGTCCTTTTGCCATCGACTTCTTCGCATCCCGGCTCAATACCCAATTACCACGGTTCTACAGCTGGCGCCCGGATCCAGCTGCGGAGGCAGTGGACGCCTTCCTGCAAGACTGGACCAACTCGCTCCCTTATGCCTTCCCATCGTTTGCCATGATCCCTCAGGTCCTGCTCCAAGTTCACCGCCAACTGACCAAACTGATTCTGCTGATCCCGTTTTGGGGGGCTCAATCATGGTTCCCACAGCTCCTGGAACTGGCAGTGAATGTGCCCAGGCTGTTACCATCTTATCTGGACCTTTTTCTTGACCCATCGGGCCGGCGACACCCTCTCCTACTGAAAGGAGGATTTCTGGGGTCCCTGGGGACGCATGTGCTCCCGGTACTAGACGATCATATGGGACCGCTTGGAGCTTGGGCTGGTTGGTGCCTGGCTCGGAACATGGATCCCGTTTTGGCACCTGTAACTGCAATCCTTCAATTCTTCACCTCGTTATTCAAGGCTACTGTGCGTATCGCACGATTAACTTGTACAGATCGGCAATTTAATCGGCTCATCAGGGTTTTGACGGCTGTCCTGCAGGCCAACACCCTTTGGTGTGCTGTTTGCTTTGGGGCTCACTACTGTTGCACCATCTTAGGCCTCGATATATGGGAAACCATGTTAAAGGATAGGATTGTTGAACATCTAAAATCACATGGATTTCAAGATCAGAGACAACATGGGTTTACTTCAGGGAGATCATGCCAAACTAATCTTTTTGACTAAAATAATAGATCAGGGTGGTGCAGTAGACATTGCCTACCTAGATTTCAGTAAGGCGTTTGACACTGTTCCACATAGAAGGCTCATCAGTAAACTGCAATCTTTAAGTTTGGATTCCAATATTGTTGAATGGGTTTTGCAGTGGCTAAATGACAGGCAACAGAGGGTTGTTGTCAATGGAGTATATTCGAAGCAAGGTCTAGTTACCAGTGGAGTACATCAGGGATCTGTACCCATTCTCTCTAATATTTTTATTAATGATATTGCAGAAGGTTTTGATGATAAGGTATGTCTTTTTGCTGATGATACTAAGATATGTAACAGGGATGATGTTCCAGGAGGGATAAGCCAAATGGCAAATGTTTTATGTAAACTAGAAAAATGGTCAGAGCTGTGGCAACTGACATTTAATGTGGATAAGTGCAAGATAATGCAACTTGGACGTAAACCCAATGGCAGAGTATAGGATATTTGATACCCTACTAACCTCAACATCTGAGGAAAGGGATTTAGGAGTAATTATTTCAGATGACTTAAGTAGGAAGACAATGTAATAGAGCAGCTGGAAATGCTAGCATAATGCTTGGTTTTATAGGGAGAGGTATTAGCAGTAGAAAGAGAGAAGTGCTCATGCCATTGTACAGAACACTGGTGAGACCTCACTTGGAGTATTGTAAGTACAGGAGACCGTATCTTCAGATGGATATTGATGCTCTAGAAAGAGTTCAAAGAAGGGCTACTAAGCTGGTTCATGGATTGCAGGATAAAATATACCAGGAAAGGTTAAAGGATCATAACATGCATAGCCTGGAGGAAAAACGAGACAGGGGGGATATGATAGAAACATTTAAATACATAAGGGAATCAACACAGTAAAGGAGGAATAATAAATATTTGTGTGCAAGGATAGGCGCTGATGTTACAGCAGCTGCCACATAAATATAGGGACTCGCCTCCCCTATAGAAATATATATGAAAGAATTGTACACAAAAGTGAAGGAAAATATTTATTAACCACCACTGGTGTAATAGTGGAGATCTTAAAGTGATGTTAACTTACCCCTATGGGTTAACACAGTATTCAGTATATAGGGAATACACCACAGTATAAGTGTCTGAAACCATAAAACTCATATAGTGCAATATCGCAGTGATACAGTATACAAATATATAGTTGTGTAAAGTCACTTTACACAACTATATATTTGTATACTGTATAACTGTGATATTGCACTATATGAGTTTTGTGGACACTACATTGATACTCTGCTGTAAGTCCTCACTTTTGAGCGGCTCTGATGGCTTCCAGAAAGTAGACTCTTCTGGCCTCTCCCTTAGTTGCTTCTTGGGGAGGCACCAAAAAGATATAACACTTGAACTAGCTGTGTTAGAAGTAGCTAGTTCCAGTTTAAGTGGCAGCAAAAGTTATTGCAGGGTGAAATGGATGGTAAAAAAATATTTTCTTCCTGGGTCTTGAATCAGACGCAATTTACATGCTTCTATTCCCATTATCCTTAGACAGACTGCTACTAATAGTAATGGTGGCGGTGGTAGAGGCAGCTTTGGTGGAGGTGTCAGCAGCCTTCATGGCCAAGGAAGAGGTGTTTTAATTCTCAGAGCCCATGGCACAAAAGCTGATGGTGGATTGGGGAACATGACCCCTTTCTGCACCCAAATTCAGTGAGAAACCCTTAGTGGCATTCAGCCTAGGTGGGTTCATGTAGTTTGAGGTAGTTATTTGTGGTTTAGAACCCAAGATAAGCCCATCCCCACTCCAAATCTCCAAATTGAAAAGTTTAGGTCAAAACAGCTACTTTAAAATCACTCTCCAAGTCAGCTATACAGTATTTATTGTTTGGTGATTTAAGTTTGAATTTTGCAATTTGTTTATCAGCTGATCACTATTCACTGTTAAAGGAACAATATAGCGTTAAGAATACAAACATATATTCACAATCCTATAGTGTCCCTATCCTTTAGATGTATATATATACTTTCCACTACTTCATTTTTTATTTTTTTGCTTTATTTTAATCCCTTGCTCACTGGCTGCTTGCACTGCCAGTGGCCAAAATAGCATATCTCTGTAGGTTCACCTGCAAAATGAAAGTTAATTTATTTTACAAATTTACCTAGTAATGGAGTCTTTCAAAATAGAAATCTGGTTGAAATGCAGAAGTGTTTAATAAAGATGTAAATCATGTGATAATTATTTATTTTAATTTTAAAACAGACGTGAACTCCTCAGGGGGCACTTCTGCTACCTAACATACCCCCGCCGTGTTTCCCTATCACAAACGGCACACGACAGGGATGCCCTCTGTCACCCCTTCTCTTCGCCCTCTCACTAGAGCCCCTACTCCAGGTGGTGCGTTCCAGCCGAGGAGTTGCGGGGATCACGACACGGGGAGAGACATTCAAGATTTCAGCGTACGCTGACGACATCCTTCTAACACTGACCAACCCAGAACAATCATTCAGCTCCCTCCTCGCTATCATACAAGACTACTCAGAACTCTAAGGGTACAAGATCAACCCAGCCAAATCCGAGCTCCTACCGATACAAATAGACTCCTCGAGCCTGGCCAGAATCAAACAAACATTCCCACTGAGAATCTGCCACACAGAGATATTGTACCTAGGGATCCAACTCCCAACAGACACTAACACTCTATATGCAAAAAACTACACCCCACTACTACAAAAAGCCCACGAAGACTTGATAAAATGGAGGCCCCTGGGAGTCTCCTAGCTGAGACGTATCGCCTCCATCAAAATGAACCTCCTCCCCAGATTCCTATACCTCTTCTAAGCCCTCCCAATAACAATCCACAAACAATAATTTAGGACCCTACAGTCAGCAATCGACACATTCATCTGGAATGGACGCAAACCAAGGGTACGTAGGAGCACACTATATGTGCCCAAGAAATGCGGAGGCTTGGGACTCCCGAACTTTATACACTCAGCAGCACACCTGGCGCAAATACAACAGTGGCACGTCCCACCCGGGAAAAAATGATGGGTAGACCTAGAACACCCGATTTTTGGCTGGGACCACCCTTCCTTGACCATGTGGACACCCAAACCACACAGGCCCCTTTCTTCCGCCCCCCAACTACACCCCCAATCACCCACGCACTCGAACTCTGGGACAAACTGAGAGACAAATTCTACCTGTCCTTATTTCTCTCCCCCATGACCCCAATATGGAGGAACAAACTATTCCCACCGGGACTCACCCCAAAACACTTTGCCCATTTTGAACACAGGGACTTATAATGACTGGGACACTTATACCAAAATGACGAAATTTTACAATTCACAGATATCAAAGACTCATCCTCCCTCACAACCTTCAACCACTTTCGATACATCCAACTACGTAGCTCACAACAACACCGATCATAAAACAAGCCGGCACAGCCCCGCTCACCCGTTTTGAGCAAGAATATACATTCCACCCCATTAGACAGGGACAAATATCCGACATGTACATGTCTATAGCCAACCACCCCACACAACTATCTCTCCCATACATAACAGCATGGGAGGCAGGCCTTGGCCCCCCGGAGGAGATGACTGACTGGTCGGACATCTGTAAGGCGACAGCCTCTATATCAATCTGTGCCATACACACAGAGCAAGTGTATAAAATGCTGTTCCGTTGGTACCTGACACCACAACGCCTTGCCACCATGCACCAAATACCATCCAACACTTGCTGGAAATAATGCGTGGAGACTGGAACGTTCCTCCACTGCTGGTGGATGTGCCTGAAAGGCGGGGGGGGGGAGAGAGAAATAGGCATGCAAAACCAATTACACATTGCAGGGTGTACCCCGTATGTTCAGGGGCCGTGGGTGGTCAGATCAAACTGTAACAGAGCATTCAGTCGGTCACCCTATTGCGGGATGACTGAGCTGTCCAGCTGTGGTTGAGTTAATTTATGGAACTCCCGTGCCCCTACTAAATGAGGCGTCCTGAGGCACTTCAGAGAGCCACAGGGGTTGTCTGCAGTATCTAGGTGGTGACCGCTGCATAGGAGTCTGGTGTTGTGCCTGTGGGGAAGAATGGTGTGATCCTCGCTGGGTCCCAGGTGCAGATGGGAGAAGTAGGGTTAGGTGGTCCCCCCTGTGAGAGAGAGTCCTATGGTAGGCCCTGAGTTCGTAGCAGGGCTGCGGCATCCTGGATGTCTTGGATTTGGTGGGTGTTTGCCCCTTGTTGTATTAGGAGTGCTCAGGGGAGTCGCCAGCGGTAGCCGATCTTGTGGCTTTGAAGCAGGGTGGTGAGTGGTCGGAGCGACCGACGCCAGGCTAGGGTGCCACTGGATAAGTCGCAAAGAAAGTCAGCTCCATGGACTCAAATTGGAGAGGCGTTTTCCCTCGCAGGGCTGCGAGGACAGCAGCTTTTTCCTTTCCATTTCGGAATGTAAGTATGACGTCCCTTGAGGCTGTGGCAGGTGCACTTGCAGGCTTGGGGACCAGAAAGAGGTCTGCAGGGTTAATCTCTTTGTCTTGTCTGGTTGGTAGGATGGTTGTTAGCAGGTGTTTCATGACTTGTGGCAGCTCGGTCTCCGGTACTGCCTCCGAGACCCCTCTGACTTTCAGATTGTGTCTCCGTCTGGAGTCCTCTTGTGCCGCGAGGCGGCTTTCTTGCTTCTGAGTCTGTAGTTGTAGGTTGTGCACTGCCTGTTGTAGTGTAGCAATGCTCTGTGCATGAACTTGTGCGGATCCCTCCAGTGTGCCAATGCGGCCTGTCAGGCCCTGTAGGTCGTTTAGGAGCGCCGTGACATCTGCCAGGATGTTTCTCTGCAGGTCTGCCAATATCGTCTTGAGGATCGCCGTGGTGACCGGCTCAGAATCTGCTCCCTTCTTGCTGTGTTTTGTCGTCTGTGTTGGTGCAGGAGCAGGTAAGTGTTAATCGTCTGCATCCATGGAGAGCCGCCATGTTGGGCCCGTTGGCGTAGCTTGCTTGCCGCCACATTACTCCGATAGTCAGCCCTGGGGTGGGCTTGCCTGGTATTGTTTTTCTCGTTTTACGCCCCATGTAGTCTCAGGGATCTCTCCTGCCGTTTGGAGGGTGAAGGGGTGTAGGCCAGTCGTTAATTTTGCCGGGTAAATTTTGGAGCTACAGGCACATGCGACCGTTCACTTCGACATCCAGGCTCCGCCCCCAGATAGATTTGTTTGGCTCCTTTTTAAATCATAATGAGAACCAGGGCCGGACTGGGAAAAAAATTAGGCCCGGGCATTTTTCAATCAGAGCGGCCCCCTAAGAAGGGGGCGGGGCCAGAGAGGGTGTGTTTTGTCATCACTAATGACAAGCACAGCCCCTCTCAAAGTGAGCATGTTAGTTCAATGCGCAGAGCCCCGCTGAAGAGCTCTGGCATTAGAAAAAGGCCCTGAATTTGTTCTGCGCAGCGCAAGCAAATTTAATAACATGCTTGCGCTGAGTTTGCTTTTAAATTGTCTCTGGTGTCTCCACAAGTGGGATACCAGAGGACAAAAGGGCCAGAAAAGTGTATGGTGCATGTGTATGGAGCCTGCTTGTGGGATTGCGTGTGTGTAGAGTGTGGTGTGGTATTGTGTAAATAGGTCAATTTCATTTGTGTTTGTGGTGTAATATGTGTGGCTAGGGGCTGTAGAGAGTGTGTGTGTATAGGGGGCATACACTGCGTGCAGAATTATTAGGCAAATGAGTATTTTGACCACATCATCCTCTTTATGCATGTTGTCTTACTCCAAGCTGTATAGGCTCGAAAGCCTACTACCAATTAAGCATATTAGGTGATGTGCATCTCTGTAATGAGAAGGGGTGTGGTATAATGACATCAACACCCTATATCAGGTGTGCATAATTATTAGGCAACCTCCTTTCCTTTGGCAAAATGGGTCAAAAGAAGGACTTGACAGGCTCAGAAAAGTTAAAAATAGTGAGATATCTTGCAGAGGGATGCAGCACTCTTAAAATTGCAAAGCTTCTGAAGCGTGATCATCGAACAATCAAGCGTTTCATTCAAAATAGTCAACAGGGTCGCAAGAAGCGTGTGGAGAAACCAAGGCGCCAAATAACTGCCCATGAACTGAGAAAAGTCAAGCGTGCAGCTGCCAAGATGCCACTTGCCACCAGTTTGGCCATATTTCAGAGCTGCAACATCACTGGAGTGCCCGAAAGCACAAGGTGTGCAATACTCAGAGACATGGCCAAGGTAAGAAAGGCTGAAAGACGACCACCACTGAACAAGACACACAAGCTGAAACGTCAAGACTGGGCCAAGAAATATCTCAAGACTGATTTTTCTAAGGTTTTATGGACTGATGAAATGAGAGTGAGTCTTGATGGGCCAGATGGATGGATTGGTAAAGGGCAGAGAGCTCAAGTCCGACTCAGGCGCCAGCAAGGTGGAGGTGGAGTACTGGTTTGGGCTGGTATCATCAAAGATGAGCTTGTGGGGCCTTTTCGGGTTGAGGATGGAGTCAAGCTCAACTCCCAGTTTCTGGAAGACACCTTCTTCACGCAGTGGTACAGGAAGAAGTCTGCATCCTTCAAGAAAAACATGATTTTCATGCAGGACAATGCTCCATCACACGCGTCCAAGTACTCCACAGCGTGGCTGGCAAGAAAGGGTATAAAAGAAGAAAATCTAAAGACATGGCCTCCTTGTTCACCTGATCTGAACCCCATTGAGAACCTGTGGTCCATCATCAAATGTGAGATTTACAAGGAGGGAAAACAGTACACCTCTCTGAACAGTGTCTGGGAGGCTGTGGTTGCTGCTGCACGCAATGTTGATGGTGAACAGATCAAAACACTGACAGAATCCATGGATGGCAGGCTTTTGAGTGTCCTTGCAAAGAAAGGTGGCTATATTGGTCCCTGATTCGTTTTTGTTATGTTTTTGAATGTCAGAAATGTATATTTGTGAATGTTGAGATGTTATATTGGTTTCACTGGTAAAAATAAATAATTGAAATGGGTATATATTTGTTTTTTGTTAAGTTGCCTAATAATTATGCACAGTAATAGTCACCTGCACACACAGATATCCCCCTAAAATAGCTATAACTAAAAACAAACTAAAAACTACTTCCAAAAATATTCAGCTTTGATATTAATGAGTTTTTTGGGTTCATTGAGAACATGGTTGTTGTTCAATAATAAAATTAATCCTCAAAAATACAACTTGCCTAATAATTCTGCACTCCCTGTAGTGTTATAGGGGATGTAGTGAGTGTGTGCATATGGGTTGAAGTGTGTGTGTATAGGTGACGTAGTGTGTGTAGGGGTTGTATAGAGGGTGTGTTTAGAGAATGTTGTATGTGTTTGCTGACAAGGAATGTAGTGTGTGTGTGTCTGAGGGTGCTGTGTGTGTGTCTGAGGGTGCTGTGTGTGTGTGGGTGCTGTGTGTGTCTGAGGGTGCTGTGTGTGTGTCTGAGGGTGCTGTGTGTGTGTGGGTGCTGTGTGTGTCTGAGGGTGCTGTGTGTGTGTGTGAGGGTGCTGTGTGTGTGTCTGGGGGTGCTGTGTGTGTGTGTCTGGGGGTGCTGTGTGTGTGTCTGAGGGTGCTATGTGTGTGTCTGAGGGTGCTGTGTGTGTCTGGGGGTGCTGTGTGTGTGTGTCTGAGGGTGCTGTGTGTGTGTCTGAGGGTGCTGTGTGTGTGTCTGAGGGTGCTGTGTGTGTGTCTGAGGGCGCTGTGTGTGTGTCTGAGTGCGCTGTGTGTGTTTGAGTGCGCTGTGTATGTTTGAGTGTGCTGTGTATGTTTGGGTGCTGTGTGTGTGTCTGAGGGTGCTGTGTGTGTGTCTGGGGGTGCTGTGTGTGTGCCTGGGGGTGCTGTGTGTGTCTGAGGGTGCTGTGTGTGTCTGGGGGTGCTGGTGCTGTGTGTGTGCCTGGGGGTGCTGTGTGTGTGTCTGGGGGTGCTGTGTGTGTGTCTGGGGGTGCTGTGTGTGTCTGAGGGCGCTGTGTGTGTTTGAGGGTGCTGTGTATGTCTGTGTGCTGTGTGTGTGAGTGTGAATGTATATTTTATTTAAATTTTTTTATATATTTTTTATTAATAATAAAAAAAAAGTTATATCCCCCCCTCCTCCCTTCTTACCTTTTAGCCTGGAAGGAGGAGGGGAGCTGTTCTGCCTGTGGGGAGAGGGGGATCCGTTCTGCCTGGGGCTGGGGGGTGGGGGGGTGCCGTGCAGCTTCCTTCCCTGGTGGTCCAGTGGTGAGAGTGAACTTTAGCCTGAAGGCTATAGTTCACTCTCGCGAGATCTGAGCGTTGCCGCGGTAACCGCGGCAACGCTCAGACCTCGCGAGAGGACCCGGCAGAGCTGCTGGCTCCGCTGGTCCTCTCGCCTGCCTCCCTCCCTCCCTCTCCTGCCAGCGGTCGCCTGTCAGTGTCTCTGGGCCGGTGAGGGAGATCTTTGATCTCCCCACCGGCCCATGGAAGCACACAGCAGGGCCGGCGCTCGGGTAGCGCTGGCCCTGCAGAGACTGGCAGGGGAAATCCTGTGATCTCCCCTGCCGGCCTCGGCCCCACGGCCATCGCGGCCCACCGGGCATTTGCCCGGTATGCCCGATGGCCAGTCCGGGCCTGATGAGAACAGAAATCACCCAAATAGCCCTGGTCAAAAGTTTACATACCCTTGCATGTATGGCCTTGTTACAGACACACAAGGTGACACACACAGGTTAAAATGGCAATTAAAGGTTAATTTCCCCAAAACTGCAATAAGTGTCTGTGTATAAAAAGTCAATTAGCTCTCTTTGTGACCTCTCATGTGTATGCACTGAGAAGGCTAGATACTGACCCATGGTAACTGTTAAAGACCTGTGTAACAAGGTAATGGAACATTATAAAAATGGAAAATGATAGAAAAAGATATCCAAAGCTTTGAAAATGCCAGTCAGTACTGTTCGATCACTTATTAACAAGTGCCAGTCAGTACTGTTCGATCACTTATTAACAAGTGAAAAATTTAGGGATCTCTTTATACCAAGCCAAGGTCAAATAGACCAAGAAAGATTTCAGCCACAACTGCCAGCAGGATTGTTCAGGATACAAAAAAAAAAACACAGGTAACCTGAGGAGAAATACAGACTGCTCTGGAAAAAGACGGTGTGGTTTTTTCAAGGAGCGCAATACGATGATACACAAGCAAAAATAAGCAGCATGGTCTAGTTTCCAGAAACAAGGGTTTACTGCACCAATGCCAAAAAAAGCCAGCTATAATATGCCCGACAACACCTTTACATGCCTCACAGCTTCTGGCACACTGTCATTTGCAGTGACGAGACCAAAATAGAGCTTTATCGTCACAACCAAAAGCCCTATGTTTGGAGAAGGGTCAACAAGGCCTTTAGTGAAATTAATACCATCCTTAACCCCTTAAGGACACATGACGGAAATATTCCGTCATGATTCCCATTTATTCCAGAAGTTGTGTCCTTAAGGGGTTAATTTCTCACTGATGTTTTGTGGGGGGTGTGAGCTCTAAAAATTGATGGCAAGAAGAATGCCACATGTTATCAGATAATACTAGCAGATAATTTGCATTCTTCTGCACGAAGGCTGCGCATAGGATGCTCTTGGACTTTCCAGCATGACAATGACCCTAAGCACAAGGCCAAGTTATTATTATTATGATATTATTTATATAGTGCCATCAAAATTCTGTAGCGCTGTACAATGGGACCCACCAGTGGTTACAGCAGAAAAAGTTGAAGGTTCTGGAGTGGCCATCACAGTCTCTTGACCTTAATATCATCAAGCCACTCTGGGGAGATATCAAAAGTGTGGTTCATGCAAGACGACCAAAGACTTTGCATTACCTGGAGGCATTTTGCCAAGACGAATGGGCAGTTATACCACCTGCAAGAATTAGGGGCCTCATAGACAACTATTACAAAAGAGTGCAAGCTTCCATTGATGCTAAAGGGGGAAATACACATTATTAAGGATATGCAGACTTTTGAACAGGGATCACTTTTTTTTTTCTTTGCTGCCATGCTGTGTTTTATGATTGTGCCATTCTGTAATAACCTACAGTTGAAAATAAATCCCATAAGAGATAAAATAAATGTGTTTTGCCTGCTCACTCATGTTTTCTTTAAAAATAGTACATATATCACCAAGGGTATGCAAACCTTTCAGCACAACTGTTCTAATGAAAGTTTGGAACTCTTCAGCTATGGAATAAGCAGAGAGTTGGTGACACTTATGCATCATGCACCTCAGCACTCAGTGGCCCCGCTCTGTGACTTTACAGGGTCTTCCGCTCTGTGACTTTACAGGGTGCTACCAATAATACCACTTACAGTTGACAATGGAATATCTAGCAGGGATGAAATTTCACAAACTGACTTATTGCAAAGGTGGCATGCTCCTACATTACCTAACTTGATTCACTGAGCTCTTCAGAAAGAGAAGACTGCATGGCTAAGTGTTTGATTTTATGTACCTGTGGCAATGGTTCTGATTAAAACACCTGAATTCAATAATTAAGAGGTATGTTCCAATACTTTTGTCCATATAGTGTATATATGGGTTGGTGGGAGGAGTCCCACATATATGGAAGTAGCTTTGGTTTTGCTCTGGGTTGGTCTGTTTTGTTTTACTGATGCTTTTAGTAGTGTAGAAGGGGAGTAAAGGCAATTTTCTGATTTAGTTTACTTCACTGTGTTATTATGACTTTGGTTTGAAGTTTACTATAAATTATAGCCCTGTAAAGATATATTTACAGACAGAACTGCACTTATTTTGATATTTTTTGTTAGAGGCTTATGACCCTAGATGCAGATTTTTTGACAGGAGCTTTTCTGCTTGGGTCATCTGATAAGCTTTTATGAAAGTGATGTGGATGGTTAGGGTTGACTTGATTAAAGAGAGTCCAAATTGTGTTAAGGTAGGTAATGACAGCAATACTAATACTATGTTGTCGATATGTGTAACAACATGTAGCCCCCAGTTTAATCATACAATAAATATAATACATAAACACTTGCATTTTTTATATAATGACCAAAAATTAGAAAGACTTATTGAAATAAATAATGGTAAATGCA